>NC_137029.1:3579758-3617258 GCF_032717465.1 Coenobita brevimanus
ATGATACGGATGAATGCAAAACAATGCAGGTTAGTTGTTGAAGAACGAATACAATGATGATGTGCTGGGAATGAGTGGGTACGAATGTGGCATGAAGAAACTGCGGGAGAAATGTGCTACATGTAAGTGCGAGTAAATTCCATGTACCCTCCTGAAATATGAAGCATTGCAAGAAACACTAAGGCACACAAGAGACTGCGCGATCTAAGTATACTGTATTTGACGGAATGTGCTGGAACGAATATTATACTCTAAAATACCACCGATCTACCTTCAGTGCATCAACAGTTCCCCAACCTACTTTTACCATTATGTTGATAACTCTTAAATCATTATAAATTTTTCCTTAATTTATCGATTTATCAGAACCCTGACCCTAAACAGATTACGACAAAAAACCTTCGTAGTTTTATCTATAGCAATCAACTTCATGAGATTTTGTGAGAGTCATGAGGCAAATATGTATTAATATCAGATGTCTAAACAGCCTGAAGTGTTTCTGGATTATATCCACATTGTTACTTCCGGCAACGGGATTGAGGGAGGCAATGTACTCACCCTTGTTTGATTGTCCACAAGATATCTCAAAAAGTTACTGTTGGACATCAATGGCATTTTGTGTATATATGGGTCACGAGCCAAGGAAGAGTTTATTAAATTTTGGTGGTGATATGAGTTGTCTGGTACAGTTATTGGCGGAGGTATACGCTCTCAGAATGTACTCTTGTTACTTTTGTTGTTTTTGCTGCTGCTGTCGTTCATCGGGGCTCTAAAGGTCAGGCAGTTAATACTAAGGCTCCTATGACTCACTCTGTTAGCAAGACTAGTATATTAGAGTTATTCCGACCGTAACAGGGTTAACTGTGGAAGCATTCACGTTCTCACACTACTTTCAGCATTATCGTCTTAACACAAGTCTAGCATTACCTGAAAAAGAATTTGTTCCGACCACGACATGGTAAAAAATATCGAAGTACTATGGACACCGCACGCAACCATGATTTGTAAACGCTGCAATTGCTGGAGTTCCCAACGGAAGGGGAGAGAGGAGGGAGTAGGGGGAGGGAGGAGTAGAGGAGGAGGAGGAGGAGGAGGAGGGAGAGGGAGAGGGGGACTGAGAGGGGATGGGACGAGTTCTAGGATGTGAAGTAGGAAAAATAAATTCGTTGAATCTTGTGACATATCGAATTGGCCCTTTCTTGCCCCTCTCATGCGATTTTATCATGGTTAGGGGATTTCTAGATTTTACTCATGTACCGGTTGCCCTTTAATTCAAGGACGGTCTCTCTCTCTCTCTCTCTCTCTCTCTCTCTCTCTCTCTCATATATATATATATATATATATATATATATATATATATATATATATATATATATATATATATATATTCGAAGAGGAGGGCTTAGATACTGCCTCTTCTTGGTCTCTCATCACAATAGCATAGGCGGCTGTCTTAACACCTTCTCCTAGGCTATTTATTTTACCCATTTTTCTTTACTAATTTTTGTATGCCTCTATCACCTCTCTCTTGTAGGTGGTAAATGGTTGCGATCATCATCAACTCATTTGATGTAGCGTAACTTATTTCTTTCACATTTATCATTTGTCTTATTGTCTGCCCCCCTCCTTTCCTTTCTATCACTTTCTATTGCTCTTCTTTCCACTTCCGGCGGCTCTACACCGGGCGACAAGACTAACGGCATTTACTTTTGATACTGTTCGTATAAATATCACAAAGAAAAATATTAACTTCTAATATGATACAGCAAAAAATGGAAGTTAATAAATAATTCATCTATAATCTTTCGACTCAAATTTGACCCAGAACTGCCATCTCTCCAACTTGAGTGATCACTTGTAATACATTAAGAGAAATACGATGCTAACCACGAAGCTGTGCCATGGGAAGAATGTGAGCGGTAGCGCTGTAGTTTTCTGACACTATGCTACGTGAACTAAGCTACCCAAAGAACGAAAATCTGGGCCAAGTTATACTGAAAAAACCATTGTAAGGAAGAAGTACTGATGGAAATTCTGGTCGTTAACACATTCATTGCAAAACCTCTTCCATTAATTGAGTGAATATCATGTTTGTTTTCATCTGGCAAAGATCCGTGACCCCTTTTCTACTTACATGATGGCTAAGTTTGGTCAGATAGGAGGATAATTCCGAATAGTAACCAAGGACAGTAATCCCTGCACCTTAACTAAGGATCAGCCAAAGTTCATCCAACCACGACCTAGTAGCTCCTGTGAGTGGCCCAGTTCCGTCAGATGCAAACATTGGCAGTAGTAGTAAAAATATATATTTAAAAGTACTTCATCATCAAGCATTTATTTACAATTACATGGTGTATGGCAGGCCACGTCCACAACAAATACTTTTTGGCGTGGGCAGGTTCTGGCGGGAGATTTCCTACACTGTAACCCATACACTTGCCCATACAAGTGGCACCATTGGACGCGGGCGGGTACCGGCAAGAACTACAGCTGCTGTGATGCAGAACTCTTCCCTACAGCCGCCCGTATCAACTAGCATAAGTGTGAGCCTGTCTTTACACGATGTTTTTACTTTTTAGTGGTGGAAGTAGTGTTTCAATTGTCCTATTTACCTTCATTCCTACTTTCTCTTCCTCTTTTTTCCTGAATACTTTACCCAGCCTTCAGGTGAAGAAAAAAAGTCTTCATGAGGATGGTGATGATGATGATGATGAAAATGGGAGGGAGGAAAGGAAGAACGACGAGAAGGATGGTGTTGATGATGATGATAATGATCTTCTTTCAGTATCATCACTCTGCTGCCTCCCATCCTCCTTCTGATGAGATGAGAGGGAGGGGGGATAGCAAGAACTGAGGAGCTTGACCTCGTCCTGTTCCACAGTTACAGCGTGAGCCAACCAGTCTCACCACCGAGAAAGTGAAGGTACCGTTATGTAGCTATTTCTATTAAATTTTCAGACATTTAACAGTATTAGCTTTCAGAAACTGTAGGTGTCTGTATTTATCCATATATATCCCGTCGCCATTACTGAAGGCAGTCACATTATCACGATGGACGAAATTGGGGTACCTCTATGTACTTACTCGTATTTTTATGTAATCTGTTACATAATCTCTTTCAACTATTAGACACTGTGGAGATACTCTGGGCACTGCATTATGTATTAATCATGTCGTCATAACTGTTGGCAACCATAATCTCTCTATTGAAAAACTGAAGGTATCGTTTTGGAATTAATGTATCTGTTAGTTAATCTCACAGAGCTGTTAAATACCAGAGGAAAATTCCGGGATTCCGTATGTATTCATATATAGTCGTCATAACCAAAGGTAGCCACAATTTCACCATGGAAGAAGTAGAATAGGCAAATGCAGTTGCTTCCTACACATCGTGTTAGATAAATCACTTACGGCTGTTTATATATCTATCGACTGCCTGACTTCGCATGAAGGTGGAATCTTGAAATGAAAGGATCTCTTGGCATTTCCATCCGTTAATCAGTAAGTACCCTTCTTCCTCACAGCACTCCACCCTCACATACATACTTCCTTATCTCTCTCTCTCTCTCTCTCTCTCTCTCTCTCTCTCTCTCTCTCTCTCTCTCTCTCATGCACTTTCCTAGTCTGATCTTTCTCAAGTTCCAGACAGATAACCCTGGCAATGCATGCATCCCTTAGGCACATAATATACTCTGTCCACTTTAACCTGGGCTAAAAATGCCGTCTCTTCATCTTGAATTCTGAGCTGTAATGAGAAATTAGCAATACGATTTTGTTCTAGTAACACAAAAGCACTTTAGAAATATTTTGTGCCGTAGTGTTACATGCTCCCACTGAGCTAAAGGAATTAAGGCGCAAACAGACAAAAATAACCCCCAGTGAACGGTAGGAATAAAATATTTCTTTGCTTACCTTGTGCGCTGACAGATGCCACGAGAAGTGATATTCCGTAGAGAAACTTCATCGTACCTGGGAAGAAAGGGAATTATTATGAGATTAAATAATGACATATCATTTACAGACTTGTTTCCTTTCTTTTTAACTGCGTCAAAGGAAGTTCAGTAATTTTGTGTCAAATTCTCCTTTATTTCTATATGGCTTTTATTTACTCATTGACATTTCACTTGATGTGAAATAAAGCTCAACCTTCTGTCCACTCTACATTATTAATACGTTTACCAATTCAATACTTTTCGGTTAAGGAGAAAGTTTCCAGTCTCTGTTCGGCGTGAGAGTCAGCTGTGCAATGACCTTGAGGGGCGTGGGAGTGTTTGAAAGAGAAGTAGGAAGGATTCTGGTGGCGAGTCAACTGAGAATGTCGGGTTTTCCCCCCGGCACCACCATCACCATTACAGGTGGTTACACCGATTGTCCCAGCATGGGAAAACCTTAGTTACGACTGTATCAACCAGCACCAGTGTGCACTCAGTATGTTTTCCGAGAAATACAGAAATTTGAGAAAATAGATAGATAGACAGATAGATAGAGAGAGAGAGAGAGATGGGAGGGGGGGGGATGAAGAGAATGAACTGCCTGAGATCCTATTGTCAAAGTAACCATTCACAGGGCACCTCTGTATTCAGATTTATGTTAACAATAAATATGGAACAGCTATATTAATTATGAAACAGCAGCCAAATCACTGACAGGATTTGTCCCCCCCCCCCAAATTTTGCAGAGACGCCAGATGACAATATCTCTCCATAATGTATTTCTACACAAAATCATGTGTGTAAAGGCAACTTGCACGAGGACGTCCACTCTGAGTCAAGAAGCAAGTTGAGGAAGAACGACTTCTCCGAGAACTCATTAAGGTACAGTGGTTCTGCTTTGGCACACTGCCCACACACGGAAGACGTCGCCCAGATCGTTTTTTTTTTTTTTTTTTTTTTTTTTTTTAACTTGTCACGCAGTAGGCAACTTCCCCCCCCCACACACACACTACCGTATATTTATACTGAGGTAGACATTAGAATAATTTCGGTCAATTTGAGTGTTTCATATGAAAAATAATGTAGCAGTGAAATGGAAGCTACGTATTAAAAAAAAAAAAAAAAAGATTTATCGATACAAAATTATTTTCTTTGATAAAGATTTAAATGGAGACTTGGAACGCGAGCTGGTGACAGAATCTATAATGCGCAACATAATGACGTTACTACCAATGTCAAGAACAACTGAAGTTTATATCTGATGTTCCACGAATCTGTTTGGTTTCCATGAAGACATATTATCACCAGCTCCTTTTTAGCATCTAGGCGACCAGTGGAGTAATTATGCTTTATCCTTAATTCCTGGCTGTTTTGAATACCATCATCATTAACACGGTCATCATTCCGCCTCATTTTCCCACCCACAGCTGAAGTGAGGTAGCGTCCAGAAAGCAAGGAAAATGGGAAGAATTAACAGTGCAAGAACTAGTCACCATGGCCGATAAAATGGGCCACACACGTTTACCATTCAAGTCCCTGATATAATTATTAATGCTGCTCTGCAAAACACTGAACATTTTTTAACTTAGACAAACAGGACTACTCTGAGTGTTCTAGCTTTTACACCTAGATATTAATCTTGTTCCTGGTTGTGCATTTTTGCCCTAACTTCTCCCGCGTTATCTGATGGGAATGTAAACAGCAACACCGTGTTAACTTAGGCTTCATCAATATTTACCGCAGTTGTTCTGATAGAGACTTCCTAGCAGTACTAGTAATAATAGTTAAAACAGAAACTAATTCACAGTATTGACCGCACAAGGGTCGTGAAGATTTATAACCACTTCGGGTTTAAGATTGCGGAGCGGTGGTTGTGTCACAATAACACTAGTAATAGTAGTATTATAATAAAGTCACTACATACAAATCCTCACTTTTCTTACTGGCGGAAACGCAACAGAAACTCCGACGTTCAGTAGAATTATCCTATCACTTCTGTTCACCTTGCGCCCCGTGCACAGACTGCTGCGCTGCTTTATGTGCCCCGACCATGAACCTGCCCCGCCGGGTTGCGTTGCCAGATGTCGCTGAGGACTTAATCTTGCACCTCTACATTGACTCAAACATACGTACACACGCGACAGGAAGGCTTTGCGTCATAGCCGACGTCACAGGATGGCAATTGTTTTGATACCTTATCCTTCGTATTCCCCAGAACTCGGTCTAATAACTACCGGGTACGTTGAATAGGAGTGAGTTGTTGTGCTATGTTTTACGCTTGATTTATTAATTATTCATAAGTTATCCGATCGTTTCCCACTATGCTTTCGCATGAAAATGTCCGAAATTGCAGATTTAATCTTTTGACTATAAACCATGTTATTGATGCATCTGACGCTTTGTTGTTCCGTGACCTTGACCTTCAAGTGATTGCTCTCAAAATCTAATTATTTACATCCAGCCTGACCCTTGACATTTCCACCAAGCTTGGTCCAAATGACACCAAAGCTTTTAGTCGACCAGGCGTCTGACCTTCACTTTTGACCTTTCCCCATGACCCTGACTCTTAATTGTTCTCAAAACCGTTTTCCATAATCCTTACCTCACCCTGAACCCGGCAACAAAGTTTGGTCAAAGTCATAGAAAAACTGTTTAAGTTGACCTTACCATGTGAACTTAACCTTTGACCTATTATTTAAAAAAATAAGGCCAATCTCTTGAATGATCCTCAACATGTCCACCAATTTTGGTGTGAGTCAGATTAAAACTTTTAGTCATTTTCTTCCACATGCCTCAAAATTTAGCCATGCTTTTTAACCTTGACCTGTGCGTAATTGTTCTCACATCTGAATCACTTCGTTTTTCCCTTATCCATAACCTGTCTACATAGTTAAGCCGATCTTGCTACGTCATGCTTTGATTCAGCCCTGTGACCTTAATCTATGACCTGTTGTTCTTAGAATCAGCAGATCAGCTGCTTGGCTAACCCCGCACCCTTCCACCAAGTCTGGTTAAAATTTGATCTCACACACACACACACACACACACACACATATATATATATATATATATATATATATATATATATATATATATATATATATATATATATATATATATATATATACACACACACACACACATAAACACAGACTCCCCCCCCCCCGAGTCCTGTATAACATTTGCCAGACTTTGCTTCGCGAACGTGGGTGTAAATATACATCGTTATTGTGGCATAGAAAATGTCGAATTAGCTGTCACGCCGTACTCTAGATTACACAGGAGACTTCTTAGTGCCTTAACGATGTACAGTGCATATTACGCCTTGATATTCACATGTTATTTTTATATTTCTCATATAACCATAGTTTAACGCAGGTGATACAACTAGATAAAAAAGTATATATATATATATATATATATATATATATATATATATATATATATATATATATATATATTCTGGGGCCAACTAGAAAATAAATCCGCCATCATTGTTCTCAAGACAATATTTTGGAGAACAAGGTACTTTTAATCAACACAAGCTTTACTTTTTGAACGACATACAGGCTCTATGAAACCTTCTACAACCCCTTCCATGCTGCATAAAACCATCGAGGAGGAGAAATAACAATAATACAGAAATATATAGCGCTGAAGTGGTTTATGGCTGAGTGACCAGACAAGGCGTAAGCTATACAACCCCTTATCTGCCATGTTTCTCATTCAGCGAAATATCAGTGTGTGACGTCTTCTCCGCGGCAAATTATCCCAGCCTAAAGGGTGTGACCGACAAGGAAAACACCCAGCATGTTGTGGGTCTGGGGCAGGGCGGAAGAGGAAGAGCTGGTTGCTGAGAAAGTGGATTTGAGGAGAAACTGTATCCTTCACTTTAAAAAGGCGTATATTGCTTTCTGTCCTTCATTAACACTTAGCTATATAGCAAGAGATTACCACACAATTATGGCGCCAGTCAAAGAATAAAAATCAGAGGGAAAATATAATAGGTCAAATTATTAGTTCCTTTGGCCACTGATCTTCAGGATATAAGCTATAAAAGAACGAAAATCTCCGCCAAGTGAAGGTGAATGAACAGTAGTGTCGGTCTTTAACCCAATATTCTCGAGCGTTGTTTTGTGGGCAATGATAAACACCTTCAGAGGCCCATGACAAGAAAATCACCCCCAGATTCCCCCAGACTACAACATACAACTGTCCAGTTCACAGTCCAGGTCCCAAATTCAGTTCCAGGTACAAACAAGCTGGGGTAAAAAGGACCTTGCCTAGGGATCTCGTGGTGGAAGTGGGGAACGACACCGGAAGCCGTATGTATAAACCGTCCTAAGATTAAGTCGTGTATAGGATTGTTTTTATAATTATACGTTTACCGTCAGCCATAAAATAGCCAAATATTTCACTGTCAGATTGCAGTGAATATTAAATTGAAAAAATACTACCAAGCAAAACAATTTCCGTAAATAATTAACTGGACGCCTAAAGATAAATTCAGTCAGGATCCTAAATACAACACCGGATCTCTCGGTTGTTGACCATGTGTACCTCTGATTACACCACTGCCACCCCGACCCTGAACTTAAGATTTTTTTTTTTCCCCTTTAGTGCTACTTAATTCGGTGACAGGAATAAGTTTTTTGCCTTCAGCTTTTGGCCACCCTTTATCCCGCTGGAATGGGCAACAAAAGATCTTGTAAAAAAAGAATTAAGTACATCGGTAACCTTTATGTAAATTTATTATTATATTCGGGATATTTTTTTTCCAGTTTTAACAGTAACTTCGCTAAACAGTTCACGTATTTGATAACAAAGAGTGAGATTCCCAGACATACAGTATTTAGGGTCGATTTCCTGTCGTAACTTGGATATGTTATTATGGGAAGAACTAGACAAAGGAAGATTTTTCACTCCTTTCCTTGATCTTCTTGAAGAAAACAGTTGTAACCTGCATCAATTTTCGTCTCTATTTATAAGGTTAGAACAGGAGACAGAGGAAAATTCGACAGCCTCCTTGTCCCTTCGGCAAATCCAAGTTTGAGTTACGACAGGGAATTAATCATTAGTGCGTTTGTGTATCCCACCTTAGATTTAAGTTCTTAAAATATGTTCCGGCATACAAACAGTATCTCAACATTGTTTCCATACATTTGCAAAGCAGTGTTGGCTTCCCTCTTCCTGAATAAATTCGTCTGGTGATAATGAGAACATTATGTGATAGGCAGGTAATATCCATCCTTATATGTAGAGACATGTGAAGTTTTGTAATTCCCGTTTACGAAGAGATTATAACTACTAAATCTTGTAGTTCATGACAGCCCATGTTAGGGACAAAAACTGTAATATGTCCTTTGTTATTATTGCAACGTATCTCGGGAAAATATACAGATAAGCGGCACAACTGAAGAAACTGAATGATTGATTATATGTCTTTAGTTATTATAGGAATGTATTTCGGGAAAGTAATACAGACAAGCGGCATAATATGAGAAACGGAGGGGTTGATAATGTCCTTTGTTGAATTTTGTTGCTGTAGGAAATCATGCCAGGAAATATTACAGACAAGCGGCATAATAGGGGATACTATGATGAATCAAGCTTGCGCCATGTATCTTATGACGTAAGAAGAGTCACTCAAGGACAGACAACGTTTACAACAACAGGAAATCCTTTGTCATCTTTCGAGGAAGGCTGGTTTCTTGACTAACGAACGGTAATTTCCCTTCGTGTACCTTATCCCCGGGGTTGATAATCTTTCTTTTCCTAAAGTAAGTTCACTGCTGTAACTTCAAAGCCTTTTATTGTTTACAAAATATGATTGCGGTGACACCTATTGAGCCAAGATCACTTCAAGGGCAAGACCTATTTCTTACTACTTGCTAGAAAAAATTCTCACATCATCATCATCATCATCATCATCATCCCCTTAAACCTGTTCTCCAGTACTTAAAGGAGTGACTGTGCTAGTGTGTTCTACTAGTGTGTTAATTTATGTGATCTGTGTTACAGTGTGGTGGTACAGTGTTTTGGAGTGCCGAAAGCTACTGTTAGTGAGATTTTTGCTTGTGTTCAGATCTAGTGCTTGGATTTTATCTTATGCGTGAACTAGTGAAAAAGATGGTTTCCGCACCTAAGTGAGTGTTTCCAGTGCTAGTTTTGAGACAAGGTAGCTTGATTTAAAGGAAGAATGTCTTATTTTATAGCAGAAAATACAAACTCACAGGTAAGAGAAGACTGAGTTGAGGGAGTTGAGGGATGAGTTACTTGAGGTGAGAGATGAGGGGAAGGCTAAAGGATGAAAGCTGGTCAATAAGCGTGCAACTCAGTTCACTCTTAAAAAGCAGGCGAACGTTAGGTGTAAGAATGCATTCATTGCTTTGCGTGACGAGTGCGAGGGTGAGAACGTGAGTGATATGGACTGTGGAGAATCTATCAAGAGTCTGGGTGGTGTTTGACTATCTCGACCGGCCATTGAGGCTACAGTAAAAGGTAAGGATAGTGTTGTTCTAGTTGGGGACTCAGGGAAGGTATTTAGACAGAGAGCTCCGTACTTCTCTTTAAAAAAAAAACATGCATGTCTTCCCGGGGCCAAGATAGGGAATGTATTGGATAAGATGAACTGCATCATGAAAGACGGTGAAGATGATCATATTCTCTGCATCAGCGTTGGCGGAAACGAAGTTGGTAGGCGTTGGAGTGATACATTGTGGCGGCAGTATAAAGAAATGTTAAATAAAGTAAGGAGGAGGGGTGGGAGCCCTGTTGGCTTTCGAGTTCTCTCGAGATGAGGAGTTGGTAGGGAGTGGATGTCCAGAGCATTAGGACTTAACTATCGCCTGAACACGTACTGCAAGGACCATACAAAACCATGCATTGACAACTGGGACAAGTTCTACGGTCACAATGCTAAGTACAACAGGGATGGGATACATCTTATTAGGCAAGGGGTTTCTGCATTAGCTGGATCTGTAGATAGGGAGTTAGGGGAGTATTTTCGGAGTGAAGTGTTAGATGCTTAGTAAGATATACGAAATCCAGGTCAGGTTTAGATAGATGGAACCAAATATCCAATTATAGGAAGGAAAATACAGCCATTAATGTAGATACATCCACTCTAACACTTCAGATACCTACAAAAGAAAGAAGTATTTCCCAGTGTAATAACTTCAGTGCTAGTAATAATATACAAGTGTATTGTACCAACAATAGAGCCTTACGCAGCAAGATTGATGAACTAAAGGCTATAATTAGTATGGAAAAATTATTCTAGTATAGTTACTCTTGTACGAGCTTCCTAGTATGGGCCCACTGACCTACTGCAGTAATCCTCTTATCTTGCATTCGTATATTCTTATGTCAGAACCTACTAAATGAATAATGAACGCTCTACACGCTAATGGCTTAAGGATAAGTAGTCTAATACAGGTTTCAGTTCTCATTTTCAACACTTTCATAATCCGAACAACTCTAGTATTTTATTCTAGTTAATGCCAGATGTTCTTATTCAGCTGAAAAGGAGTCATAGGAGCATGACTGGTGATACTCGTACAGGTGTCATGAACCCTCTCATAGTCAGGAAAACTAGTTTTCTATTCCTGCTAATGCCAGACCGTTTTATTCAGCCGAGACAGAGTATAGGAGTCTAGCAATGTTAATGCTGATACCGTTAAGTTGGTCATGGTCTGAACAATACTAGCATTTCACTCCCGCTTATGCCATTCAGTTTAATTGACTGAGAGTGAATATAGTGGCCTAGGGGCTTTATGTTTTTATTCAGTTCTAACTCAATACAAATCTCAGTTAACAAGGCATCTGCTACTATTAACCAAATTTGTATTAAGCATATCAGATATGGAATAAGTCACAAGGAAATTTTAGGGATATTGTTGAATGCATATGCACAACAAATATGTAGCACAAATACTACAGAACAATGCCTTCTTGTGGCTAAGAAGTGTGAGGTTCCAAGTGATCAGTAAAACTATATGAGTATTAATCAGGTGTAACAAAACTAGGCAAGTTCATTGTTAGGGATCGGACGAAAAGTGTTCCCCTCGCAGTAATTGCCTGAGCCAGCATTGCGAAGTACCTGTTCAAACTTCTTTTCTAAACCACTATGGCTAACTCTACCAAGCCATGGTCCCAAACACCCAGCCATGGCGGGAGTCATCTGCTCGAAAGCACAAGGTGCTAATTATCTCTGGGGAAAGAAATCTAACCGCCTTTGGATAATGAATCTTAGGAAGTGCAATGTCCAGACTCATGCTAGTGAACCTAACTTTGCTACTCTTCTTGAAGAACTGAGAGATGCAAATTGGGATATCACAGGTTTTCGCGAGATTACAAGACGAGACATTAATTGAATTGTCTAATGGTCACAGATTTTGCTACATAGACAAACAAGAGCAATCCGAGATTGCAAACCTCCGCCAAGCCTGAAGTGCAAGCATTGTAGGCATTATTTATCGAGTCAGAAGCAAAAATGTTGAAACTGTCACTATACCTCAGTGGTAGAGATTCCTTTAAAAATTTCCTGGGACCAGATAATGATCGGGTCACCACCAGATCTAATGGATTGTTCCTTGGGCCATACCCTACCCCTCCAAATAAATTCAGCAAAATCTGTTCATAACCTTTTTAGTAATCCTGCTAACAGACAAACAGACAAACAAGCCAACGCCGGCAAAAACATATCCTCCTTGGCGGAGGTAATAAGAAAAGAAGGAACAGGGTATAGGATCTCTAGTTAACAAGTACATAAGAGGCAACATTGAAGAATTGATGAGTATAAATGAGAGGAGCGTAGCATGCCAAATAATTAAATTAAGCTGAACAGGGGATACAAAATCAAGTTAATTCACGTCTATGCACAGTCATCATCTCATGACCATGTGGAAGTAGAAAAATTCTATGAAGATGTACAGGAAACAGTGCATAAGCACAAAACTTAGTATACATTTGTGAAGGGAGGGTTTAATGCGAAGGTTGGCAAGAAAAGAGAAACTCCACCACCTGGCTATATCAGTGATATCACGTGAAGGCGCCCCTCTCCAGCACCAAGTAAACATAAAATGGATCTGAAAATTCAAAATATATATTATTTTTTACATTAGTTATGGATTGTTTTCATTACAAATGCCTGTACCAACAAAGAACAGTGTCAGGCAAAGTACATCATTGAGCAAAAGTTCGCCGACAACCCTCAGCCAATGATATGTCCATTCTCCATATTTTTCATTCATTTACAAACGGCAGAGTATCCCTTCTTCAAACGACAGCGTATCCTTCCTTCCCATCCTCTTTGCTGTGTGTGTCATATAGATGTCACATAAACAGTAATTCACGTAACACCTTCCATTGTCACAAACAAGAGAGAAACGTCGGCGAATCATTGTTCATGGCTGCACACACTCAGTACAGTATTTTTGGCTATCTTCAGGCGTTTTTATTAAGCTGATTGAAACCCAGTAGTAGTAGAGAATTGGCTTCATTTTATTACCTCCAGGACACCATTTATTTAGCTATATATTAACCTCTTAATATATTTATATATTGATTTGCTACCTTCAGACTGTTAGTAGCTTGCTTTAGGAAATCCTTTGGCAGTGAAGGGGACAAGAACAAACTTCTCAGCTAAGAAAATCCTTCCTATAGCTGAATAAAATCTTCTACTAGTGGAAAGAATAATACGTTCTCCTCAATATCGTGATCTTTTTTTATGCAAGGTCATCTCTAGTGGCGGCCCGGTTTGCCAGCCACGCCTAAGGATTTTCACCGGCAAGATATTTCACAACAGCAAGGTCCTATATGGTGCATTATGTCGGTTTGTTCTTGTTATCCCAGATAATTTTATTCAGCTTACGGGAGACTCTTCCAAGCAGCAAGGTTAATAATGGCTCTCATTTACGTCTTTAGTACATAAGAACTCTCCCGAGCTGACGAAAACAAAAGCGTGAAAGAAACATCGAAATGAAAAATATATTCTTTGATTGAACTGATTACCTCCTTCGCTAATAAGACGTAATTTTCTATTTTGTTTTTTTCCAGAGCCAGGCGATTTTATTCAGCTTAAGGCTCACCTCATATTGTGAAGGAGTTAATGATTACTAAAACATCTCAGGTTCCAAAAGTCTGTGTGTGTGTGTGTGTGTGTGTGTGTGTGGTAAACTTTAAGAAATCTGTTGTCATAAATGTACAGTGCAATATACATTCCGGTACTGAAGACCTAATATCCATGCTGGAATTTGCTGGAACTTTTGGTTGAAAAGGTGGACATTTCATGAATTTATATTGGTCGTGCGGGGGAAGTGGCACAAGGGAAAACCTGTGGTAAACACTTGGTAGCAATTGGACCGGCACCCGTGAACAGCACTCTACACACCTACCTGTATTTTGGAAGAGGAAATAATAGGGTGCTTTCTACACACTCCCCACCTCGGACATACACTGCACTTGCTACACACACACACACACACACACACACACACACACACACACACACTGTAGTACAATAGGGCAACATTCTGACACGCTACACGCTCTCTAGTACATTAGGGAAACATTCTGCATGCTGTACCCTCTTTACACACACTCTGCCCACCCTACACACATTAGACATCCTACACACACACACACACACACACACACACACACACACACACACACACACACACACACACACACACACACACACACACACACACACACACACACACACTCTACTCACCCTCCAGTGTTATGGGGGGTAAGTAATAGTTTTCAAGGTTGGCTGGGCAATATTTTACACGCCCTATACACCCAAGGCACTCTACGCACGCTTCCTGTCTATACACCTTACACAACGCTTAACAACTCAACACACACGATACAACATTCAACACATCCTACACACCACTCAACACATCTTCACAACATTTAACACACCCTACATAACACTCAGCACACCCTATATAACACCCAGCACACACTACACAACACTCAACACACCCTACACAGTCTACACAAAACACCATACACACACTACAGAACACTCACCGCACCCTACACCTACTACATAACACTCAACAAACCCTACACATTCCACACAACATTCATCACACCCTACACAGCACTCAACACATCCTACACACACTATATGACACTCAACACACTCTACACAATACTCAACACACCCTACACACTGTGCATAACATTAACACACCCTACACAGCACTCAACACACCCTACACAACACTCAACACACCCTTCACAACACTCAACACACTCTACACAACTTTCAACACTCAACACACCCTAAACGCACTACACAACGCTCAACACACCCTACACAACACTCAATACTCCCTACACATTCTACACAACACTCAACACACCCTACACACTCGACACAACATTCAACACACCATATAGACTCATACACTCTAAACAACACATAACTCCCCTTACACGCACTACACAACACTCAACACAGCCTGCACAACACCATATACACCCTACACACTCTACACAACACTCAACACACCATACACACTTTATGCACGTATCAGGCCCTACACACACTCCATAAACCCTATGCATACTACACAGTCTGCATACCTTACACACACTATACACACTCTATACACACTGTACACCTATTTTTTTTTTTCTTTTAAGGGACAAGAGGGGTTGGGAGATAATAAGGTTTTTTCTATGTTGTGAGGGCAGCATGGTGGCGCTGTTCTGCCCTTCACTACACCCTCACCACTGCTCACTATGGTTTTTCTTCCCAGGATAATCGTGCTTGTTGTATTTATACCCTTTAATCCGATACAAATCCTCTTAACTCGTTCCCTTTCCCCGAAAAGGAGGTGCAGGAGGAGGGCATCTTCAGCCTGCAGTCCACTGAGGTCACATCCAGTTAAACCTGTGCCTTCTGCAACAATCCTATGACTTTTTTTTTTTTTTTTAATTTTCGGAAGGAAATTCTGTCTGTTTGTCTGTCTATTTGTCTGTCTGTCTGTCTATTTGTCTGTCTGTCTGTCTCTGTCTGTCTGTCTGTCTGTCTGTCTCTCTCTCTGTCTCTCTCTTTCTTCTCTCTCTATCTTTTTCTGTTTCTTCATGATGTTTTATATTCTTGTTCTTCAGTCGTTGCCGTGGCCTTTCTCCTTAATTTGTGGGCCAACTAACCTGAAAATTACTAATCACGCACTATACCTGGGTCTCGTATCCAGGTATTTCTTTATTATGTTTTCAGTGAAGGCATTTAAGATGATTTTACAGCCTCAGAAGCAAAAAGACGAGCGAGTAACCACCACGAGACGATCGCAAAACCACCAGAAACCAACACCAGTACAGCCACTTGTTCTTGTGGGATTTGAACGCAGCTGCAGCACGTAGTTCGATTTGAACGAGCCCTCTAGCCAGTTTGTTCTGTGAATAAATCCTTTAACTGGAGTTAAAGACATAACCAAATCCGGTATATGTCTTATTATAGGAGGCAAAAACTGGGATATATCACGAAGTTGCTCGCAAGCCTTGTATCTCTAATCACTTTGATGTTTTTAACATTAAAATTTTTTATTGAATTTCGGAAAGACTTTTCGAATCAGTCGGTAGGATGTAGTGTTAACTGTTTTCTTCTAAAGTGGCCGTCAGTTTTAACTCAATAATAATAATAACAATGATAATAATAATAATAATAATAATAATAATAATTATAATAATAATAATAGTAATAATAAATATTATTATTATTATTATTAGCGTTATTATTATTATTATTATTATTATTATTATTATTATTATCAGGTAGCCTGATGCAAATGATAAGAAGTCACACCAAGACAGTTCAGTTTATCTAAGGGCATAACATTTGACTTTCCTGCTTGAAATTCGACGAACTGTTATCAAATTCATTTTTATAAGACCCTCAATCCTTCCACCAAATTTGGACGAAAGTGGATCAAAACAGTTTAAATTGACTTTGCTTTATTTTCTGTTTTTGTTTTTAAAAATACCGGACTAAATTATTCAGCTTACGAGAGCCCCCGGCGGTATCAGAAGAGGGATAATTTAATAAACTATCTATTGCCTCTTCATCTCGAAAAATCTCCCCTGAGTTGAACAAAGCCATCTGGAGGCAGCAAGAATACAGTGACCATCGAAGTAACAGGGATAAATCTGCTTCCACATACATTCTCTCCACTCTAACTTGGTCCAAAATAGCCATATCTTAATCTTCAATGCTGAGCTGTAACAAGAGAGCAACACTATTATATGAGTCTGATCACGAAGAAGTGCCGAGGAAAGGATGTCGAGTCATAGCTTTGTCTTGTTCTGCCACTGAGCTGCGTGAAATGAGCTGCAAAAGGACGAAAATTCAAGCCAAATTAAGGTGAAAGGATTATTAGTCTGCGTATTTTTAGGAGTTTCGACCTGATTCCTTTTTTTTTTTTTTTTTTTTCAACTTCTCTTACTATTTCCAGACAATTTTTTTAATGCTTCCGATTCTGGGCATATACTTAATAACCAAAGTCCAACAGTCCTCCTACTTCACAAGTGACCACTTCGACTCTAACACCCACCATCCATCCTGAATACATGCTTCGGCTGTCTGATAAAGGACTGGTGTATTGGTATTAGCGTTTTTTTTTCTTTTCCCGACATGTCCGCACGTTTTATGGCATATCACTGTAAGTCTGCTTTTAACGATATCCAAATCCTTACACTGTTCCCAGCCCCAATCGCGATTCGAACTCGCATCCACCGGAACAGCAGACATCTCTACTGATTCTGCCACCGTCTCACATCACAATAGATTTTCCGAACTGGAGGCATTAACTGTAGGTTTTGTTAACGCTTTCATTACAAAAAAGTCCCGGAATACTAAAAATAAAAGGGAAAATGTCATCGGATTGAAGGGAATGATAAAAAACTGTAGAAAAAGAACCCACCAGAAAAATACATCATTGTAGCGAAGGAAATAATAGAAGACTAGAGCAAGCAAGACATCCAGAAAATTAAGTTACTGAAGTGAAGGAATAAAAAAAAAAAAACAATAGAAGGAATCATCTAGAAAAATACGTTATTGGAGTGAAGGAATTAACAAAAGACTGAAGAAAGAATCAACTTGGAAAATACGTCATTGGATTGAAGGGATTAATACGACTCTAAAGAAGACAAGAATCTGAAAAATACGTCATCGGGGTGAAGGGACAGACAGCACTATAGGAAGAATTAACTAGAAAAACACGTCATTGCAGTGAAGGAATTAACAAAAGACTGGTTTAAGTAGGACTCATGTAGAAAAATTCGTCATTGCAGTGTAGGAATTAACAAAACACTGGTGAAAGCAGGACTCGAGTATAAAAAATTAGTCATTGCAGTGAATGAATTAGCAAGAGGCTAGTGTAAGCATGACTCATCTTGAAAAATACGTAATCATAGTGAAAGAATTTAAAAAAAAAAAATAATGTAAGTCGAACGCAACCAGAAAAAATACCCCATTGCAGTGAAAAATATTAAGGTTGTCAGAATACACCATCCTGATGATGACTGAAGGGATACAGAGGTTAACCCTTTGCCGCGAATCACGAATATTAGTTTGCAATGGGGTTAGCGTTAGACGATTATATTCAACTGTGTGAAAGTAAGCACATCTATTTTGCGTTAATGTTTTTGATAAGTCTTTCACGTATTTGTTGTTCTCGTTGTTGTTGTTGATTATGTGTGTGTGTGTGTGTGTGTGTGTGTACCACCATACTCGTCATTAAAATCTGCACTGATAACGGAATTGCGGCGTAATGAAGGACACCATAACGCTGCGTATTTAGTGGGCGATTATCGGGATAAGCGATGCGTATTTGGTGCTTAATTGCAATTTCCCTAATGTGCTAATTTGGGGCCTAATTGCGACGACAAAATGATGCGTAAATTGTGTCTAACTATTGAATTTTATTTCGTAGTGGAAAATTAATGGACTTAAATGGTGCGTAAATATCATTTAGCTGCCAATTGTAAGAATTTAGGTATCAGGAAGTCCGTGAATAATCTAATATGCATTAAGTATAAACTTTGATTTTTTATAAATAATAGTACTATCGATATCAAAATTCCTGCTGCCATTCCCGCTTTAGTGTCTGTGGACTCTGTAAATCGGTGTTGTATATCCGCAGCACGCATTTGACACTGATTTAGATACTGGGCAGACAAGTCATCAGCGTCGAACGCTACGGATTTGCTACTCTGATTTTCAAAAGCCAGTGGAGGGAAACACTGAAGACGGGTCAGCATTTTTTATACCGGTTCTACAGCTCCAAACAAAAGTCTTTAGCCTTCATGGTCTGGTCTCGCTACATATTATGGTTACCGCTTGATAACAGCACCCCCATATCGAAGGAAATCACGCGGTTCGGAGCGAGAGGAACAGGCATAGCTGCGTGTGTTACTATCAAGTAATTATGGTAATACTGTGGCCGGAGCAGACCGAGGACACTAACTACTGGTTATGGGCTGTACGATACATAAGTTGAGCATTTTAGTGGTCTTTACCCCATTTTTATATAGGAAAGGAGGACAGGATGATGATGATCATGATGATGATGAGGAGGATTATGATGATGAATATTTATACACTGGTATAAGCACCCACTTACTCTCAGTGGGGCAAAGAGACAATCTAAATTCAGCCGTGAAATCAAGGCAATAGGTTTACGATACTCCTCTGTGGTCTCAAGAATCATGTCAAACCTCCCCTCAGGTTATGGAGGACAAATTTTTTTGGGCATCACGCTCCTGAAGGGTTTGTTACAGTTATCCCATTAGTTTACAGCAGCTAACCCCGCGAATGAGCGACATGAGACTCATTCCCTGAGGAACCAATTAAACTGACATTTTTAGAACCACATCTCCCTTCACCTTAGCTCCAGCCACAGCGTATTTCAGTCTGAGTCTGGGGATGCAAATAGCTATGCCATTGTAGCCTTTTTTTTTTTTTTTTTTTTTTTCCAGCTAGACCTCGATATATGAACATTCATTTAGCCACATTTTCGAATGTCTAGAGGCAAGAAATCTAGCTTTTTACTAGAAAAATTTCCAACGCACAAGTGATATTCAAGAGATTATAGCCCGTTTTCTAACGATTATCTGGAGAATTTTGTATTTAGCGATAATCTAACAGTCTTTAATAGCCATACGAGCTATATTTGTGGCTTTGGATTATCAGGGCAATTAATGATTTTTTTTTTCTTTCCCAGTCTTTCCTTAGAGCACGACTTCAACAGTCGATGCAACATCCAGGCCCCCAGTTGTACCTTTGGGTGAACAAGGTCAAGGAGGAAAACCTGTGCCTGACAGTCTGATCGGCCCAGGAATTAAAGGTTTTTCCAGGTGCGAGCTGGATGTGCTAAGCAGTGCACCAGTATCTTCATGTATAATTTGCATCGTATCGTATCGTTTATAAAGGGTCCAAGATGCTTGCATGCGTCACCTTTGGTCACCTAATGGCGTCTTTCCATGCTGCTTGATCTCTGGCAGCCTTCCAGTTCAGTCCCATATCCCTGAGGTCACACTCTGTGACCTCATCGCAGGTCTTTTTCGGTCCGCCCTTCGCAGCTCTACCCCCGACGTTCACATTTCTCACTTTCCGCACCCAGTTGTCATCCTCCATCCTCTCTACCTACCCAAACCATCTCAATTTACCCCCCTTCCTCTCATCGCAGCACCAGTACTCTCTAGTACACTCCACTGCACTCCAGTACACTCCTTCGGAAAAACGCCATTTTTATAAAACGGGTCCCTTCTCTGCACTTAGTGTTTTTCTGCGTATTTTCACAGTCAGTGCTGAGTTTACCACAGTTTCTTAACTTAAACTTGATGGAGATTTTCGTCCATTTGCAGGTAATAGATCGAAGCTCAGTTCAAGATAAGATAATACTATAGTACCTCTCTACATTCTGGCCGTAATACTTTTTCGTGACTAGCTTAATATTCTAGTGTCAGTCTCTTGATGTGGAACAGCATTCATAAGAGAGAGATGGCAGTTTTACGCCTACTTATGATGAACAATATATAGTAGTTTCTGAAGTAAATGGGGAAACTAGAAAGTGTATCGCAGCTGACTGCACTGTGTAATGTGGGATGCATGTTCACTGAATCTGATAAACGCGTTCCTCAATTGACCTTCAAAAATGTCTTTGCCTTCCCCCTCGAAATTTAACTGTTAAACATCGGTCTTGAACACCATAGATGTGGATGGAATGGCTGCTGAACCCATGCCTGTCATGCACCAGTGCTATGAACAAATGATTTTCAGGATGGTACTCCTTTTCAGGCTCACTCATGGCTACCATATCGTGCCAAAGGGACCGATTTACTGAGGAAAGCCTAGTCATCAGCAAAGGCCATTTAATAGTATCTAGGCCATAGGAATGATCCACCATCAGTATCAACGGTCTTTTGCAGGAATACAAGGAAAACACAAAATCTTCATTAAAGTATATTCATTGATGTTTTATAGGACTATTTCCCCTTATATGTCTGTGATATACTAATTTTCCATAAAGATCCAGAGAGTTTTCGCTATTTTCTTTTTCAAGGCGTGTAATGAAAGAGTTAAAATGTTTCGTAATAAATATTTAGTTCCTTCAGTGCTACACGAATTACCATTACCGGAGGAAATATTCTCTCCCCTCTTCGCCTTAAACTGTTTGTCCAAAAATGTAATACCTTAGTATGAAGATATTTTTTTTTTGTCAAAACCCTCTTCTCCTAGCTTTTAATGTTCTCACAGTATCATAAGGTCATATAACAATATTTTTTCTTAGGTTCAGCTACAGGAGAACTTCATTTATTCTGGCTTCTGTTCGGTTTACAAAAGAAAATTCTAATATAATGAAATGGTCTGATGTACAAACGCTCTCTTTCAGGGTGTTAGGCGCTTCAGTGTGTCTAGTCAGGGCCTGTCATGAGTTTTGGGTGGTCTCACGTGTTATTAACCAGTTCACTTTTTGATGGATACTAACATGACACACTGTAACATGTTTCTGGTAAACCCATTCAACTATTAACTTTAATATAATAAGTTAAAACTTTATCAGACAGTATCTCACAACTAAGACAAGCGAGTTCGACAACCGCCTACGTGTGTACAAGTTCTCCGCCTGCGAATCGTGCCTTTTAGCAAAAGCCTCTTCTCTGGTAGGTAGTCACATATTACTGCACTTAGAGGCAACCTGGGGACAGTCATTCTCCTTGGACATGAAAAGTTTTCTCCTATTTCTCATCGAGTACTTTATCACACACAGACGCAAGACTTAGGTTCTTGCCTTCTCGGGAGTCTCATCAGGCATCAATGGAAAAGACTTACCATTTGATCGAGGCTTGTCATACAATTCTGGCTCACCTCGAAATCAAGCCTCGCCGTGCACTGCGCCAAACAGCACCAGTCTTCCACGATGCCTCAGTGCTGAAGTCAGTCATGGGTGCCATTTCATGCTTCCCACTACGGCAGTGAAACCGGCAGCCTGGCAGGCCATCGTCAATCAAACTGACACATGAGAAGAGGCATCCTGTGAATCAACACCTGCTGTCATCTACACCTATACTTACTACCACCCTGTCATCCATACTGAGCCCTACATTTTAGCTAGTGCAACCTTTAAAGAAAGTGCGCTACATCTAGTACTCAGCATTTTGAAACTTGCACGAAGCTTTCTATTACTGTATATGAATCACTGTGATGGCATTGCAGAGATTATTCCCGGTATTTAATTGAGCTCTGAAATACATTAAACGCCACATGTGCTGTTTTGTTGTTACTGTTGTCGTTAGTCAGCCCCAGTCTGTCCGGTTCGGCAGATCCAACAACCGCAGGGAAGCAACCGACCCTGCAAGGTGGTCCTTTGCGGTTGACAACGTCTCACTGCAGCGCAGTGCGGGGAGTAGTGTGAGTAGTTTGGGGGTCTGGTTCTTGGATGAACGCCGCATTTGCGTCTCTCTGCCCAGTTAACAGGAGCACCATAATAGACGCCACTTCACCCCATAATTTGATTACATGGTTACCACCCAGCGCTGAAATTACTTTCCTGGAATACATGAAGCCATTATGTCTGTCACTCAGTGTGGAGCCACCTGAGGTGGGAAGAACGGTAACAAAAATGACAGGAAGGAAAGGAACAAGAAGGAGGAGAGGAAGTCATACACAGATAAAGAATGTGAAATGTGAAAGAAGAAGTAGACCGGACAACATCAGATGAGTGGATGATGGTCACCATCACCTATAAAGGATGTTGTATAATCTTTGGTACCATTTTAATACATCATTGTCAAAGGAAGTTATTTATTACATAACCACCAAATATGAGTAGTATGGTGCATATTTTTAGGTATACAAACTTCTCAGACCCTCACCCCCAAAAGCCGGAAACACCCCCCCCCCCACCCCCCCACTCACCCACCCCACACACACAGCCTACACCGTCTATCTTAACCATTCAGTCCTGTGTCCCAATTCTGTGACCAAAAATGGTAACTTGACTGTCTGGTGAAGTCGCTCCTTTTAGTTATATCTTGCCTTAACCACTTTTTTGTTTTTTTTTGTGGTCTCTCTCTCTCTCTCTCTCTCTCTCTCTCTCTCTAATATATATATATATATATATATATATATATATATATATATATATATATATATATATTATAATATCTTTTCATAATCTCGATGTCTGACTCTTTGATGAACCAGTCGGTGTCACGCAAATACTTATCAGGCGTTTCCCCAAAGCTGTCAAAGGTGACACATGACAGAGCGAGTATTTTACTGGGGAAGAACACATAAGGCACCATAAACACACAAGGTTGTCCCGGTCAGGAAGGAAATTCGCTAGACAAGCTGAAACAGTGGAGGAAATGAGGTAGACGGTGACAAGAAAAAGAAGAAAAGGAGCTCGACTTAGCGTCATGATCTGCCCTTGTTCACAGCTTACTAGGCAGGGTTTCTACTCTTCTGCATAAACTCGCTTCTTTGCAGCCGTAAGGAACTCCTAAGCTGGTACATTTCCTTGAGAAATTGTTAGGCCTTAAAACTCGGAGAAAGATTCTCTCTCTCTCTCTCTCTCTCTCTCTCTCTCTCTCTCTCTCTCTCTCTCTCTCTCTCTCTCTCTCTCTCTCTCTCTCTCTCTCTCTCTCTCTCTCTCTCTCTCTCCCTTCTCTCTCTCTCTCTCTCTCTCTCTCTCTCTCTCTGCCTAACACCAGACGATTTTACACGCCACTAGGACTCCTTCCGTGGTCTTAGGATTTAAGAGGTATATTTGAAGAACTTGATAGGCATAAGAGAATTTAGTTTCATGTCGCATGGAATGATTGCAATGGTTGAAGAATCGATGGAGCGAAGAGAGAACGAAATATTAATTATTGTTCCTTATTATACCTGATGTCGAAACAATGAAAGAACCAAGAACATACCGAGCCACGAGTCTTAACAATCCCGACCCAAGAATCTTCTGGTCATCGTTTTGTTTTGTTTGTAAAGAGTCAAATATGCTTGCATGCGTTGGCCTTGTTCGTCTAATGACGGCATTCTACGTTGTTCTGTCTCTTACAGCCTCTCTGTTCAATCCCTTATCCCCTGGGTCACGCTGAATGACCTTGTCCCACGCCTTTTTCGGTCCGTATTTAGCAACTCTACCCTTAACGTTCATACCTATCGCTCATCGTACCCATTTATAGTCATAGGTCAAGATTTTTTTCCTTCTCTGTGCAACACCACAACAACTGTAGTGCTCACCTCTCACAAAGATGTTACGTTTAACCGTAGATGTATACGTTCTGCAGCAGCTTTGGGCACACCTACAGCCATGTTTCGCTTCAGTGAAGGGAACGTCATGAGGTGTGCCAAAGTTAGTAGGAACAAATATCAAAGAGCTACACAGTATAGGCCGTTTTCTCGTTGGTCTTCTAGTACCTCATTCTTCACCCATTCAGTCTGATGACGTTTTTTTTTTTTTCATTCTTGCCACCTTAAGGCGATTGTATTCAACTCAGAAAAGTTTTTTTTTTTTTTTTTTTTTTTTTATATTCGAGGAATCAGTTATATACGTCACTTATCATTTCATTTCCAGAACTCCTGCCCAAGGTTGAGTATAATCTTGATATAGCTTAAAAAAAAAAAAAAAAATGGCCATTAGAGTGACGGGTTGACGATACTTTCTGAATATTACACCTCCGAAAGTTTTTGTATGTTATTATAATAATTATTTAGTTTGTGTAAATATGCACCATATTAAGGAAAAAAATCAAGTAGAGAAAAGGTGCTGCGTAGTCTCTTAACCTGACGAATATACAGGTTTATAAATCAATGAGGAAGTACTCGTCTTGCGTAAAATCATGACTGTAAAGATCGGGACAAACAGACTGTGCTTAAGGTGGGGCAGGACAGGCCATGTGTACGTGTTAAGATGCGTTCACACCAATTGCCTATCGGCTCGAGCTAGATGTCTGCAACTTTGTAAGTAATAGAAGCTACCGCCGTACCCTCCCGCGTCCAGTGGAGCCACCTATAAAAGTTCTCGTCATACCCGCCCACGTCCAATGGGGCCACTTCTATAGGTTGTTGTGACAGAATACTCTCACCCACACCCGCCAACGCCAAAAAGCATTTGGTGTAGACTCAGCCTTAGACAACTCTGCCAGACCTAGATCATGCATAAAATGAAGCATAGGCGCATCGAAATTGTACCCAGGACTATAAGAGATGTAAAATAAGATCGAGAATGTTAGTTATTTTTGGAAATGTTCGTATGTTTCATCATAGAAAAGTCTCCGGTTAGGATATGATACATTATAATTTTATCAAGGTGCACCGGATGTGTGAGTTAACTCAGATAAATTGATTCATGTAAGACTAAACGAGTACATTTAATTGCCCAGGCATCTGGAAACCTCTTTCAGCTAGACAAAAACGTCTTGTGGTACAAGAATAATACCATTGTGGCAAGACAGTTTTCACAGTGTTAAATGAGAGTTTACAAGACATTTGGTTTCAGATACTTCCATCGGCTGAATAACGTATCGTCTGGCGATTGCAAGAACAAAATTCCCTAGTATGCCAATTGCTTTGAAGTTCATACCATTAGCTCCCAAAAAAGGAGCAGACGAGGAGCCTATACATGGTGGCATTGTGCATCCTGTATGGAGCGAAGCAAATGCAGCGTCCACCCCGGAGCCAAACCTAATATTTCCTTTCACCCCTCTGTGGGGTACGATCGTGGTCCCACCCTATCAATATGCTGTCTACTACTAAGGTGAACCGGATCCTTACACGGTCATATACTGTATTGCACCTGTAGAAATGCAGCACAGAAATAGTTCCTTGCCGGTGGTCGATAGGTCTTCTCGGCCAGACAGACTGGGACTAAGTAACAGGAATAGCAATAATTCCCAAAAGATTAATAAATTATGTCTCATGAAAATCACCAAGTAGTATATTTCTGTATAAAGATACATAACATGTTTAGTATATGAAAGAGTCTAGTGTACAGCCTTTGGCCTCTGCAAGTCACGCACTAGATCATAATACCCGAGTTAACCCAGGCGGCCAGGCTTCCTCCCCCAACATTATCGGCATCACGTGGGCAGCCCCATCCCGGGAGGGGGGACTGAAGATATATTTGGGAACTAGCAGTGGGAACCTGTAATCTCGGGTCTTCAGGGATATTTACAGCCGGGGTAATGCCGGGGGAGGGGGATACTTGAATACTTCCTTTCTCCCCCAGCCCCGCCGTGCGTTTGAAAAGCCTTGTTTTCACAGTCATGATTACCTACACCGCACACTCGCATCAGATATTTACTCTGCCCGAGCGTTTACGAATAATTGGGTTTCGATCCTCCATTTAATCCCTTTTGACGGGGTTATACAAAGTAAATAGTGAATCAAGTATATAAAAAAAGCTAAAAGGCGCTCTATTATTCCAGTCTGGCATGTTCCAGAAACCGTCATTACTGGCACTTGCATCCTTGTTGCACCAAATATTATCAGCCTGACCCTTTTCTCGTCTAAGGATGTTGTGAGGTAAGCTCCAGAAAACAAAGGGAGAAAAGGCACGACATGAGAGAACTATCAATAGGATGCCCAGTGAAAAGGATCAGTCATGCATCCACACATCATTCCAGCCACTGGATTCCTGGCTCCACATTGCATGCCTAACCATCTAGACTTTATTTATATTTTATGCATTTTTACGGGAAGGGTAATTATGTTAGCAGACGGGCTTTACATACGATAAAATTGATTTAACGTGCAATGATGTCGAATAGTGTGATTGCGTCAGTACGTGAAACATCTTGATTTGCACAGTTGCTTGTGTCCAGTCCATAGCGTGTCCACGTCCTCGTTTAAAGATCTTGGCCACCTCCCTGGACGGACACTAATTCTTTTATAGGCTATTATTTGGTCCCCACGGGCCGCGATAGACGAGAGAAAGCAATGCTGTAATTTGGGAAGCCTAGTATTATCCATATAATCGTTTCCTCTACATAAGCTCATGGGCTGGGATGAGGGAGAGCGACCAGGAACGAAAAGCGGTGGTCTGTTGGACATGAAGTAGGCAGGGGGCTGGGAGGAGGGGGGTCAGAACTTTGTCACATGGCCTTCACAGGTACGGGATGGAAACGTTATAGAAGTAAACACTGGATGAAAAGAAACCAGACTAATTAAGATTAGGAGGAAGGGCAGGTAGACTGTGAGGTAAGCACGTAAGTAACGACGTTGTGCTGTAAAGGAATAAAGATGGGTGAAGTTATAGGAGACAGGACGAGAGGTCAGGAGACATGATGGTCTGGGGAGAGGAAGAAGCTTAGGGCTTAGGTAGGAAGGTAGGTAGGAAGTAAAGCAGGGGTGAAGTGAATGGGGTAGGAATTATGGTATGGAGACAGTCAGGTATTTCTCAGCCCCTTCAGCTTTAAAACATCATTAACATATGCTTTTTCCTAATGCAAGATCGGTTTATTCTGCTTAAGAAGCACTCCTCGTAGTGATGGAATTACTGAAGGCTGTATCTAACACCCCCAGTTCAAAAAGGTTCGCTAAAACTGAATAAAATAGTTTTCACACACACACACACACACACACACACACACACACACACACACACACACACACACACACACACACACACACACACACACACACACACACACACACACACACACATACCTAGATAGATAGACAGATAGAAAGACAGACAGTTAGACAAACAGACATAGAGACAGATACATAGACAGATAGGCAGATAATGCTAAGAGAGGCCAATCAAATTACTTATATTCTCATGAATTATTTAGAGCATTTATTGTTCACTTGTATTGTAAACATCATGCTTAGCACTTGTGTGAATAGAGAAGAGTTTGATAAATATCTAGACAGTGTGAGAGCAGCTAGCCTGGCTGCGTGTTGTTGCTTGTTGAAGTGTCATATCATGAGGTGCAATTTACTGATTGAGATGTAATTTTGAGCCTTTCCGATGTGTAAGCTAATGCGCACACCGGTTTCTTTAACTTTCCATACACTCGTTGTTGCTGTTACAGCTACCTTCTCGTGTCTGCCCATGTTAGTTTCGACTTTGTTAATGAGTTTCTGTTATGCCTTTTGTGCTTCTGGGAGTTTGCATATAAAAGCCTACTGTCTGTTACCAAGTAGACTTAGCTGCTTTAATTAGACTGGTGTGTTGGTGTGCTCTGCTGTGGGACATTTTTGTATATAGTACCGTATCTGCAACACGTGAGTGTATATTTATTAATTAAGAATGTCAGCACATGATCTACCTAATAGGTTGTACATACTGATATTGCAATTATTTATAAGAACTGCTAATTTATAGTCATTCCAATTGCTCTTGCTAATGCCACCTATTTTTATTCAAGTGTCAAGAGTCTCTATCTTTAGTTTTAGTCTTTACTGCGCTTCCAGCGGTTTTACCATCTACGGGCTAGTTTCAGTGTGCTGGTTTACCTTTATTTTTCTTGTTTGACTTTAGGATAATTTCTGCAAGTTTTAATCTGACAATCCTTTTCGAACCTGTTTGATTTTTGTTGTCTTTGTAGCTTTATGTTAGTGTTAAGTAAAATAAATTAAGTCTTTTAATTTCCCTATCTCACTCAGCCCTTTTTGTCATTGTTATTTATTTTATCCTTTATTACTATTTTCCCCCATTTTGAGCTTACGACTTGGTATGGCCAGCCGCTCCCTTTGAACTTTAAACTTTCCGTTGCACATTTTACGTTCATCTTCAGGCAGTCAGTTAGACCTTCAGCCCCACCTTGTCGTAACAATAGCCATTAAATAGATTAAGACGGCACTGTAGCGAAAGGCTGAATAATCTGTTCTTGGTAAGTTACCAAGCCAGCCCACTGTAGACCCTTCTTTGTGATAAAGTTACACTGGTTTCCCACGGTTACTAATGTTTCAGTAACATTCATCATATTTCTTTGCAGTTTTAAGTACCTTCTTTAT
The DNA here is from genome assembly GCF_032717465.1 of Coenobita brevimanus. Taxonomy (NCBI): domain Eukaryota; kingdom Metazoa; phylum Arthropoda; class Malacostraca; order Decapoda; family Coenobitidae; genus Coenobita; species Coenobita brevimanus. The sequence continues at coordinate 3,609,186 of NC_137029.1, forward strand.
TGTTGTTGAATTTGTCATGATTTTTCCTCGCACACTGAAAGTCATACAATACTTCTTCTCTCTCTCTCTCTCTCTCTCTCTCTCTTTTTTTTTTTTTTTTTACCATTGTATTGTTCCTATGTATGCCTAAAATGTTTTGCTGTTGTGCCGGTACTCAGACAAATCTAAAATGTAAGCCCAGTGGACTGCAGGCTTAAGTTTGCCCTTCTTCTAACAGTTCACCAATCTCGTTTTGAAGGATAAGAAAGTACCTGAGGAACGCTTGTATAACCAGGCAGTTGAGGCGGCCGGATATATCGTCCCAACACATGAAGGTATCCCTCTCCAGGACCTCTGAATATATTGCAATGGCAGAATAATGAATAAGGCTCGAATATATGCCAGTCGACTTCTTTTGTGCGTCCCTAAAGATTGGCAGTCTTCCTGCTTGCCACACTCCTTCATATGTCGCCACTTTGGTACTAATACCCACCTTCAATACTGAATCCATATTAGGGCTGTTTCGTTCAAGGACTGGTGTGATTATATCAAAGAACATGTATTTTATGACGTCTGTAGGTCTTGTAGAAGATTACTTAATTTTGTTTTAAGGATTTTCAATTAATCATATAATCATATTCTTCCCTGCCCATGTATGACGTCAAATTTGCTTCTTTCGCGCAGCAGACAATCAGTTATTTGCTAAGTTCTAATCCTCCCCTAGAAGACCGCCTGCAGTAACGTTTTAGACCCAGGTCTCAAATTGAACAGGTACAAAGGAGAAGCATACCTTGTCCAAGAATCTGACCGGCCGGAAATCGAACTCTGGTTTTTCCAGTTGCGAGCTGGTTGGGCTAACCAATGTACCACCCATTTTCCCCAGTTTTATTCTGTTAGCCAAGAAAGAATTATGCCTCGACTGCACAAGTGTCCTGAAGGTAGAATACTATCATCTGTTTAATATTTTTTTTTTCATTCCGATGACGTATTTTATATGTTCTTGCTATCCTTGCACGATCCTATTTACTGAATGATAGGTTCCCGAAAAAAAAAAAGAGGTATTGCCTTCATTAACTTCTTTGCGGTAATTGAATCATTTTTCTTAGTGGAATTTTCGTCCTCTTGCAGCCTATTTTCCGTAGCTCAGTGGCAGACTAAGACAATACTAAGGACCTGCATCTTTTTCATGGCACTTCTTCGCGACTAAAACCAGTCTGTAGAGTTATTTTTTTATTAATTAAAAATGAAGATGAAGAGATGGCACTTTTACCCCAGACTAAAGTGAATAGAGTAAAGGTAGCTCTCCAGACCTGAATAAGTTATCTCGTAGCAGCAATAATTATATATAAAGAGACGTGAAGCGTAAGATTAGGGGAAGGGAACTGAGAAGAGGAAATTCTGCCGTCTTCACCTCCCATTTTACTCTGTTATTCCTCTCTGGTTTGCAGTACATTCTTTTGTTCACTGAGCTCTAACCATTTCAGCCATTTGTGGCATGTCCACGTCCTCCTTACTTATTCTCCCCTTCCGATCACATTGTGTTACTGACATCCCCAGACTTATCACAGTTTCTCTCCTCTCTCTCTCTCTCTCTCTCCAACATTATCACAGCTCTAAAGTCTCTTAGAACACTTTGGCATACGAGCATTACTTAGGTACAGTTAAAGCCATTTGCTCTCTTAAGTTTAGCTATAATTGTCATATTTTTATGAAAAATGCTTTTCAACTGTCATTCTAGCATTGTCTCATTCCTCGAGATTTATCCATACCCTCAGACAAGAAGTGTGTACTGTGGACAGGCTGATCCTTTTAAATTAATCAGTTTATTATTCCTTTTATGTTCATAATATAGAGCATTTATTTGCAGTCCAGTTTGATTATAGTCACCTGTGAGTGACATTTTTTTTTTTTTTTCGGTATCGAGGCATCTCCCTTTGTCCGTTTCACAGGTTCATCAAACATTTCAATGTATCAACCACTAAAAAAGTTTCTTTGTCCCTTATTTATGTTTTTTGTTTTTACTCATTGAATAGTTCTCTCATATTTTCGTGTTATTATCTTGGATTACTATTTCCCTCATATTTGTCTTGATATTCTTCTGTAAGCTGATGATTTTAACATCTGCATAACATATACAGTATAATAACTGGATTGCTTTTTTTTTTTTTTTTTTTTTTTTTTACCATTCAGTACAAGCCCCGACACTCTGGGGAACGTTGTCGCTGAAGGCCAAGCAGGGAAGGGCGCTTGAGAGCAAAGGGTTACAGTGACACAAATATGACATCAAAGGTATAGAAACAATTATCATTAAAGGACAATAATGATCAGAGATACAATGACACATACGTGGTATAAAGTTGTTGCAGCAATTTTCATTACAAATTTAGGAATGATCAGAGGGATACATTGATACATGTACATACGTATGCAGAAAGAGGCACATATGCACACATACATATCTGTACATATATGTATATATTCACGCACATGTAGCTACAGACATACTGTATGTACTGTACAGGATAAATACGCATGTATAAAGATATGGGTATGTTTACAGACGTGCATATATATATATATATATATATATATATATATATATATATATATATATATATATATATATATATATATATATATATATATATATAATATACAGTATACAGGGAGACATATGTTTACACATATACTCTAAACAGATAAATATACATAGTCACGTACGGAAGTAGATAGCCAAACAGAAACGATACGCATTATAAGGTTATCTCTTGATTCAAAACCCCTGCACAAGGACAATACATGCACGTGTGTGGACAACACACACACACACACACACACACACACACACAGGCTTGCATATATACAGTACACACACTCTCTCTCTCTCTAATGCCAAAATGTTCCATCATTGTCCTAGTGCCAGAGCATTACAATGAAAGGAAGTCGGGGCGAAGGGTGAGAATGTTTTTGAGTACATCAAGATTTGTTATGAAGTTAAGTACACAAAGCAAAAAACAATAACCTAGTGGGTCTAAAGAGGGGCAATAGCCGGGCAGTTAACGATGTGATGGGATATTAACAGAGATAACATGGCCTGTTGGCTGCCGTCGTCCGGTGACTTCTAACCAAGGTCTAAAGAATCTTGCTAAGCTGCTATACCCAAGGTCTAAAGAATCTTGCTAAGCTGCTATACCCAAGGCAAATGCGGGCGACGGCCACATCACAGCGGCGGGTGAGGGTGGGGTGTTTGCCATAGGTGTCTCACGCCACGATAGTTGTCATAGTGCTGATTGGTGACTCTAATGGGACATTCTGCACCGATATGCAGATCAAGATTTTCCTTTTTTTTTTTTTTTTTCTTATGATCTTTATTTACGAAGTCTATGTTTTCTTCAGTTTCTCCCATATTTTGTGTGTTGCCGTCTCAACTATTCCGTTTTCTATAAAGAGAAAATTTGAGAGAGTTGTAATTGATTGGGTACCTATAGTAAAATATGAATTATTATTATTATTTTTATTATAGTTAGCTGTCATTTTAGACTCCCTGGTGTATTATAAGATTTTAAAAATGCTTTTCTTTGTTCACCTTGATAATCAGGGGACGCTCTCACTCTTTTTTCTGATGTACTGTACGTAGCCCTGGACTCCATATAGAATATACAGCTGTTTTCTCATATCACTTACCCATCTTTATGCACTCCTCTGTGAACATGTTTGTCCTCATATCATTGCTTAAGGCAGCAACAATCAATTAACCCTTGGTGGGCCGTTTAGATTTAGTTTATATATTCTGTATATTACGTACTTACATCGCTGTTTGACCATACGGAACATCGTTCCTTCTATTGCGAGTTTTGAGGATTCACTTAATAGTAAATAATTCTGTTATTCACTGGATTTACGGCGCTAATACATTAAGCGAGGTCCCACGGAATTAACCTAACAGTCTGGCCGGTATTCTTAAGTGGCATTCAATACTCCTTTTACTCTAACCTGTCCAGCATTTGCAGTCTCGCCATCTTCCATGCTGAGATGTGACAGTAGACTGAAACTTGAATATGGTGCCAGTCAGGAAGAAGTGCTATGTAAATGTTGTAAAGTGCTGATTTTGTCTTCCTCTGCCAGAGCTACATGAAATAAGTAGCAAAAGGACAGAAAATGTGGTCAAGTTAGTGTAAATAGAGTATAACAATTTTTTCCCTAGTGATTTATCCTGAACGAGATATAACCCCCAGTATTCTCTTTTATTATATAAACGACAAATATATATATATTTTTAACAGTGACATAGACTGCATAAATACCATACAAGAGTGTCAAGTCTTCGGTTCGTACGACTTATACTTGAATAAAATATCTGACTTTGGTTATACTGTAAGAAATATTATACTTTTCCCAGTCATGAGAAGGTTAATGGTAACTATTACTTCCCAAACTTCGATGAACCACTCTCAGAAGAAATTAGTATGGCGTTAGCTGATAGTGAAAGAGACTTGAGTGTTAGAGCTTTAACGTGTCATATGAAGGGATGATCTATAATCCTATTACCGTAACTTGGTCCAGCATTTCGTCCTTTTCCAGTTATCTTCACGCAGATAAGTAACAGAAAACGACATTATTACGGCTCTACATCCTTTCCACAATACTTCTCAGTGACTAGCAGTATATTCTATTGATATTCTGTTGCTACAACTCGCCCCTGAAAAAGACAGAGGACAATTTAAAACCAAGTTGTAGTAAAAAAAAATTAGTAAAGTAAAGAAAAGGTATTATAAAGTCTCTCAAGCTAACGAGGAAAAGTGCCCCAGTCCATAACACTTCTTTCTGATTACCGACATATTCTAGTGCTAATCCATTGTTATAACTGAGCACTGAAGATGAGCTATAGCAATTTCAGACCAGGTTAAAATAAGAGTATTATGGGGAAGTGTTAGAAAGCTGACGAGGAAGCATCCCCCTGCCCATAGAACTTCTTCGTGACTGGCATCATACTCTAGTTTAATTTATTGCTAATGGCCACTGAAGATGGATGATTACAAGTTTAGGCTAAATTGATGTAAAATGAGTAGCCTGTGGTAGGGAAGAGGTGTTAGCAAGCTGACGAAAATACATGACCCAGGCCATAGCAAGCCGTCGTTATTATATACTCTGGTCACTATACCTTGGCCTAGAATGGCCATCCCTTCATCTTGAATGCTAACTTAAAACAGTAGATCAACACCAGAGTATGATGCCAGTTACGGAGAAGTGCTACAGAAACAATGTAGAGCCTCATAAGTATTGTCTTTGCCACTGCGTTTAGTGAAGTACGCTTCAAAAGATGCATTTCGGCCAAGTTAAAATGATTGAAGTATAGCATCATGGTCTAGTGTTAATCTAGTGTTACATATAGTTATTGAAGATATGAGATGTCAATTAGTGGCCAAGTTTAAGGAAAACGAGTATAGTATGAAAGAGTTGTTAAGGTCTCCCAGGCTGACTAGGATAATGTCCCTGTCCATAACACTTCGTGACTACTACCATATTCGAATGTTATCTGTTGTTTTGACACAGCGCAAGGGTGAATAAAGGCAGTTCTAAGCCAAATATTTTTTTTCTTTTTTTCTGTTTATTTTGGGACAAGGATACGTGCCGCTGTCCATAGCACTTCTCCGCGACTAACATCATCATATTCTAGTGTTTTCAACTGTTACAGCTCAGCACTGATGAGGAGAGATGGTAATTTTAGGATAGGCGACCATGTCCTATATATTACCTCCGTTTCAGACCTTCGGTCCTCGTAAGCGGACTCGCATTGCTACACTTACCTGCTGACGTCAGTTCCCAGTTTACTCCCGGGAGATCCCCGTGGTTTATACCGGGTGGTCCATGTATAACGCTCTTCTTCCACTCCGGCGGGCGATTTCTTGTGTATTATGGTGACGGCTTGGTGTGCGTTATTTGTATCTACCCTGCGTCACTTATCCACTTCCTACTCACTGCAACACCCTGGTCCACACTAGCAGACTCAGATGCCCCCATAACACAGAAAACCGTCAGGCGAGTTTCTAGTGGAGTGGTGTTTATTGGTCACCATGGAAAGATCATATTGTATCTCTTGTAAAATCTGCTTCCAAGAGATTAGGTGTGCCAAGCCGACTCCGTACCTTCTTTACCCCTGAACAGTTGTTGATTTTATACACTGGTTTTATTCGCCCCTGTTTAGAGTACAACTCTCATGTGCGGGAAGTCTCCCCATTTTTAGCTTTTCTCAATAGGGCGGAGGTAAAGGCTTTTAGTCTCATCAACTCTCCTCCACTTACTAGCTCCCTTCAACGTCTCTCTTCGCCGCACTGTTGCATCTTTATCTCTTTTCTGTCACTATTTCAATGGTCTCGGCTCCTCTGAACTGTCTACTTGCATCCCTCCACCTCTTCGACGGGTGCACATCACCAGTCTAGCAACAAACTCTCATCCCCTTTCTGTCCGACTATCTAATGCAAGAGTTAACCGTTATTCCCAGTTCTTCATTTATGCAACATGTCAGCTCTGAAACTGTTCCCCCTCTGGATCTTGAATTTAGCTCTCTCTTGTATTTTGTTTTTCTCTTGGAGGGAACTGTTATTGCGGGCTCATGGCCTTTGGCTCCTTCTTCCTCGCGAAAAAAAAAAAAAAGGCTACAAGTGAGTGGATGATGGTTACCACCACCTACCACCATTAGGCTAAAGATATAGTAATAAGCAACCCCGACCGTCCCTATGGAAAGAGTGAAGGCAGATACTCTGACGTATAGCATAAGTCCAAAAAGTGATCTGCATTTTTATTTCTTGAGCGATCAATCCAGTTCCTTTTGATTTATGTTTCTGTTTGTTCCAGTTCTCTTTGGCTTGGAAGGTTCTCAAGCATCTCTTCTTCAAATTTTAATTTCTGTATACTTCAACCGAATATTCTGTTTCCAGTAATCAAAAGACATCAGTAATATATTAAAAAACATTTGCAATATATATATATATATATATATATATATATATATATATATATATATATATATATATATATATATATATACAGTAGATAGATAGAGAGAGAGAGAGAGAGAGAGAGAGAGAGAGAGTAATTGCAATGAAAAAGTTGCTACAGAGCTTCTTGTGAAGCTTTCTGTCAGGGGTTTGAATGCTCCCTGCTCGGGTTTATTGCCCGACTTCGAATCATGTGAACCCCTGGAACCGCTGATCGTCTCCTATCACATTTTGGCCCAGGGATGACGTTCATCGGAAATTGCTTCTCCTAGTCGGAAGAAAGAAAACAAACCATGAATTCGTATGCGTAGATTTGTATCATCCGGTACACGGAAATTTCGAAAAATCGCGTAAAATTGAACTTTTAACCTAAACCGATTACAAATGTCCTTATAAATATTGCACTCATCACCAAGGATGAGTATGCTACGTGTAAAGGAGGTTGTATAAATATCAGTGCTGTACAACAAATGGTAGATGCTATAACTAAGTAGTATATTGATGTGTACGTATTTAACAGACACCGTATATGTGTTTATATTGTTGTTTGTTAATTAAGGAGTATTAAACTAATTGTGTGTTTTTCTTTTTTCCTTCATTATTCATTAAGTCTTTTAAACACAGTTCGTATACTCACAACCTCGGGGAAATTTTAGTGGTGACGGCGTTCAGTCTATTAAAGTTATGCCTCATCATTTAATAATTTCTCTTAAAGAGAGGGCAACAATATTCGAGAAAAGTGATCGGACACAGAGATTCGGATGGGCGGCAGCCTCTTCCGACCATGCTTATCCCTCTGGCCGCAGCAAGTTTCTAGGGAACTAAGTCACTCGTTCGTCTAAGCTGGTATAAGTTCAAGGTTTATTTTTTCGATGGTTAACGTGATTCTTTTTATTTCATTTTATTGATTTTACTTTAATTGCGCTCCCCTCCCCCCTCTTCCTTGTTTGTAGAAGCAAAGTAAATGTGTCTGAGAGACGTAATATAATGCATTTAGGTTTTTCCAAGCTGAAGTGTTTTCAGTTACTGATTCGGTTGTCCACGGGTCGAGATCCCGTGTTGGGTTCATTGGTCACCTTGAAACCCTGTAAACCCC
>NC_137029.1:3619758-3772258 GCF_032717465.1 Coenobita brevimanus
TTTTTTTTTTTTATTACTATCGACACCATTTTTTTTTCCTATTTATCAAATCATAAGGCATCGTATTGTAGGAGTCAGCATTTTGTATCAGATGATATAACAATTTTTGGCCAGCTCCATGCTACGTTTATTGTTAGTCGCATTTTCTTTCTTACTTGTATTCTTTCTTGTTTAATTGTGGTAGGCACTTCTTCCCTTCAGAATTAACTGATTCCGACCTAACCTAGACAAAATGACCAGCCTGTTATTCGCAAGGATTTATTTGCTAGGCAGCTACTCGTTGCTTAGCAATGGTCGGAAACCAGCTGTTTTCGTACCTCTCACGTTATGAGTTGCAGAAGCATTACTAATAGGCGTAGGAAGCTCTGACTTCTTTAGACGTAATCTAGAGTCATTCCCTATCGGAAGTGTGCCATCCATTTTTCCCCTCTCTCCTCTAGTTTTCGAAAGGCAACCTTGCGAAAATTGGCCTCAGCATCCCTTGCAACCAATATCGGTTTCCCCTGTGGTTAGATGGAACTGAATGAAAGTTTGCATGCCTATAGACATTGACTAGTACTACAGCTTTCTACAGTACTCGTATACGCCTTATCCCCACCGCCGCCATACTCCCAACCCCTCCGTTCCTCCCACCCGAGCCATTCTCCCAGCCCCCACCGTTCCCTCAACCTCCAAAACTTTACCTCACTCCCATTTCAACCTCACTCCCACCCCTTCCATACAGCCATCCCTTCCATACCCCTGCTCCTTCCATAGCCGCACCCTTTCCTTTCCCCGCTCCCCTTCCTTTCCCCCTCCCCTTCCATACCCCCACCCCTATCATAGCCCTACACTTTTCACACCCACCCCTTTCTTCCTCTCCACACCAGGCTTTGCATCCACCTTACCTCCACCTCGGCCACTCCCACTTTTGTCTCAGCCGTACCCCTGCCTCAACCCCACCCCTGCCTTAACCCCACCCCTGCCTCAACCCACCCCTTTACCCCCATCCCTGCCATGCCCCCATCACTTCCTCAGCCCCATCACTTCCTCAGCCCCACTCCTGCCTCACACCTACATTTGCCTAACCTCCACTTCTGCTTCATCCCCTCCCCAGGTTCACCCCCACCCCTGCTTCACCCTCCACCCCTGCTTCATCCCCCACCCTTGCTTCACCCCCCACTCTTGCTTCACCCCCCACCCCTGCTTCACCCCCACCCCTGCTTCATCCCCCACCCTTGCTTCACCCCCCACCCTTGCTTCACCCCCCACCCCTGCTTCATCCCCCACTCCTGCTTCACTCCCACCCATCCCTCACCCCACCCATGCTTCACCCCCACCCTTGATTCACCTCCACTCCAGCCTCACCCCCACCCCTTCCTCACCCCCACCCCTTCCTTACCCCCACCCCTTCCTTACCCTCACCCCCACCTCACCCTCACCCCCACCTCACCCTCACCCCCACCTCACCCTCACCCCCACCTCACCCTCACCCCTCCCTCATCCTCACCTCTCCATCACTTTCACCCCTCGCTCACCTCCATCCCTACTTCACTCCTACCCCTGCTTTACCCCCACCCCCGTTTCACCTCCCATCCCTGTTTCACCTCCCACCCCTGCCTAACCCCCAACCCTGCCTTTACTCCCACTCATGTTTTTACTCCCACTCTTGCCTTTACTCCCACTCTTGCCTTAATCCCCATCCTGGCCTTAATCCCTGTCCTTACCTTAATCTCAACCCTTGCCTCAGTTTCAACCCTTGCCTTAATCCCAACCCTTGCCTTAATCCCAACCCTTGGCATCATCCCAACCCTTGCCATCATCCCAACCCTTGCCATCATCCCAACCCTTGCCTTCATCCCTACTCTTGCCTTCATCTCTACCCTTGCCATCATCCCAACCCTTGCCATCATCCCAACCCTTGCCATCATCCCAACCCTTGCCATCATCCCAACCCTTGCCATCATCCCAACCCTTGCCATCATCCCTACTCTTGCCTTCATCTCTACCCTTGCCATCATCCCTACTCTTGGCTTCATCCTTGCCCAAGCCTTCATTTCTACCCTTGCCTTAATCCCCCAACCTTACCTTTATTCTGTTTACCTTCATCTCTACCATTGGCTCATCCCAAACTCTGTCCCACAACCCACCCCTGTAGGCTGGCAGCCAGGAAGAAAAGTAGACCAGGCAGGTAAACATGCAGGCAGACAGGCAGGCAGACGAGGTTACAGACAGGAAGGCAGGAAGGACTGGAGGTGGGAAGGGGTAGTGAACAGATATTGGTCGTAGATGGCTGGATGAAATTTGTACATGGGAGTGAATATCAAGGGTTTTGCCCCCCTTTTTAACATGGTAGTCGTCAGATTAATTTACATGCAATATGAAGCCAATATTGCTGGATAGATTTAACTATTTCGTGGAGTCAGGATTGCTGGGGCTTGAATGCTGAGTGAGTTTTTGTCCCATTTTATCGGGCATGTTGTTGATTAGATCTCCCCTTGTCATTTTTTTTGTCCTGCTTCTTGGCCCGTACCTCACTCCACATGAGTGAGAAAAATAGGCAGGAGGGTTAACGGTGAATATGGTGATTTCTTCTTAATATTGGTAATTTTACTATTATTATTATTTTATATAATAATAAAAATAATAATAATAATAATAATAATAATAATAATAATGATAATAAAGATACCAGTAATATGATTATTTATTACTATTTTAATTTTATTATCATTTAATAATAATAATGATAATAACAATAATAATAATAATAATAATAATAAAATAATAATAATAATAGTAATAATAATATTAATAATAATAAAATAATAATAATAATAGTAATAATAATATTAATAATAATAATAATAGTAATAATAATAATAATAATAATAATAATATCAATAATAAACTTTTTTCCATTATTGTTATTATTATTATTATTATTATTATTATTATTAATTTTTAAAAGCAGCAGCAGCAGTGGCAGCAACAGCAGCAGCAGTGGCAGCAGCAGCTGCCACAGCAACCACTGCCATCTAACAGTAGTGCTGGTATTCAGAGGCAGCCACTCAGAGTGTTACCTTAGTGAATGTACAATGACTCACATGGCAAATAGTTTCTTGTTGGCCAGAGAGCCATTCATTACATTTGGTGGTAACCATATAACTAAGTTGACTCATGGCAATCTAGTGGGTTGAGGTTCTCCTACCGGATGTAGCCGGAAAGAGTTCCCAAACTGGCTTAGTAGTTTAGTGCAGTGCTCTGCAACCAGTGTGCCATGCACGTTGGTGTGCCACAAAAAGCTTCCTGGTGTGCCGAGGTAAAACAGTTGCAACAGTTATGGTAGATTAATATTACAGATGAACATAGGAAGTATAAATTAAAAAAAAAAAAATAAGCTGATGTATACTGTAAGTTCACTTTTCATTTTCATATTTGTTTTGTAATATGAGTAGGTTGCTTACGAAACCGTCACCAGGAATTGTCTCGTCTGGACATGGGTAAAACGTTTTGGGGTGCGTGCATGAAGCATTCAGTGTGGTGCACCTTGGACCTTGAGACTCTTGCACATGTCGAAGCAATGGTTGCTATGTTTCAGTGATAGCATTATCAGAATTCATTCAGTAATAGCAATATAAGAGTTCATCCTGACATTGGGCTGTTCACTCAGAAGCAATATCGTAGTAGGAAACAATTCTATACAGAACACTGTAACTCCGTTCGTAATGTTTTTTATTCAGCTACTGACGCATCAGTCGGTTATGTCTGCTGAATGCGCTGAAGACGCTTGTGATTATCAAGACTGATCATAACCTCAAATTTAATTTCAGTGTAGAATGAGAATATACCCTTAGACATGCTCATATTTGGGCACAGCTGAAAAGACATTTCCCAACTATTTCCTAGTGTAATGCTGATGTGCTGTTGACCATATTTGTGTTGCTTTTAAGCATTAACATTTACAACACAAAGAATAAAGCGATATCATACCTAAAGTCACTAGACAGGGTGTCATGTGGTGACAGAAGAGGTAAAGAATAGTATGGGACTATTTTTATTTGTCTTGGAAATATTAACAAGTCTCTCACACGGACGAGTATAAGTCCCGGGTAGCTACCTCCCTGTCTCGCTATCTGTCTCTCTCTCTAATTGCCAAGCCCTTCTCCCGTCACCTGTCTCCTCTGAGGCCTGTCTACTTCTCTCTTGCCTCTTCTGTGGCTAATCTCCGTCTGAGCTCTCTTTCCTAAATTCTGGTGTAGCAGGGGTGTGTCACGTGTGTTCCTCGTGGATGGAAAGTTCCCGCAGCCTGTGTGTGAGCATGTGTGTATGTGTGTATATGGCCACTAGACGCTGGCGTGTGCCTATCAAGCATTCCTCGCGTCAGAGTGTGTAAGCATGTTTAGCACTGCTCGATTCTCGCAGACACAACACCTCTCATCATCTGACTCCCTGCTTCTATCTATCTATTTATCTATCTATCTATATAATATGTAGTTCTACAAGGGAATCTCGTGAGGGTTTTTATATAACTGAACCAGGCATTAAACACGTGTTCTTCAAAACAGTCAGAAGTTTCTCAGTAATGTTCGTCTAAAATATGTGTGTTTGTTTTCTGGAGAACACATTTTTATTTATAATTATTACAAAAAGTTTCAACAAAAATTATTTCACTTGGTCCTGGAAATACATGTCTTGGTATATATGTATGTTCATTTAAAAACCTGTCTTTGTAAAATAGCGTGAGTTTATCTCTTGAAGAAATGCTTTATTTTGAGCAATTATCCCTTGTGGATTAACCCGCCGACTTCCATTGACATAAATAGGCACCTGAACGTTTTGTCACTGTGACTCCCTTTGATGTTTATAAGTGTGATGCTATTGCAAGGTACGTCATTTGCACATTTTTCAAATTTCGTGTGTAATTTTTGGTACGTATGCACAGGACATCTTCCTCTACCTGATGCCAGGCGGGGACAATACCTTACCCCGCGTGACCTCCACTCCCCCTCACGCCATTGTCTCAGCAACTTACCTGTTACCAGTGACCTGGCCAGTAAAGACATGTGTCACGGTATAAATTTCAAGGCCAGAGTGATTCCCCAGTCGATGACAATGTGGAAGACAAAGTTTACGTGGCGTTAGAGGAAGAAACAGTCAGAAAGGATGATCAGGTAATGTTGCCAAAAAAGGTTCGGTATGTTGATGTGTTTGGTGATTGAACAACTCTTATATCACCTATATTACAGTACTGAGTGAAAAACAATATACTCTTGTACTACATATAAATTCGTACCAATTAAATATATAAATACCTATTATGAGTGGTTTGGAATAGTTGCCCCTCCCATAGAACACATGAGTGGTTTGGAATAGGTCCCCCCCCCCCATAGAACACGTTTTCTCTGGAGCCAGGCCCTATAGAGAACACAGTCAGGTGAGGGTATTTTTACCTGTACTCGCATTTTTAAGCTCGGGTGAGCTATTTCTCTATGAATTTTCAATGTGTCACATAAAAAGTGAAGGTGTTAGAAAAAAAAAAAAAATTGGTCATTGGTTAAAAATCTGCTGGGATGGGGTGGGTTAATCCCCTTTTTTCCTTTACTGCTCAGGTCTTGCTCCCATATAGCATTATGCTTCTAATTCATGCTGCATGCAGAGATCCTTTAGTGTGGAGGGAGAACCCTGTCAATGGCAGGAGAGGTAATAACTCTCTGAACTTCCTCCAGCCACTCCTTGCCTTAGCTCTCCAGCCCCATGTTCAGCACATGACATGTCCCTCAAATGACAAAACTCTTCCACACACTCAAAAATCCCCAGCAAGATCAATCGTTTCATACCTGACAATTTACATGCTCTCCCTTACACACCAAACACACAAAATCAGCATTATCTCGCAGTCGACCTCAAATACGACATCTACAGTATGCATCCACTTATTACAAATACTGCTCAAGATGAAGTTACTTCCCATACCCTTGTGGTGAGCCGAACCTGGCCACTCTCCCTCCGATTTGACGGTACCACCAGTAGCCCTAGATATCATCACTATTGTTTCATCCGTATTTACTCTCAAACCCTTGTATCCCATTTGATCTCAGCTTTTCATAAATCTTTCCCCTGAATATTTTTCCTTATAGTTGTGATCTTCAGAGGCAAAGCCTGAGGATTAGAGACCTTGAGAAGTATGTCAAGGTGCTATTGAGTGATGGTATTATTGGAAGGTTATAATACTCATTCAAGCAGAGTAAATAATTTTGAATTAATCAGTGTGGTGGAGTACAATGTGTTAAGTTTTATTGCTTTACTACTGGTCTGATCTTAGAAGGTAATACCTTGAGGAATTAGAGGTAAAAAGACTTAACCAGTGTTTTGTGAGAGACTGTATTGTCGAAGGTTATATTAGTCTCTCACATTGAATAAAGTAATCTTGAATTAGAAGATGTAATGGAGTTGGTAGGGTTAAATTTGAATGATTTTTCTATGTATGTGAAGCTTCAGAGGTAAAGTCTTAGGATTAGAGGGTTAGAGGATTGAATAAGAAGCTGTTGAGAGACTGCATTGTTGATGGGTATACGAATCAAGCTGAATAAAATCTTACTGAATCAAAAGATGTGGTGGAGCTGATAGGGTTAGGTTTGATTTGCTGTCTTTTGTTTACTGATCTGAGGGTGAATGTTAAAGCTTGAGAAGAGGGTTAGAGGATTGTATTAGTGTCCTGTGGGAGACTATTGTGCAGGGTTGTACCAGTCTCTCAAGACAAATTTAAATATTTGGTAAAACAGAAAGAGTTAAAGTTTGTTACCTTTCCATGTTGACATCATATCAGAAGCTAAAACCTGAGGATTACAGGACTATGCTGAGGTGGTATGAGGGACTGTATTGATGAAGGCTATATTAATCATGCTGAATAAAATAATCTCAAATTGAAATATGTCATAGAGGTGAAAGGGTTTAAGTACCATATGGTATTTTTCCTTACAGATCTGTACGTGGATGTTAAGCTTGAGGATAAGAGGGTTAGAGGACTGTACCAGTGTGCTGTGCGAGACTAGTGTTGGTTTCCAAAGTGCAACCCAGTAAATTGGAGAGGTCCATCCCTTCACTGGAATACAAAGACATGCACATTATTCATCTTCTCTTCAAGCATCAGATCAGGAAGGTATTGTGGTCTTTATAAATTGCCTTTCAAAATGTATTGACCTGTATTAAAGCCAGTCCTTTTACCATAGCTTGGCCCAGATTTTTGTCCTTTTGCAGCTTATTTCACATAACATACTGGCACAGTAAGACAATGCTACAGCTTTGCATCCTTTCCATAGCACTTCTTTGTGACTAGCATCATCTTTTAGTATTGATATCTTGTTACAGGTCAGTGCTTAAGTTGGAATGATGGAAATTTTAGACTGAGTTAGAGTAAAAGGGTTTAGTATAATTAACCCATGGATTGCGAGCCACAGCTCAGGCTGTGCTAACCTTCCAGTGGCCGTGCATCAATGCTAACTACTCCACCCCCATGCAGACTTGCGCATGGCGCTATGCAAAGACGAAGAGAGAGAGAGTTTTTCTTCTTCACCGGATGATGGCGTGGATGTTTCTCTTCAAGTTTATAATAAACAAAAACTAACAATTTTTTTTTTTAAATTTTTTCACTGCACTCCCCCTATGCAGACTTATGCATGGTGCTATGCAGAAATGGAAAGAGAGAGAGAGAGAGATTTTTTTTCACCAGGTGATGCCCTGGATGTTCATCTCCAAGTTTATAATAAACAATTTTTTTTTTTCTTCCACACCATGGGTGGGATAAAGAAAGGTAAATGCGTAATCAACGGGTTAAGCATGGTTTATTTGTAGTTATGGTATGTGGTGGTTTAGAGGTTAGAATGCCCCATATGGAGTGACAGAATTGCATAAGTTCTATCCCCAAGTGGTGACTGGAGGCTTTTTAGTCATGTCATGCCACCAAGGGAAGCTAGCTGGTTATCTACCCTTAAATGTACTGGACTACAGTAGCCTAGCCCTGGGCCTGTTTTGTGAAGCTAAGTGGCAAAGTAGGACATTGCTACAGCCCCACACTCTCTCTCACAGCATTTCTTCATGACTAGTGTAATTTTGTAGTTTCCTCTTATTGTTAAAACAACATTGAGAGTGGGGAGAGGGCAATTTTGGGTCAAGTTAAAGTGAGCATAGTGCAGTGCTAGAGAAATCATCAGTAGGCTGTGGGATGGGTGGGGGAGAGGGCACCAAATGTACATAGTTTAGGTGAGGTAAGCAAGACTATGAATCTGTATGCCTGCCAGTCTGTCTCTCTGTTTATTTATCAGTCTAGCTATTTATCTATTTGTCTGTCTCGAGATATCTTAATACTGTAAATGATCACCACAAATGGATCACCTCTGTGTTACCATGTCCTCTGCCATTTGGTTGCCCTTCATCCAGTTTACACCTTTTCTGAAATCTCTCTCCATTCCCTCCTTCCTTCTCATCATCAGTCTCCCCCTTCCCCTCCCACACATGCACATTTCCAGCCAGTCTCATGCTTTCTGCTCCTCCACATGGCCAGACCATCTCAAGAGTATTCCTCCTAATACTTTCATGCACATCATCATTAGCACCACAACTTCCTTTCACTTTATCATTTGTTGTTGCTTATGAATTTGCTTGTAATTTTAGCAAACCTTATTACAAGGATGTCAATACCTCATAGTTATTATTATTGTTGCTGTGGCACGTTAGGTGTACCTGTTATTCCAAAACCTTAAGCAGATGAATCCCAAATGGTGATGATGGTATTAATGATATTTTTTTTTCACAGGTTGAGTGAAATGGCACATTGGAGCAGGTGGTGTACCAAAGCCATGTACCAGTGGATCCCAGATGACGATGTAGGGAATTGTAGCTTTGGCAAGGCAACTGAGTTGGTAGGGTGTGCTGTGGGTAACCCTGGGATTCAGGTTCAGACAGGCCCAAAATGGGCACAAAACAGGAGGGTTTGGCTCTTCAGTCAGTGTTCAGGTTTGGAAATTTCATCATTTTGTTCCCTCTCCAAATAATTGCAGCCAAACCTAGATCTAGGTATAGCATGGTTAAGGATAGCATAAAATTTCCGAGTGCTAGTGATATCCATGCTGCTAGATCTTTGGCAACTTCCCTATGCAGTCCCCTATCACTGAGGTCACATTCTTTGACCTCATCCCAGCTCTTCTTTGGTCTGCCTCTCGCAACCCTACCCCCAACGTTTACACATCCCTTTCTGCGCCCAGTTGTCAGCTCCTATCCATTCCACATGTCCAGACAATCTCAGTCAGCACCTCCTCATCACAAGAACACACTCCAGTCCCATCCTTGCTCTCAACTCTTCAGTCATAAACCTAGCCCCCCCAAGGCCTCGCGTTCAAGGACGCACTGTACATCCACCCACTCATTGTCATTTCTGTATGTTTAAGCCTGCAAATATCCTCTTCCTTTGCTGCCCAAGTGTCGCTACCATACAGTATTGCACTCCTGGCACATGACACATACAGAGGTCCTTAGCACAGAGGGAAAGCTCTCTCAGTGTCAGGAGAGGCAACAGCTCACTGAATTTCTTCCAACAACTCCTCACTCTAGCCACAGAGCTAGCTTCAGCCCCACCTCCAGCACATAACATGTCTTCCAAATAACAAAACTCTTCCACATACTCGAGAGACTCACCAACAAGGTCAGTCCTTCCATGCCTGACAATCTTCACCTGCTCTCCCCGACACACGGCACACATGAAATCAACATTATCTCGCAGTCTACCTCTAGTACCACTACATATCTTATGCACTCACTTATCACAGACTGCACAAGATGGAATTACTTTCCACGCCCTTGTGGCAGATCTCACATGGCCACTCTCCCTCTTCTTTGACAGTACTGCCACCAGCCCTATACACCATCACTTTAGTAATATCTGCATTTACTTTGAGCCCTTGTGTTTCATACCATCTCTGCACTTCCCAAATCTTTCCTCCGCCTTCCTTTCATTCTCTGTAGTCAACACCAGATCAGTAGCATACATCATCTCCCATGGGAGTCCATTTCTGAAGTCACATGAGAGGGTTTCAAGTACCATGATAAACAACAAGGGGCTCAAAATTGACCTCTGGTGCACACCAGCATTCTTGGAAAACTTGTCACTCAAATTTCCATTCACACTTACCTGGGTGTGAGCACCCACATAAATGGCCATAACCACCCTAACCAGCCACTTCTTGATCCCAAGCTTTCTCATTGCCCACTTCACCACCTCTCTAGGGACTCTGTCAAAGGTCTTCTCCAAATCAACAAAAACAAAGTACAATTCCCTTTTCTTTCCTATATATTTTTTCCTGAAACTGTCGAACAATGAATATGGCATGTGGTCCCTTTGCCTGACATAAACCCAAACTGTATCTCATCAATATTCACATTTTCTTTTAACATAGAACTCTCTCCATTACCTTCATTTTCTGGTCTAAAACTTTATGCCTTTATAATTTCTTCTTTCCAGGGCATCACCCTTCCCCTTGTAGACATTTACAATTACTGTACAATCTTCAGCTAATCATCTGGGACAACACACTCAGTTATAATCGCATTTATCAGGTCAGTTACTAACCTTGCTTCTGTATCTCCTGAGGCTTTCAGTGTTTCAACAGTCAACCCAGACACACCTGGTGCCTTCCCCACCTGCATTTTATTATTATTATTATTATTATTATTATTATTATTATTGTTATAATTACTGTATTATTATTAAATAATTATTATCGGGAGCAGGCTGTAGTATGGTACCAGCCTGTGAGGGCAGTAGTGTACTCTCAAGGAAGGTGGAAAAGCTGGTGATAGGGAGAGCTGGAGCTCCCCCTTGACATTTTTCAGTGTCACTAACATAGAGGGTAGGCCAGCATACTCTGCCAAACATTTTTATAACTACCTGCTCTTCACTACCATACATGCACTTTATGCATCACATCCCATACCCTACAATGACACAGGTTGGTGCCAGTAAGGGCATGCGGCCGGAAAAGGACATCTAGGGGTTAGAACGCCCAGTCAGAATGACATCCATGCATGGCTTTGTCCCCGAGAAGCAACTGGATTTTTTTTTTTTTTTTTTTTTTTAACACCACCAAGGGATGTAGACAGGTAATCTACCCTTACATGTATTGGACTAGGTTAGCCTAGCCACAGGATCCTACACCGTGAAAGAAGTATGATGAGATTGTATTTTTTATGATAATGATAATAGATATGTAAACTATTGTATCCATCTAAGAAGAACAGTAGTAGTAGGTGCATAGTACAACCTTTCAGATCCAAAATGCCTAGGTCCAAAGGCTTTATGCAAAATGGAACATTTTGGAAAGTGGAATCATAATGGCGGCTGTGAGAAATGAACTTGTGAAACAAGTAATGTAGTCAAGGCAATTGAGAACAATAAGTAAACTGAAGCACTTGCATTAGTAACTTATTATCTGCTCTTAAACATGTCCACAAAAGAACTCAGTCTTCAGTTGTAGTGCCACACATTTGATATTCATGTATGTGTTTAGTAGTACTGTAATTTTAAGTTAGATAGGGTGTAACCTGAATATTAGTTTATAAGTTCCTACTCTAAGTAGTAATTCATATATTAATGATTAATGTAGGGTTAACTATTTTTACATGTATGTATCTCTGTATCTATGCAGTGGGTGATGTAATTGTGGATGTTGAGCTATGGGAGTTCCCCATCTGGCCGAGTAATGAAAGACTTATGCGCGCAGCTTATCCCCTTCCTTTGTGCGTCGTTGCCGGGCGCCGAGTTTAAACCTTAAACAGAATAATGATGAATATACAATTCTTTCCGTAACCTAGTTGTGAAATGTTACTAATGAAGCTGTTAGAACCCAAATATGTAAGATTAGCAGTCCAAAAGGCCTAAATAATGTCATTTGTGAGGATTTAAAGTTCCATTTATCTTGGCCGTCACTAGATGGCATGAGCTGCTCTCAGATTCAAATTGAGATAGTGATAGAATCAGTATCTAAATTAAGTAAGGAATAAATCCCAAATTTTCCCCAATTCAATCAAAAGTCCTGGCGTCATGGGTACACTGCTAAATAAATTGTAAAGAGAATTGAAACCCACCATATTTCAAAAACACCATCTCATTTGACTAAGCAGTGGCTGCCCAACGTAGTCACTCGAGCCCCAGACGTCGTATCTAATGGACGTTCGTTCAGTCCCCAGACACCGGCGACGTCAAAGTGTGCACGAGGCCTTCTCGTGGTATTGCCCGTAGACTCTTACATACACACTTACACTACCCACGAATTGTTTTACAAACCGAAAGTAGTTGGTATGGTACTATTGATCCTATCCAGTGAACTTCTTTTTTTGTAGATAAGGAATAGAAATTTAAAAGTGATGTGATCTTGTAACGGAAAGGTGAAATTCAAATTCATTAACCGTTCTTTTTCTTTAATATTAATATGTTAGAAAAATCAGGAGCGTGGAAGGGAACTTAGTGGTTGTGAGCAATAATGTGATATTTGAGTTGCACCTCGAGGCTAAACAAGCCCGAGTGATTGGGTATACTTGGTGATTATATTTCTTTTTTTTGAATTATTCCTCGAGGCTAGACAAGCCCGAGAGATTATGTATTTCTAGTGACTATATAGCATTGTTGATTATGAACTGTAAATAATACTGACGATGTGGGATTCTAGAAAATTACATGAGGAGGATATATGATATGGGTGAAAGATGAACACAAATAATCATTCTTATTGGTTCGAGGCTATGCCAGCCCGAACAGACAATTCATGCCAGTAAAAATGTCCCTGTCTTGAGGCTATTGTTGAGCCCAAGAGTAACGGCCAAAAAAGAAAGTAAAGTACCACAACTCCATGCCTCGCGTGTACCACATTGTTTTCGTCTGGTAATAATGTTAGAGGAATGATCACCCAAAAACCCTGGTAACATATACAATCATCTCTCATACTAAAAAGGGTCATGTAATTAAAAATGTTTTGTGGAAATTAACAGAATTATTAAAGTAGAGTAAAGTATATATCATTTTCTTTTCTTTATTAGTATACCTAATCAAGGAAATTATGTCCTCAAGCCAAATTCACTCCCCTTCCAATTCAAGATTCCTTCGCTGAGGGAACGACGACCACCCGTGGTACTGATTAAATCTAAGCTCGGCCCAAAACTACAAACGCTACCACAATTCTTTCTTTTCATAAATTTTTACTATAAACTGTTATACTAAGTCGAGTACCACTTGTATATCCATGGATGAGTTGATCCGTACCCACAACAGGTAAGAATATAAATATCACTATCATTACACTGGTGAATACCGGTGGGATAAAAATTCGCTCTGCATTACACAGTTATACCTTGAATGTGTGAGGACATGATATCAACACCCCTCTATATCATGAAAAAATATTTTGGAAATTGGATGTTCGGATTTGGGAGGTTGTACTGAACCAGCAGTAGTAACCGTAGGCTTATCTGAATATGAATTTGGTGGACTGCTGGCGCCAAAACTGGTCTGGGGGAAAAAGAGGGTGGTGAGGGACATAATTTTGTATTACCTTGTACTGTAGTTAAGCCACATGATTATATCAGTCCCACCACACGAAGGAGTCCCTCTTAGCACCATGTGTACAGTACGAAAGACTCCTTAGGCAGACTTGTGTTAAAGCGAACAAGTAATGATCAGAATACATTTGCAGAGTTACTAAACAGTGGACACCAAACATAGCCCAAAGTCCTTTCATCCATCCATCTATCATCCAATCCTACATTGCCCAATAAGGAGCATAGGAGCCCGGGGCTAGGCAGTTGGTCCCGACATTTAAGATGAGAGTGACCAGCCTCACTCATCCCTGAGTGGCATTACATGAGCAATCAGCCCCAACCACCCCTAGGATATACCTTCACTGGCTCAATCCGACTGGAGCACAATAATTAACCACTAAACCACCAGGCACCTGGTCCTTTCATATCATATATTAAGGCTACAACATGCATTCATTGTCCTTGGCCAATTAATGGTGGCTCTCCACACTTCTCAATGTCTGGAAGCCTCCCTATTCAGTCTCTTATCCCTGGAAGGATCACATTACAGTTGTACAGTACAGTGTACTATGATGTTAGAATTGTTATGATGAATATTTGTGTGTGTAAATAAGCAGTTAGGCTGTTTGCACCATGTTCTTCAACTAACTAATTCAGTGCACTGGGGGACATTAGTGCATAAGAGATTTCTTGGCACCTCTTCCTTACTCATATACTTTACATACTGCTAGCACAGTACAGTACATATAAACATTCTTATGTATATTTTATATTATTTTTTTTTCCACATAAAATTTATCAACTAATTTAAAAGGGTGTTAAGGTGTATAGAATAAATTGCTAAAGAAGAGGTGTTAGGAAATCTCCACAGCCTTCATACTGTACTTGAAAGGTATATTCATTTGTAAAATTTACTATTTTATTTTTTCTTACTGCTTCCAAACTATTTAATTCATGATTGTCCCATTGTACTGGGCATGATGATAGTCAATAAGTGTTGTTCAGTTAGGTCTCAGTTATAGGTTTTTGTACTGTAAGGTGAAGCTAAGATTTTGAATGCTTGAATAATAGTTCCGTTCCACTAGACATCCACTTGGTAGTTCGTTAGGTGGTAGATGGTTGGAAACATTATCCCTGGTAGGTGCTACCATGTGAGTGGTGTGGGAACAGAATCCTGGTACCTGGCCTTGCACAACAATCTCAGATGGAGACCTCAGCCACAGTTACACAGTTGTCAGAGTACTTGATAAGACTGCTATACATGTATATCTCTTGTACAAAACTAAAATCTGTTCATTAGGGATAGGCTGGATTTGTTAATTTGAATGGAAAAGTTTGTAATATTTTCAAACAATGCTGCCTGATATGGGAAAAGTTCTGATAATTTAGCATGATCCCTGACTTATGAGAGGACTGGCTAAATGTATGATACAGTATAAAAAAATTGTACAGTATATACTTTCAGATGGATTTATGATCAGTTTTCTGCCATAGCTGTGATTTCTTTTTTTCAAGTTGGACGAGGAGAAGAGAGAACTGAATTTAACCCATGTCTCTTAGTTATGAGATGAAATTGATCCTAAGTCTGTTGTGAATCCCTCATAAGATTTATAGCCCTTAACCCCATGTACCCCATAAGAATTAAAGTAAGTTGGAATTGGTTAAACTGAGGTAATATTGAGCTGGTTAAATTAAATGTTATATGTAGTAAGTTAAATCTAGTAGGTTAAGCTAAGTACAGTAAGTTGAGTGTTGTAGGTTAAAGCAAATAAGTTAGAATGAGTATATTAATTCTATTATGTTAAATCAAGTAGAGTTCATTAAGCCACTGTGATTCAGATCAGATCAGATCTGCCAGGCATTGGCTTTGAGACTTGACCCATCAGAGTGAGGGTCCCATCATACTGAAGGAGTTAAATAAATCAATTAATCTTGTACCCCGTTCCCTGTGGCCACAAGAGAATTTTCTCATAAGCCCTTCAGAATTACTGTATTATGTAGCTATATCAATTTTCAGAAGTTTTGACATTTTTGAGGCAATCATTCTGCCTCCTGACTGTATTTCACTTACTGTTCAATTTTAAGGTCTTTTAGTAATGTCTTTTATGTAACATTTCTTCATGCTGCTGTTTCCTTTTTATTGCCATTTCTTCTTGATGCCATTTCATTATATAATTCAGTGTCATGGCCTGTATTACTTGGCGATTGGAGTTTGTTATGTAGTTCATTTTTTTTTTTGGGCCATGGCATAATTTAATAATGGTAGATTAAATATGATATAGGCCATCATTTTTCCTGAAAATCTTGCACCTCAAAATTTGCCAATGAACCCCTGCATAAAACTTCCAGCATTTAATAAGATAATCATAGTACTGTCTGAGTTACTAATATTCATGAAATTCACCCTGTTTTACCTCAAAGCGTATGTGTGGTTGATATGACCCTTCTGGCTCAATAGTCGAGATGGAGAGAAGTCAGTTTTATTGTTAAATTGAAATATAGCCAGCTCTATTGCCTGGTGATACTGGTGCCACCATGTGAAGGCATCCCTCTCCAGCATCAACCAGAACCTAATTCTCAATACAAAGAAGGGTGAGGTATGATTCAGCAACAGGTAAGAAAAAATAAATAAATGAAAATGAAAAAATATAAAGGACTATCAGCAGTACATCATGGTTAGTGAAATGGCCCACCCATATACATTCAGACGGTTGTAATTACATAACTTGTTTTAATATGAGGGACCTGGGTCACTCGTACAATTCAAATACCAGTTTGTGGTTGCTTAAGGCCCGTCCAGACGATCGAGCAATGCCCGCGGGCACAAGCGAGCAGTTTGCCTGTTGACGGGCTCACCGCTTGTGCCCGCGGGCAAATGCGTAAATTGCCCGTGGCAATTTACACATTTGCCCGCGAGCACAAGCGGTGAGCCCGTCAACAGGCAAACTGCTCGCTTGTGCCCGCGGGCATTGCTCGATCGTCTGGACGGGACTTTAGAATGAGTCCTATTTGTAAGGAAGGAGTAAGTCTCCTGGGTTACCATTCATACTGACACCCAGTCTAACAACAATTGGCCATCAGCTCAATTACAAGAGATTAGGAATTTATGTTAGGATAGAATTAATGCTCTGTAGGCAATTTTGATCACCTTAGGAGTTCCCTTCAGACTCTCTCTCTTCATATGACATCTCCTTGGTTACTAGTCTTATCATCTGTGCAGTCTTGCCACACTTGCCATCAACTAATCTGAAAGGGTTGGAGATCTCTTAGGCTAGAAAAAATAACTTATAGACAGTTTTAATAATCTTCAGAGACCCCATTAGCCATTGTTTCCTCTGGTAGAACTAGGCCAGTAAGCAAGTTTAATCTTTGGAAGAGTCTCCAAGTAGTAAAGAAGTTGATCAAGGCTTTAGCCACTCCAGTTCATGTACTCTTTCCTAAGCTGAATGATATTACTTAGAATTAACAGGATTAAAATACAATACCAGATGCAAAGACCCATGGATTAAGTATTTTATTTCAGTTTTTCCCCTTCATTCTTTCCTCGTCTTTCTGCCTACGGGTGACTTTACACTCCCAATTCTGTCTTGCATTCCTTCATTCTTTCCTCTTCCTTCTGCCTGTGGGTGACTTTACACTGAGTGACAAGCCAAATGGTTTCCTGTACACCAGGAAACCATTTACTACGCTGGGTGGTAACCATATAACCAAATTTTGGCGCCTGGTGGTTTAGTGGGTAATTATTGTGCTCCAGTCGGATTGAGCCGGTGAAGGTTCATATCCAAGGGATGATTGGGGTTTATTGCTCACGTAATGCCACTCAGGGATGAGTGAGGTTGGTCACTCTCATCTTAAATGTCAGGACCAACTGCCTAGCCCCGGGCTCCTACGCGCCTCATGGGGCAACGTAGGATTGGATGATGGATGGGTGGATGGATTTCAGTTTTAACCACACACTTGAAAGATGAACTGATTTTATTCAATGCTTCCTTCAGATGATATTCAGCATGGGAGAGACTTTGAACTGGAGGGGTTATATCGTATCATTTATGAAGGTTCCAACATGCTTGCATTCATTGGCTTTGGTCACCTAATGGCGACTTTCCATGCTGCTCGATTGCAGTAGCTCAGTAGTAGCGCTTGCTCTTCACAACCATAAAGTTGACAGTTCGAGCCCCCACCAGGGTGGCGTATACGAGGCCTCTCCTTGCTCTTCAGAGCTATGTGGTCCATTGGTCCTAGCTGGTTGGGATTAGTCCTCTGGCAACCTCTGTGATCAGCCTCCTATCCCTGATGTCACACTCTATGACCTTGTTCCAAGCCATTTTCTGTGTCCAGTTGCCATCCTCCATCCTTTCAACATGCCCCATCATTCAATCTACCCCTTCTTATTACAGCACCGATAACAATACTCTTCAGTCCTGTTCTTCCTCCATTAATCCCTTTTATACAGTACTATATGTCTGTCTCAAGTTAGATATGATGGTCTGGTGGTAGAAATAGATAGTAAAATGAGAATATAACTACATCTTTTGGATTACAGGGCACAAACTGCTCCAATGATTTGCCTTTATTCTTGCTAATTTAAGACCGTTATTCAGCTTGGGTAAGACTTTTCAAACTGGAAGGGTCACATTACAACCTTCAGGAACCTGTTCAGTAGGAAAGTAATTAAAGGTTGATAGGAGAGCTTTTGGACTGAAGGGATTAGGGACAGGCTTCATTAAGCCATTCTTGTTACCTTTAAACTAGGTTAATCAGCATAGGAGAGACTTTTCAAACTTAGAGTCCCATATGACATTCTTTAACGTGTAGGAGAGACACTGGATAAAGCCTGATCGGAGATATAGTATATTGAACTGGAAGGAGTGCATACCTTACATCCTTCATTAACCATTGCTGCTACCTTTAAATAAGAATTATCATACTGAAGGTAATTACTAGCAGCCTTCATTAACATATTACTGTACTGTAATTAGGAGAGAGGTTTCATAAGTTGATTGGAAGTCAGGAGACAGCAGGAATATACCATTACAGTTGAGGGGGATGAATTTGTGTGTAGGCTGATATAGGAAGCATATCTCAGAATATGGATGTACAAGGTTAATCATATCTTGTATAGTACTTACACTTTCAGATTTGATAGCTTTTCATTTTGTAATCTTTACTGAATGATGCAATCAGTTCATGATTACACATTATATAATCTCAGACTTCATCTGTGTCATTGTAGTTGGCTCACCTTGACAAATTTTAGTCCTTCTGCTGCTTAGTTCCTGTATCTAAGTGGCAGAATAAGACAGTATTATGGTTTTGCATCCTCCCCATAGATCTTCATTGTGATTTGCATGATAATCTAGTCTTTATATCTAGAAACAGCTCAGTATTCAAGGTGGAGAGATGCCAGGTTTTTGTCAGTTTAGGGTGGACATGTAGTCTATATGGTTTGTCTTTATTGTTTTATGTATTCATTATTATTATTATTATTATTAATATTATTTTTTAACTGTGGATCAAATTTAGCGATTCATCTCTTCCGTTTATAAATCGGTACAATAGATAGTGGTCATACCTTCTGTGAGAACTGAGAATGAAAGCCTAAGTACTGTACTGTCTTCCTGTGCAGTGTATATTTTGTCATTTGTACTCTCATTATAAGTTTCATTAAAGAATTTGTATCATATGTTTAGTTTCTGTGTCACTCAGTATGTTAAGTTTATGTAATATATGGTTAATCGTTTAAGTCTTGCAGTTGGATAGCAGACTAAGTTCCAGTTTTTACTTTCTCCCTTTATATAAGTAGCAACTGCTTTATATTCTTTCCATAGCACTTGTTCATGATTAGTATTAAACTGCAGGCTTAGGTATTCCAAGTAGCTCAGGAAATTTCGAAATATCTCCTCCTAAAGCGACATTAATAGGTACATGACAATTTAGTTTAGTCTATGCATGATAGTTCAATTTCCCATTTTTTGTAACATGTAAAGAAATAAAATACAGTAGAAGTTTTAGCCGATACCGTTATGGGGCCGCGGTAGCATGGTCAGTATGGTGCTGGCCTGCTGATTAGGAGGACCCGGGTTCAAATCCCGGTGTGATAGAGGTTTCTTTAAAATGTGGCTGAGGGAAGTTTGCGTAGCAGGCTTTCCTTAAAACCACAAGGCCCCATACTTACACTTCAGCTCACACACACCAAGACACTTACACACACTACTACATACATACACACACACTACTACATACATACACACACACACTACTACATACATACACACATCAAGACACACACACACACACTACTACATACATACACACATCAAGACACACACACACACACACTACTACATACATACACACATCAAGACACACACACACACACACTACTACATACACACACACACTACTACACACACAAGACACGTACATAGCCACAGCCACCTTCACACAGTACACACCACACACAGGGAGGGTGGGACACATGCACACCACAGAGTGGGGGTATATACAAAACACAGGAAGTGAGAGAGGAGGGGGTTTTATTAAAAAGTCCAATTTTGGTATACCTCCTGTGGCAAAAATTGATATAGCCCCCCCTTTAATATTTTTTGGATATTTTCATTTAGTGCCCCCCAGGCCCCAGACCCACTCGGCTGAACCAAATTGTCTGGCGTCAGCTGGAACATGATATACCAGAGTTATGCCGGTCATGTGGGGGTTAATGGTGACAGTGTAGTAACTGTCAGGCTCCTATGACTCACTCAGCCGAACAAAATCGTCTGTCAGCTGGAATGGAATACTAGAGTTGTCCCAAGCACCAGAGGGTTAAGAATCTTAACCCCCTGAGTGATGTTCGGGACAACTCTAGTACCCCATTTCAGCTGACTCAGACGATTTTATTCGACTGAGTGAGTCATAGGAGCCTGACAGTGTCAATACCGTCACCATTAACCCCCTCACGACCGACATAACTCTAGCATCATGTTCCAGCTGACGCCAGACAATTTGGTTCAGCCGAGAGAGGATCCTAGGATCCTGAGACACACTATAACATCACAAACAAAATATAAAATGCCTTCCCTCCATCTTGAACGTACTATAATTCATTTACATTAAGTAAGCTCGTATTTTCGTATTTTTGCAGCTTATTTCATGTATCTTAGTTAAAAGAAAAAAATACAACGAGCTCTGTATCTTTTCATAGCCCTTCGTGACTAGCATCGTATTCTAGTTATCTATAGTTACAACTGAGCATTCAAGTTGGAGGGATCACAACTTTAAGCAATTACAGTAAAACAAACAAACAAAAAGCAAGTGTCGTCCTCTTGACCTCTCGTCTTCGCAGGAATGCAGCGGTGGCGCCATCTTGTGCGTGGAATGCGTGAAGTGCAGGCTCTTGAGTGGAAGGAGCACGGAGCCACGGGAGACTTAATAATATTCGCTAGTCAGCCAGTCTAGAAGCCTGGGACATTTCCCTGAAATAATAATAATAATAATAATAATAATAATAATAATAGAAATAACAACAAAACCAGTCATATACATAATTCAATATCTTAGTCACTCGATCTGTCCATTCCGCCCCTTCAGTACGAGGACGCATTTCTGTAAGCTATTTTTTCTAACATAGGAGGTTCGATACGTTTGATTGAGCCTATCCATAAGACTCCTAAAGCTGAGTAAATGCCTCTGAAAGTTGCAAAATATAAAATATAAAACGTCTATATGATATAAAAACCTTTGTTCACCTTCGGGACTCGATCTGTGGCGCCTAGAACAAGTGCTGACGTCATGTTTACACTTTGCTACCTTTAGACGATTTCCTGGAGCTTAAAGAAACCCTCTCGGGATGATGGGACAGACAAAATAACCCCTTCAGACAGAGAATGACTTAGTTACTTTGTTCTAGGTAACCGGACGATTTTATTCAGCTTAGGAGATCCCCTCGTAGTGAAGGGGTTGATGGTGACTGTATCTAACCCCTCCAGTACGAAATTTCTCTCCAGAGTTGAAGAAAATCGTCTGGAGGAAGAAAGATGAATATGGAAAAAAGTATTAATGTGGACAATGAGTTAGATAAGACTGGTTTGGTTAAGGTAGGGTAGGGATGGGACGGTTGTGGCAGGGTGGGGTAGCGTTGGGTCGGTTATGGCCGGGTGGGGTAAGGTTGGGTTAGTTTTGGCAGGGCGGCGTAGGATTGGGCCGGTTTTGGCATGATGGTGTAGGACTGGGTCGGTTATGGCAGGGTGGGGTAGGAATGGTTCGGTTTTGGCAGGGTGGGGTAGTGTTGGGTCGGTTTTGGCCTGGTGGGGTAGGATTGAGTTTTTTTGGGCAGAGTGGGGTAAGGTTGGGTCGGTTTTGGCAGCGTGGGTAAGGATTTGGTCGGTTTTGGCAGAGTAGGGTTTGATTGGGTCGGTTTTGGCAGGGTGGGGTAGGATTGGGTCGGTTTTTGCAGGGTGAGGTAGGATTGGGTCGGTTTGGACAGGGTGTTAGGACTCCATATTATAATTACAAATCATAATAGTTCCGTCATATCCAACGCCTATTTCACTCAGTTATACTACAGTGTCTCATCAGATTTGGGGCGATCTTCTCTACGATTTTTGTTCTTCCCCGCTTAGTTCAGTCCTTTAGTTCATTCATGACCCTTGGCTTTCCTTTTTATTTTTATTTTTTTTATGTGGTGGAGCGCAGGTGCACGAGGCTTGACCACCATTAGTCCAGAATATTTAAGGGTAGGCCACCAAACTACGCCCTGGTAACGTCTACACGTCAAAACATCTGTCCACCTCTGGGACTTGAACTGCGGAGCGCTGGACGCAGAGCTCCCGGTCGCGGATGTCACTTTTACACTTTGCTAGCTTCTGACGATATCCTACAGCTTCAGAAAACCCTCTTAGGATGACGGGACAGAATCATTTAACCCTTCAGACCAAGAACGATTTATTTACATTGTCCTAGCTGACCGCACGATTTTATTCAACTTAGGAGATCCCCTGACAGAGAAGGGGTTGATGCTGGCTGTATCTAACCCCTCAAATTCAAAATTCCTCTCCAGAGCTGAAGAAAATCGTCTGGAGAAAGAATGAAGAAAACTGAAGAAAGTGTTAGAGTGAAAAATGAGTTAGATAAGATTAGTTTGGTTAGGGCAGGGTAGAGTTGGGTCGGTTATGCGAGGGTGGGGTAGGGTTGGGTCGGTTTTGGCAGGGTGAGGTAGGACTGGGATAGTTTTGGCAGGGTGGGGTAGGACTTGGATGGTTTTTGCAGGGTGGGGTAGGATTGGGTCGGTTATGGCAGGGTGGGGTAGGGATGGGTCGGTCTTGGCAGGGTGGGGAAGGGACGGGTCGGTCTTGGCAGGGTGGGGTAGGGACGGGTCGGTCTTGGCAGGGTGGGGTAGGAATGGGTCGGTCTTGGTAGGGTCGGGTAAGATCGGGTCGGTTTTGGCAGGATGGGGTAGGATTGGGTCGGATATGGAAGGGTGGGGTAAGATCGGGTCGGTTTTGGCAGGGTGGGGTAGGATTGGGTCGGTTTTGGCAGGGTGGGGTAGGGATGGGTCGATCTTGGCAGGATGGGGTAGGATTGGGTTGGATATGGCAGGGTAGGGTAAGATCGGATCGGTTTTGGCAGGGTGGGGTAGGATTGGGTCGGTTTTGGCAGAGTGGGGTAGAGATGGGTCGGTTTTGGCAGGGTGGGGTAGGATTGGGTCAGAGTTGGCAGGGTGGGATAGGAATGGCTCAGTTTTGGCTGGGTGGGATAGGTATGGGTCGGTTTTGTCAGGGTGGGGATGGGTTGGGTCGGTTTTGGCAGGGTATAGGTTAGGTTTCGGTTGGTTTTGGCAGGGTGGGGCAGGATTGGGTCGGTTTTGGCAGGGTGGAGTAGAATTGAGTTGGTTTTGGTAGGGTGGGGTAGAATTGAGTTGGTTTTGGTAGGGTGGGGTAGAACTGGATCGGTTTTGGCAGGGTGGGGTAGGATTGGGTCGGTTTTGGAAGGGTGAGGTAGGATTGGGTCGGTTTGGACAGGGTAGGGTAGGTGTGGGTCGGTTTTGGCAGGGTGGGCAAGGATTGGGTCGCATTTGGCAAGGTGGGGTAGAATTGTGTTGGTTTTGGCAGGGTAGGGTAGGGATGGGTCGGTTATGGCAGGGTAGGGTAGGATTGGGTCGGTTTTGGCCGGGTGAAGTAGGATGGGGTCGGTTTTGGCAGGGTGGGGTAAGATTGGGTCGGTTTTTGGCAGGGTGGGAAAGGATTGGTCGGGTTTGGCAGGGTGGAGTAGGACTGGGTTGGTTTTAGCAGGGTGGGGTAGGATTGTGTCGGCCTTGACAGGGTGGGGTAAGGTTGGGTTGGTTTTGGCAGTATGGGGTAGAGATGGGTCGATTATGGCAGAGTAGGGTAGGGATGGGTCGGTTATGGCAGGGTTGAATAGAGGTGGTTCGATTAGGGCAGGCGAGGGTAAGCATGGGTAGGTTATGGTTGCGTTTGGGAGGGTAAGATAGGTTATGGCAGGGTAAGATAGGGCTGGGTGGTGGTGGACTGGGTAGGGTAGGGTGGGTAGGGTAGTGTAGGGCTGGGTAGGGTAGGGTAGGCTGAATCAGGGTAGTGTAGGGTACAGAAGAGTGGTGGGTATAACTGCCGTTTAGTTCCGTCATATCCAGCGCCTATTTCACTCAGTTATACTACACTGTCTCATCAAATTTGGGGCGATCTTCTCTACGATTTTTTTTCTTCTCCGCTTAGTTCAGTCCTTTAGTTCATTCTTGACCCTTGGCTTTCCTTTTTTTTTTTTTTTCTTTTTTATGAGGTGGAGCGCAGGGGCACGAGGCTAGACCACCATTAGTCCATTATATTAAAGGGTAGGCCACCAAGCTACGCCCTGGTAACGTCTACACGTTAAAACATCTGTCCACCTGTGGGACTTGAACCGCGGAGCGCTGGACGCAGAGCTCTCGGTTTGCGGATGTCACTTTTACTCTTTGCTAGCTTCTGACGATATCCTACAGCTTCAGAAAATCCTCTTAGGATGAAGGGACAGAATCATTTAATCTTTCAAGCCGAGAACAACTTATTTACATTGTCCTAGCTGACCGCATGATTTTATTCAGCTTAGGAGATCCCCTGATAGAGATGGGGTTGATGATGGCAGTATTTAACCCTTCCAGTTCGAAATTTCTCTCTACTGTAGAGGTGAAGAAAATCATCTGAAGGTAGAGAGAAGAAAACAGGAAAAGTAATGTAGTGGTGAAAGGGCTGTACAGGGGAGGGTAGGTTAAAGTAGGGTAGAGTTGGGTCGGCAATGGCAGGGTAGGGTAGGGTAGGCTGAGGTAGGCTAGTGTAGGGTTGAGAAGAGTAGGGTAGGGTAAATTGAACTGAATAAGTATATACAATAAAATCTGGCGATACAACAACCAGGGTCATATGCCGCCGGACGACAACGAGAATAAAAGCATTCGAAAAGATGAAACACACACACACACACACACACACACACACACACACACACACACACACACACACACACACACACACAAACAAACAAAATACAATTCATAGTTAAAACAAGAAAAACACTAAAACACTAAGAACACTAAAACCACTGTATACTAAATTTTACACGGTAGTGCAGCTGCCTACACCAAGCAAAGGTTTCCCCCTCCACCACAACAAGCATCCTCTCCAAGTACCAACAGAAGACTACAATCCCTCTCCTGCCCGGTGCTCAGAGAGGTAACGATGGCGCAATTCCCCAACGGTGGACACCATCAGCAAAAGCCGAAGAGTCAGGGGGACGAAGCATTCCACACAGAAAGTAGGGGGAAAGTCCTCCATTAAAAATCAATGAGAGAACCAGGAATGGCCCATTCGGAGCCAGCATAAAGCCGTCTCCCACCTGCATTCAGACCTCGGCAAATGAAGGGGCCCGTTTACCCACAAATATCACACATTTTGTTGGCCCCCACCGCATCCCACCTACTCTGCCAGTGGGAGCAAACAGTGAGTGGTTAGATGAATATCACTGAACGAGGCAGGGGAGAGGTGAGGATGGGCTAGAGGCAGCAGCCTTTGCCAGAGCGGCAGCATGCTCATTGCCCACAATGGTACAAAACCACAAACCAGTCCCTAGCAAGCACAGCCATTCTAAAACACTGTTGACAACAAAAGAGGATTGGACGGGAAAACACAAAATGGAGATCGGCAGAGTCGCTAAAAACTGTATAACAAACAGGAGGGAAGCTAAATATCAATTTGACTGCGAGTAAAATAGCAGTAAGTTCTGCGATAAAAGTAGATACGATGGGGGGAAGACTCCTACCACGAATGAAATCGGGAAATATAACACCCAAGCCTGTCCCCTCACGGGATTTCAATCCATCAGTACATACGAGAATAGAGACACTGTGAGAGGAAGCATGTTCTAAAAAAATAGCAAAGAGCCGCCTGTGAGGAAAGAAAGGCCCCTCTCTCAGGAAAGTAAACACACGGTTGCACCCCTGAGAGGAGCCAGGGAGCCATCCTTGGTACACGCACAGGGCAAACAAGAAAGGTTGGAACATCCACATCCCCCATGGCAGCCTTCACCCTGTACCCAAACGGATGTGGACAGCGAGGATACGGCGAGGCAGACACTCCCTCCGGAACAGAGCCAACAAAATCTTCCTGAACTTTAGCAAAGACGGTGACACTAAGGACACTAGTTTGAGGCACTCCCTCCTCTTGAGGATATGAGGGAAACAAGGTGGCACCAATACGGAAAAATTCCATAATCAGTAAAGGCAACCTACCACGCAAACCAAATGGTGACCTGCAATATATACCTGGCTTGTGAAACGGTAGGAGGACAGCCCCCCGCCAAGAAGCAGGAGTGGACGAATCTCTCCAAATGCTATTTATAAGACTCAGGAGGAAGGACACTGCTTCATCATCCAGGTACCTCAGCACTGCATGGGGAATATTATCGACTCCGGAGAAGTATCATGACAGGGAAAGGGTAGACCAAACTTTACAACATGACAAAGGGATGTTGTAAGTCTCTCCGCCCCCAGAACGGACGTCCAACACCTTAATCTCCTCCACCTCCCTAAGCCTGGCAAAAACCAAAGAACGAGTATCCCTACAGGAGACCTCAGCGGTAGGATAGGGTAGGGAACGCTAGGGCAGGGTAGGCTGGGGTAGGGTAGGCTGGGGTAGGGTAGTGTAGGGCAGAGAAAAGTAGGTTAGGATGGGTTGGTTTAGGCTAAAGTAGGACAGAATAGGAGAGGGGTAAAATGTGCCTAGTCCAGGAACGAAAAATATATCAGTTATCCATGTAACTAGCGTTTTCTATTTCGGTAGATTATTTTCTTGTCTGCCTAAAGTATCGTGATGTACGAACAATGAGATTAGATATCGAAACTGTAAGATGCTAATTAGTTACAAAGACGGTATTTTGTTTTGGCTAACGTTACATCGATACGTTCAGCTAAGAGCAACTCGGCAGAACTGAACAGTATATGACGTGCTAGATGAACGCTGTGACCGGAAAATAAATATATATGTATATATACTTCAGCATACAGTAAAAGATTTTATGTTAACTGAAGAGAAGCTACCACAGCTAATGGGTTAAGTTTACACACACACACACACACACACACACACACACACACACACACACACGCTGCGAAAAGTTTCACTGACGAAGTGGGTGGTTACTGTCCCCCTTGAGCAAGGGGACTGGTGTGTGCGTGTGTGGTCACAGCCTTGCCCTTAGATCTGACTATATGAGCTCTCAGCTCCCTTACGGGAAGGTAAAAGCTGACGATCACGACCATCAAGTGATCCTGACCGACCCGGTGAATTACACACACACACAGGCACACACACACACACACACACACACACACACACACACACACACACCATTACTTGCAACTGGCTGGCCTATCATACAGCCATATCCTATATTCATGAAGTACAACACATCTTACATTTATGTAGTATGTAAAAAAAAAAAAAAAAAAAAGATGGTTATATAATACAGAACTGGGAAATATGATGATGATGATGATGATGATGATGATGAGAGGGGAGTAAACAGGGTGAGATGAGGAGAATGAGAGAGATGGATGGACATAACAGTGAATGTATTATGTCTATTAACCTGACAAATGCCGAAGTAAGCTGGTAAGGGTGAGATAATATGGAGCCTGAAACTACCGTGACACCATATAATTATTGATTTATCCACCGATAGATCTATCTATCTATCTATAGCCCGGCGTCCTAATCCCGCAAAGTGTGGCCGCAGACAAAACGCCTCCAAGTCACTCTGTCACCCACCATTTGACTACCCTCCCCCATCTCACCCCCCCCCTCATATACCTCTCAACTCCATCCCTCCACCTCATCCTCGGTCTACCCCTCCCTCTCCCTCCCTCCACCTCACCTACATACACCCTCTTAGTCAGTCTTTCATTCTCCATTCTCTCCACATGTCCAAACCACCTCAGTGTATTTCTCCTAATCTTCTCAACCTCATCCACATCCACCCCACAACGTTCCTCCACTTCTTCATTCGTCAACCTGTCCCTCCATGTCACTCCACATGCTCCTCTCAAGTAACTCATTTCCACTGCTCTCACTCTTGACTTGTTCCCCTCATGCAAGGTCCACGCCTCTCTTCCATACGTCAGGGTAGGGATCACAATACTATCATGCAGTGACTTCTTAACTTCCATACTCACCTCCCTATTTCTCATCACTGCTTTCAGTGAACCAACAACCTTCCTTCCCTGCTGTACCCTTTCACGCACTTCATCCCCCAAAGTTCCATCCTTACTCATCACACTACCCAAGTACTTGAATGCACTCACATTCTCCATATCCTCACCATCCAACCTCACTGTACATATTGTGACTTCATTCCTTTCAAACACCATAACTTTACTTTTGTGTCCATTAACTTTCAGCTTCCTCCTCCTACACACTGTCCCAAATTCATTCACCAAACCTTGCAACTCCCATTCATCTTCACTCAACAATACTGTATCATCAGCAAACAGCAACACCGGAATCTTCCAAATCTCACCCTCATTCATTAGAGCCACCCCCACATCCACTGCCCTACCTTGCACCTCCTTCACAACCTCATCCATGTATATATTAAACAGCCATGGAGACATCACACATCCCTGTTTCAGTCCCACATTGAGATCAAAGAACTCACTCAGCTCACCATTCACTCGCACCGTAGCCCTAACTCCTTCGTACATACTCTTCACAGCATTCAACAATTTCCTCTCCACCCCATATATTCTTAATACCTTCCACATACCTTGCCTATCTGTTCTGTCATAAGCTATCTCCAAGTCCATGAAGGCAGCATACACTTTCTTTCACATCTCTAGATATTTCTCCACTAAACATCTTAGAACAATTATCTGATCTACACACCCTTTTCCCTTCCTAAATCCCCCTTGTTCTTCTCCAACTAGCTCCTCTGTCATATGCCTAACCCTATCAATGAGTATTCTACCATATATTTTACCAGTCACACTAAGAAGGCAAATACCCCTATGGTTACCACATACTTCTCTCTCCCCTTTTCCTTTGTATAAAGGAACAATTATACCTGATTTCCAGTCCTCTGGAACCCTTCCCTCTTCCCAAGCCAATCCACACAACTTCCATATCCATTCCACAATAATCTCACCCCCATACCTCAGCATTTCACCACACACTTCATCAATCCCTGGGGCCTTTCCCATCTTGATCTTCTTCATTGCTTCCACTACTTCCGCCCTACTGATCTCTTCCTCCCTCCTCTCATCTCTTCTTCTCCCAGCCATTCCCCAACCACTTATACTCGCATTGCTCTCGTTCTCTACGTTCAATAAATCCTCAAAGTGCTCCTTCCATCTCCTCAATTTCTCTCTCTTCTCCACCAACAATCTATTATTCCTATCTTTCACTCCCCTACTATATCTCCTTTCACACTGCCTTACTTTCTTTACCTCCTTCCAAAACAATTTCTTACTCTCCCTCCATTTCACACTCAGATTCCTCCCAAACTCTTCATCCACTTTCTTCTTACTCCCCTTCACCAGTCTCTTCACCTCCCTTCTCCTGCTCACATATCTCTCTCTCTTCTCTCTCTCATCTTCTCCCCTACCTCTCCTCGCTAACCATTCATATATGACTTCTTCTTTTGTTCCACAGCTCGTTTCACCTCATCATTCCACCATGCTGTCCCTTGCACACCCTTGCATCTCCTCCTCTCTCCACAAACCACCTCACACGCTGCGCCTATCTCTTCCGTGAATATCTTACTGTAGGTCTTCCACCCCTTCCATCTGCTCTAGCTCATACCTTCCCAATCTTTCTTCCACTATACTCTTATACTCTGCCATTTTCTCACTATCTTGCAAATTCTCCACTCTTCTCACAGGAGCTGTTTCCTCCTGTCTTCCCCTTCGTCTCCTTAACCATTTTCTTTGCATCTTTATCTTGACCATCACTAAGTGATGGTCCGAGACTCCATTCCCCCACACTCTCCACACTCTTGCATCCAACACTTGTCTTTTCATTCGCTCATTGACACACACATAGTCAATTATTGCCTTTCGTTCAACAAGTTCACCATCCATCCTCCTCATTACTCTCCATGTATACCGGTGGATCATCTTATGCCGAAAGTAGGTGTTGGCTATTGTCAACCCCTTACCAACACAGATGTCCACCAAAGCACTACCATTCCCATCTACTTCAGCTGGCACACCCCACTGACCAACCACTCCATCCATTCGTACATTCCCAACTTTGCCATTCATGTCTCCAATCAAAAGCACTCTCTCGCTCCTCTCAAATTTGTCCATACATGCACCTACTCTCGCCCAAAACTCATCTTTCACTCTTGCCACTCGGTCCTCTTTCGGAGCATACACACATACAATCGCCCACGCTTGTATACCTACTTTCATCCTCACCCATACAATCCTTGCACCCACCGTTCCATACTCTCTTATATTCTCCTTCCACTTCTTGCTTATCATCAGACATACTCCCTCTCTTGCCCTCTCATTCTCACCGATAGATAAGTTTATTAATATTAGCAGTGAGAAATGAAAAGTGTGAACGTCGGGGGTAAGGGTGCTTGAGGCTGACCGAAAAAAACCTGGGACGAGATCAAATGAGTGTGACTTCAGGGATAAGGGAATGAACAGGGAGGATGCCAGAGATCGAGCAGCATGGAGAGCCGCCATTAGGTGACCAAGGCTGACGGTTACAAGCACGTTGGATCTTTTATAAACTATCTCTATCTATCTATCTATAGCCCGACGTCCTAATCCCGCAAAGGGTGGCCGCAGACAAAACGCCTCCAAGTCGCTTTGTCACCCACCATTTGACTACCCTCCCCCCAACTCACCCCCCCTCCCTCATATACCTCTCAACTCCATCCCTCCACCTCATCCTCGGTCTACCCCTCCCTCTCCCTCCCTCCACCTCACCTACACACACCCTCTTAGTCAGTCTTTCATTCTCCATTCTCTCCACATGTCCAAACCACCTCAGTGTATTTCTCCTAATCTTCTCAACCACATCCACATCCACGCCACAGCGTTCCTTCACTTCTTCATTCGTCAACTTGTCCCTCCATGTCACTCCACACGCTCCTCTCAAGTAACTCATTTCCACTGCTCTCACTCTTGACTTGTTCCCCTCTTGCAAGGTCCACGCCTCGCTTCCATACGTCAGGGTAGGGATCACAATACTATCATGCAGTGACTTCTTAACTTCCATACTCACCTCCCTATTTCTCATCACTGCTTTCAGTGAACCAACAACCTTCCTTCCCTGCTGTACCCTTTCACGCTATTCATCCCCCAAAGGTCCATCCTTACTCATCACACTACCCAAGTACTTGAATGCACTCACATTCTCCATATCCTCACCATCCAACCTCACTGTACATTCTGTGACTTCATTCCTCTCAAACACCATAACTTTACTTTTGTTTCCATTAACTTTCAGCTTCCTCCTCCTACACACTGTCCCAAATTCATTCACCAAACCTTGCAACTCCCATTCATCTTCACTCAACAATACTGTATCATCAGCAAACAGCAACACCGGAATCTTCCAAATCTCACCCTCATTCATTAGAGCCACCCCCACA
The DNA here is from genome assembly GCF_032717465.1 of Coenobita brevimanus. NCBI lineage: Eukaryota > Metazoa > Arthropoda > Malacostraca > Decapoda > Coenobitidae > Coenobita > Coenobita brevimanus. The sequence goes on from NC_137029.1 coordinate 3,651,463, forward strand.
TCCACTGCCCTACCCTGCACCTCCTTTACAACCCCATCCATGTATATATTAAACAGCCATGGAGACATCACACAACCCTGTTTCAGTCCCACATTGAGATAAAAAAATTCACTCAGCTCACCATCCACTCGCACCGTAGCCCTAACTCCTTCGTACATACTCTTCACAGCATTCAACAATTTCCCATCCACTCCATATATTCTTAATACCTTCCACATACCTTGCCTATCTATTCTGTCATAAGCTATCTCCAAGTCCATGAAGGCAGCATACACTTTCTTTCCCTTTTCTAGATACTTCTCCACTAAACATCTTAGAACAAATATCTCATCTACACACCCTTTTCCCTTCCTAAATCCCCCTTGTTCTTCTCCAACTAGCTCCTCTGTCATATGCCTAACCCTATCAATGAGTATTCTACCATATATTTTACCAGTCACACTAAGAAGGCAAATACCCCTATGGTTACCACATACTTCTCTCTCCCCTTTTCCTTTGTATAAAGGAACAATTATACCTGATTTCCAGTCCTCTGGAACCCTTCCCTCTTCCCAAGCCAATCTACACAACCTCCATATCCATTCCACAACAATCTCACCCCCATACCTCAGCATTTCATCACACACTTCATCAATCCCTGGGGCCTTTCCCATCTTGATGTTCTTCATTGCTTCCACTACTTCCGCCCTACTGATCTCTTCCTCCCTCCTCTCATCTCTCCTTCTTCCAGCCATTCCCCACCCACTTATACTCGCATTGCTCTCGTTCTCTACGTTCAACAAATCCTCAAAGTGCTCCTTCCATCTCCTCACTGTAGTGGAAGGGTTAATGTAATGTGTGTGTGTGTGTGTGTGTGTGTGTGTGTGTGTGTGTGTGTGTGTGTGTGGGAAAGAGAGAGAGAGAGAGGTGGGGGAGTTGATGAAATGATGTGGAAAAATACTACGTGTCTTGTAATCACTCACCTGCATTGCCAAAATTCTATCTCTTGAGCATTCTTACTTGGTGTGCATCTCCCCCTGCCTTCAACCTCCATTTTTCTAACGCTGTGTGTCCAGGTACAGCATGGTCTTGACGTTGGCTTACTTGTTTGACTATCTTGCGTTGGTGTTCAGCCTTTGGTTCCTTTTCTCTGAAAAATAAAATAGTGTTAGTATATTGTATTGCTGGCACTTACTGTTAGGAATTTGGCGGAGAGGAACACGCAGAGAACATCAGGAAAAAGGTAATGAAAATAAAAAAAGTAAGAAAACTGTATAAATAAATGAGGGAAACCTGTCATAGAGGTATCCAGGAAAAATGGCCTTGGGTTCATTCTTCCTTGCATGAAAAAAAAAAAAATACACAGAAATAATACAGACTCCTTCAATACTTCGTCTTAATTTAGTCCTTAATCTTAAAACTATGAGACCAAAGGAGAATTAAAGACCTCAGTTTTTGACGGTCACTAATGTAATACTAGCGGGGATCAGATTTATTAGCCTGCATGCCACATTATGAGTTCCTAATTAAGATATCATACAGGTAAAATCAACACATCAGTACAAGTGCATAATATCAGTGATGGTTTTATGTGAAAATTCTTTACTTATTCAACATCATGACACCTTCTTCTTCTTCTTATTATTATTATTATTATTATTTAACTGGTACAACCTGATGATTATAATTGGCTCAGGTGTGAACTATGCAGGTAACTGGGTTGTCAACAGTCTCCTCTACTCCTGCCAGCGTCTAGAGATTTCTCCTAAGATGGGTGAAGCTCTAATGAAGGGAAGAGGCTGCGCGCGCGCGTGCGTGCGTGCGTGCGTGCGTGTGTGTGTGTGTGTGTGTGTGTGTGTGTGTGTGTGTGTGTGTGTGTGGAGGTGTGGCTGTGTATGAAGGTGTGCCTGTGTATGGAGGTGTGGCTGTGTGTCTCTGTAGGATATTACACAAACCATCTCCATAATGTGGTGTCTAAATATGTATATCAACATTTCGTAAAGCCTCTTATTTCCTAAGTACAGAATCACCCACTGTCTATCAATAAAGATAATATATACTTACATATTTTCACACCATATTACTTCTTCCAATGACACACACACACTCTGACACATAAACATAACCAATACTTTACAATATTTCCACTTTCACAAACATCACACTCCCTACACACCCATCCCATTCCCAGATATACTTTGCCAGCATGTGGTAGTTAATTCTGCCTTTCACTCTCCCTCATATTTCTCCTCTTTCATATGCATCATCCCTCCTACGGACACCCATCTCCCACTGGCACCTCGTCAGCATGGGAGTTAATTCTGGCTATCACTTTCCCTCCGACTGTAAGGTCCGACCCTACACTGAACGTAGCATAGATTAATAAAGATATATATTCAAGCAAAAACTCCAGGATTATGTTAAGCTGAGAGAAGACCTTACAGAGCAACAGAAAAGAAAAATCAATTGACTCGCTACTATGGATGTATTTATATCTCGGTGCTCTTTCTTATATCTAAAACTAATCTCTGGAGGGGTGACCACAAACAAACCGCCTCCATGTTACCCTGTCATGCATCATCAGGCTGCCTCTCCCTCAACTCACACCAGCATCGTTCATATACCTCTCCACCACATCCCTCCACCTCATTATTCTCGGTCTCCCACTATTCGTCTCTCCACCTAACTCACATACACTCTCTTATACTCCTTTCACTCTAACTTGTCCTAATATTACTATCTCTGTCTTCAGTTCTGAGCTGTAGCAATACGAATACCAGAATATGATGCGTAAAATAAATAAATAAATAACAAGTATCATGGTAGGAACGTACGTAGAACCGTAGTACTGTATTATATTTTCCTGCCACTGAGCTTCATGAAATAAGCTACAAAGGGACGAAAACCTGGGCCAAGTTAAAGTGGAAGAACTGTAGGTAATCTCTCAGTCTTCATTCCACATGGCCAAATCATCTCAAGGTACACTCGCAATCCCTAATCTCTGACCCGCCTCAGAGGCAGGGAGAATGGACTCAGGGGTCTTTGTATCTGACGTGTCATGAGCTGCAACGTACAAACCAACACACCGAGCATGGAGCAGGGGAGGTTCGAAGTTCGAGCAGCTTTGATTCACCATGTGGGTAGGATGTTGGTATAACTGTTACTGTCTTTTCATAGTAGTTTATCATAAATGTTTCTTATTGATGATAATATACAAAATTTCACAGCATTAATCACTTGACTTTATATTTACTCTTATGATCATACCAAGTTAAGTCATTGATCAAAACAATGATTACAGTAGTGTTATGTGACATTGTTTTTGTATAATATGACTATTACTAGATTATTTTAACTAATACTATAACTATATACTCATACAAAATGGCAATTCTTTTCACAACCCTTTAGTGTGCTAACGATTTTTTATTAGGACTCATTCAGTGAGATGCAAGCCCTGGTCACCGTGTGTTTATCCCTCACTTGTTATCAGACTTACCACATCTATTATTAGCAGTCCCAGACCTCCATCGACCACTACCACAATCCGTTAGTGTGAAAGGGTTCATCAATTCTCCATAAAGTGTTAGGCCTACTTTCCGTTTCAAATGTTGCTTTGTTACTATTTCGTAAGACTAAACTGATTTACAAGTTAAGAAGGGAAAAAAATTCAGAATCTTATCTCACTTAATCATATTTATAATGCCTCTCACTGACAGGCAAGATAAAATGGGTGTAGGACATCCACACACAACTTAAATACACTGACTCTTATACCGAAGCATTTCGGGCTATGTGTCGATTAGTTCTGAGGATGACAACGTATAGCCAGCCACTCAACTTTACTTTCTCAACTGTCCCTCCTTCCCTACTGTGTTTTTTTTTCCTTCATACGAGATTTAAGTAGGCTGCAATTTTAACAGAACTTAAATTTCAAACCATTCATCTTAGTTTTGGAATATAAGTTCACACGTGGATTCATAATCCAAGCCGAGGATTTAATGGCATTATCAACACATTGACCGTTCATTTTAGGGTTTTCCTCTTTTTATTTCAGATTAGTTTGGGTGACAAAATGTGTCAAGCATGGTGAATAAGTTTATTGAATGTAATTAGAGAAATATAGAGCACACAAAATTTTCAAACAAAAAAAGGCAAAATAGCTATCACTGTCATCCTTTACAAAACCATATGTAATAGTAACCACAACAGAAATTCATACATTTTCATCATTTCCTGTCTCCTATATTAAAGGTTTCTAATACCTGGTCCAACCTCCCTCAGCCTCAATAACCTCTTGTAGTCTTCTTGGAATAGAATCAACAAGTTTGCTACAGAGGTCCACCCTCCGCCGGATCCCCTCCCATACTTCCCTGGTCTTTCTCTCCACTGCTTCCTTCGTCTTCTGCTCTACCTCCCACTCCTGAACCATCAGTGCCCATAGATTTTCTATTGGGTTGCAGTCGCACCCCTTGGATGGCCAGTCAATTAAAACAATTTCTGGTTGTGCATTAAACCAATTGCTGACTTAATGACTTGTGTGGATGGGTGACCTGTCCTGGACAAAGTCTATAGGCTGGGGCTCAGGAATAGCGTAGGCTCGCACAGAAAGTAGGAAGGAGGTCTCTAGAATGTTTATGTATTGCTGGGAATCCAGGTTACCTTCAATGGTGACCAGTTCACCTGGTCCACCCCACCACATCCAGCCATGAACGGAAACTGCCACTCTCCCGCTTCTCGTCCTTTCTGCAATGTTTATGGGAGAAAATCTGGTATTTCTCAACCTCCAGCAGTGGCGATCTTGAGCAGACACAGACGAGAAACACTTTTCATCACTAAAGATCACCGATTTCCAGAATTCTCCGCCTACCCTGGCATAAGTCTGAGCAAACCTCAGCCGACCTTGTTTGTTTGCTTCAGTCAACGTCTCCTTTCGGGCAGGGATATGACAGTGCAACCCTGCCTCCGACAGCCGTCGCCTGGTAGTTACTACGTGACAAGGTAGCTCTACTTCTCTCGTCAGGGCGACTGCCGTTATCCTAGGGTTTCTCTCTACTTCCCTTCGCAGCTTTCGTCGTCCTCATTGGTGGTAACACGTGGTCTCCCTGGTCGAGGTCTGGTTAACACGTGACCCTTTGCCTCATATCTCCTTAACCACAGTTGCACTGTCGCTCTTGAGATGCCCATTAACCGACTTATCTCCCTTATTCCCTTCCCTGCTGCGTGATAACCTACTATCAAAGTTCTATTCATTATGACCTCTGGCCGATTGGCCCGTGTCCTCGCTGCCCGGGCACGACCACATGGCCTGGCTTCCATACCTAGAAATAAAAGACTAAATTAATACCTAGTAATTGTTTACCAGATCTAATACACATTCCGTATTAAACTTAAATAACAGTCATCCAAACAATGTTACCAAACAATATATAAACCTTGAACTAATTCTCTGCCTCAGAATATAAATTTGTTTCCCCCTTCAGGATTAAAACATTCATGCTTAAAAAAAATTGACTTTTTCCTTTTTTGCCACTATAATTACCATGCACAAACACTGTAGTATTACGCAACGTTCTACACAATTTTTCAATGCTCAACTTTAGCTGCACTGTCAATTGGAGAATGATTACCATAAAAGGTCAAGTGGGTCCAAACTTTCATGACAGGCCCAGGGGGATGTTTGTTGCTCACATTGGAGTCCAATATCAGTCCATGGGCCCCAAGGTGTAATATTTGTTGTCTTTTTATAAATATTTCCTGTGCATGCGCAGCCTGCACAATCTAGGAGACAGCGCCCGGAGGGCGCTTAGTTGTCTAGTAGAACTAACAATGATTCAAGTCAGTCTCGACGTCTACCAAGCAACAACTCAGAGATACGAATGGGCAAAGGAAGTAGGTAGTGGAGGGGAGGATATGAACACCAGTGGAGCACACAGATATTACTTAAATAGTCTATGTAGCCAATCCATAGTCTTTTACACAGTAACATCGAGTTATCAAATACAAATTTTTACCAACTCACTGATAGAGGCAGGCAGGCAGGCAGGCAGGCAAAAGGCAGGCAGGCAAAAGGCAGGCAGGCAGGCAGGCAAAAGGCAGGCAGGCAGGCAAGCGGACAGTCAGGGATAAAATGCAGGTTGGCAGACAAGCTGGAACGTGACCACAAAGGGAAAGAAATGATTGTGTAATTTTCGTTATTCTATTACCGAGCAACAAAAAGGGACAGCCATACACACATCAGAGATACGAATGGGCAAAGGAAGTAGTTAGGGGAGGGGAGGATATGAACAACAGTGGAGCACACAGATATTACTTAACAAATAGTGTATGTGGGCAATCCATAGCCTATAGCACAGCAACATCGAGTTATCAAATAAAATTTCTTTACCAACTCACTGATAAAGGCAGGCAGGCAGAAGGAGGGCAGGCAGGCAGGAAAGCAGAAGGCAGGCAAAAGGCAGGCAGGCAGGCAGGAAAGCAGAAGGCAGGCAAAAGGCAGGCAGGCAGGCAGAAGACATAAAATGCAGTTTGGCAGACAAGCTGGAACGTGACCACATAGTTAACGAAGTGAATGTGTAATTTTCGTTAATTTATTGGTAAATGACACCATACGTAATATTTTTCCATTATTATTTTACATTAGCTACACGAGTAAGATGAGTGAGTTGTTACTGTCTGTTTCATCTCATCTGACTAACGGTATTGGGGTATTTTGTAAAATGGAAAACATTGCATTGCAAGTTCACCTCGTATTTCTGCCTATATTATAACAATACTCATGCCATTTCCATTCACTAAATATTAGAATACTTTTTAGGAGTAGTATGAAGGCAGATATCTATTCATCTAAGTAAAATGGGGAGACACAAATGACTGGAATGTTGATGCTCGTTACGTTTGAAGATAGTTGAGTTTGATTTGGATTGTTCTTTCTTGTGTGTGTGTTGTATCGTCGACGCAGATGACCATGATTTGCATATATGAAATAATAAGATTTTTCTTTTCATCCTAGAATAATGCAATTAAATTAATGAAGTGTTAATTTAAATGTTTATACCAACAAGTCAACGAACTGGCAATTCGATGGTGCCGTATCTCCACTCGTTGATCAGACGAGATGAAACAAAGTATAGAACTTACCATTACACGAGCTGAGTGTAGACTGAAGTCCGACTATCCTTGAGTGGTGAGATCAACTCCGGATCCATCTGTGTTTCTTTAACTCAAAATATGTTTGCCTACCGTGTCCAGGAAAGCAGATATTCAGGGACCTGGAGGGCATCTAAAGTTGTGTGTTGATGTCCTACACCCATTTTAGCTTGCCTGTCAGTGAGAGGCATTATAAATATGATTAAGTGAGATAAGATTGTGAACTTTTTTCCCTTCTTAACTTGTAAATCAGTTTAGTCTTACGAAATAGTAACAAAGCAACATTTGAAACGGAAAGTAGGCCTAACACTTTATGGAGAATTGATGAACCCTTTCACACTAACGGATTGTGGTAGTGGTCGATGGAGGTCTGGGACTGCTAATAATAGATGTGGTAAGTCTGATAACAAGTGAGGGATAAACACACGGTGACCAGGGCTTGCATCTCACTGAATGAGTCCTAATAAAAAATCGTTAGCACACTAAAGGGTTGTGAAAAGAATTGCCATTTTGTATGAGTATATAGTTATAGTATTAGTTAAAATAATCTAGTAATAGTCATATTATACAAAAACAATGTCACATAACACTACTGTAATCATTGTTTTGATCAATGACTTAACTTGGTATGATCATAAGAGTAAATATAAAGTCAAGTGATTAATGCTGTGAAATTTTGTATATTATCATCAATAAGAAACATTTATGATAAACTACTATGAAAAGACAGTAACAGTTATACCAACATCCTACCCACATGGTGAATCAAAGCTGCTCGAACTTCGAACCTCCCCTGCTCCATGCTCGGTGTGTTGGTTTGTACGTTGCAGCTCATGACACGTCAGATACAAAGACCCCTGAGTCCATTCTCCCTGCCTCTGAGGCGGGTCAGAGATTAGGGATTGCGAGTGTACCTCTCCCAACACCCTCCAGCGCACCCACATCAACACCACAGCGCATCTTTACTTTTTCAGATTAATACAGACGATCTGGCGCACCGGAGAGAACTTGTAGCTATCAAAGAACGAATGAACAGTATCCTCGCTTACCCTTCTGTACCTGAAGAAGACGGGGAAGCTGTTTACACACTATAATTCTATCACCGAGTTAATATACACACAGCACCTGCGTCCTCCCCCTTTCTCGGTTAGAGGGTGACTGATGGGATTCGGAGCTTCAAGGGTTCACAGAGTTCCAGTTCGAGACAGAAGACTCATTTCAATCATGCTCGGTAACATTTGCTTTACTGTATATTTCATTTTAACTATACTCTTTTCACTTATGTGTTATATACTTAAACATTATCATTATCTATACATTAACCACTTCACTTTGAGAACGTCTCTTTGCCTCTGTTCATATTACTGTCAGACGATTTTAATTATCTAGAATAAAACCTGTCGAAAATGATCGCTTATAGCATCATCATCCATTAACCTCTACGTAAGATGCGCCTTTTTAATTATATCTGCCACCAAGTCTCAAGATATTAATATATATATATTTTTTTATTATGACATGCATATTAACATCTGACTGCCAGAATATATCTCAGCTGAATGAAATAATCTTAGTAAGTATTTAGGTGCGTTTACACTACCCATAAGATCCTCTCAGTATCCCACACATCATCTTGGATCATCATCATCATCATCATCATCATCATCATCATCTTATCACCGTTATTATAAGATTACCCCTCATATGACTACAATATGTGTGCCCATGTGTTTATTACGCATGTGTATGCAGATATAAGATGTGTGAGTTAGAGAAAGAACAGAGGAATTAGTTGGAGAAGAACAGGGAGGCTTTAGGAAGGGAAGAGGTTGTGTAGATCAGGGCCGGTATTAATAAAAACTTCTAGGAGTACTCCTAAAATTTTTACTAAATGTGGTTGTAGATGAGAGTTCCTTCTAAAAGTTCCTCCTAGGAGGACTCGTAGTAGTAATTTCGCTCCTACCATGAAGTGTTACCAACACAAAGAATCTATCTATCTATCTATTGTCAGACGCCTCAATCCCGTTTGGGGTGGCCACAAACAAATCGCCTCCAAGTCGCCCTTTCCCCCGCCATTTCATTGCCCTGCTCCCAACTCGCACACCCCTCTCTCATATACCTCTCCATCCCATCCCTCCATCTCATCCTCGGCCTCCTCCTCCCTCTTCCCCCATCCACCTCACTCACATACACTCTCTTCGTCAGTCTTTCACCCTCCATCCTCTCCACATGGCCAAACCACCTCAGTGTGTTCCTCATAACGCTTCTTATCACATCCACATCCACACCACAATGCTCCTTTATATCCTCATTCGTCAGCCTGTCTCTCCATGTGACTCCACAGGCTCCTCTTAAATAACTCATTTCCACTGCTCTCACTCTTGACTTGTGTCCTTCCAACAACGTCCAAGCTTCACTTCCATACGTTAGAGTTGGTATCACAATACTGTCATGTAGTAACTTTTTCACTTCCATGCTCACTTCCCTGTTTCTTATCACTGCTTTCAAAGAACCAGCAACCTTTCTTCCCTGCTGTACCCTTTCAAGCACTTCACCCTCCAAACCTCCATCCTTACTCATCACACTACCCACGTATTTAAACGTACTCACATTTTCCAATTCCTCACCATCCAACCTCGCTGTACATTCACTGACTTCACCTCTCTCAAAGAATCTGCTTAATATATTTAATAAATTACCATTAGAAAGCCTTAGAGTATCAGTAAGTAGTTTAAAAATGAAAAAATACTTTATATATATAGAAACAACATCTATTTGATCATATATTATGATTCTTTACGAATGTCGATAAAGTGGATAAAATGTAAACACATCGTGTTGGCGACGTAAACACAACCTACCCAGCGAGGCGGGCGTCCTGTGAAGTCCAGGGTTGATAATATTACACAAATGTAGTAATTCAGATGAGAAGAAAAGAATAAATGACAGGACAGGTGTACTTCACAGAAAATGGCTAAAGATCGAGTAAACGAGAGGTTTGGAGAGATCACTCAGAAGGAGGAAGACCTTTGTGGCACATGCGACAGACCGGTGAGATCGAACCATAATGGCTTGTGTTGTGAGTTTTGTGATAATTGGTATCACATATCGTTTTCGTTTTTCGTTTTTGAAGGCTCCAACATGCTTGCATATGTCGGCCTTGGTTACCTAATGGCGGCTCTCCACGCTGCACGATCCATTGCAGCCTCCCTGAAATGCCGTGAATGCTTCTTCCTTTCGTCCACTTTCTTGCCAAATTCGGGCATCATGTGTTGATCCAGGCCACCTTGCAACCACATCCAGTATTTTATATTCACTCTCAATCGCCAACTGAATGTTCATGCTGTGGTAATTTTTCCTATTCACATACACTTCTTGGTAAATTTTTAGAAGTAACCAACGTTTTCTTTTATTATTATTTTTATGGTTTCCAATGCAAAATACCGTGTTTTAATTACTTTTGACCTTCATTTTTTGGGGAAAATCCCCCTTTTGTAATTTTGAGTAAGATTTCCAAAAGTGGGTTTATCCCCCCAAATCAAGATCAAAATTAATTGAGAACACACTATTCTGCATTAAACTAACCTAACCTAACCTAACCTAGGCCTAACCTAGGGCCTGACATAGACCGAGTGCACATTTCCTGCACCAGCCAATATGGCGCGACATTCATCCGCTACTGAGAGATAGCCCAGCCTAAGCCACTATATGACGACCCCTACAAAATTAGCTCCCCCAACTCAAACTAGCCTTAAAAGGTAAGTCTTGGTTAGAATAGTTCAGGGACGTAATATAATGAAAATCAGTAACGTTGGTTACTTCTGAAGTTATACCCACTTCTTCATACTGGTTTGGTGCCACAATTCGTATGTGAGTCCCATCAATCACACCAGCTACCCCAGGAAAGCCAGCAATTCGCCTGAATTTTCTTTCAGTTCTTTGTAGTTCAGGGAGTGTATGGGGGAACTTCACAAATCTCTTAACAATGTGTGGACCAGTTAGAGCACAGAGTGTTTCCGTTATCATATTGCTCACTGATGGCTGCGATGGTCCAAAGTCATCACAGTTACACTGCCGCATTTTTCCAGTTGCAAGGAACCTTAATAGTATCAACATTTTCTTCTCGGTTGTGAGAGGATGGTTTCGATGTGTGGGCCTTTCCAGTACATCTCTTACTAATCAATCAATCAATCAATCATTTCCTGTGGCATCCCACGGGATGCATAGGGCCTCAATGAACTCTCTCCACCAATATTTGTCTCTTGCCATCTCCTTCAGGTCCCACCAACACTCCTCTCCTGCTTCTTTTTTCATTGTCCTCAACCAGGTTTCCCTCGGCCTACCTCTACCTCTTCTTCCTCTAGCAGTCCACTCTGGCATATCCTGTATTAAACTACCTTCTTTTCTGTATATATGCCTCAGCCACTTCCAGCGAGACAGTCTCACATATTCATTAACTGGTTCCACTCTCATAATATCCCTTACTCTTGCATTTGTAACTCTGTCTTGCCACTTTACCCCAAGAATCCTTCTCAGTATTTTATTCTCAAATCCTAATACTTTCTGATCTGTTGCAATTGTACTGTGCCATGACTCATGCCCGTAAATTAAAATTGGTCTAACCATGGACTTGTAAATTTTCACTTTAGTATGTACCGAAAGCATATTATTATTCCAAACAGATTTCAACATTCCAACAGCTCGCCAAACCTGCCTAATCCTCTCCTCAATTTCATAATAAACAGAATGCCCTCACGATCGAAACGGTACCTTCTTACATGTTCTTGATCATCATATTCCATGAATGCATTCTTCCGAGCTCGAAAATTTCTGCATGGTGGGTGGTGTCGGCCAGCCATGGTCTATGTTGTCTTGTTTCTTGGTGTTTGAGGGACGCAGCTACTGTGTTTATTGACACTAAAAGCCCTCCTATCTCCTTAAAAGTCCTTGTGGAGGACTTTTACTTTTTAGCAATTTTACGAGTAAACTTAGGAGTTGAAAGTAACTTTTAGGAGTACTTCTAGAAGTTAGGAGCCAAATATCACTTTGAGAGGAACTTTTTACACCTAGGAATTTTTATTAATACGGGCACTAATATTCATTCTTAGATCTTCAGTGGAAAAGTTTCTAGAGAAGGGAAAGAAGTTGTATGCGGCTTTCATGGATTTGGAGAAAGCATATGACAGGGTGGATAGACAAGGATTGTGGAAAGTATTAAGTTATACGAGCAAGAAGATATGAAATGCATCACAGAAGTGGAGGGGTTATATATTCTCGTATAATTACAAGTGCTTGCCAACTTTATGTGTATTCAGTGCTATATGGTGCTGTTCAAAAGAGTTATTGCAATGTTAATGCAATTTTTCTTTGACCAGTTCTTTCAGCTAGTGTTTGAAAGTAATTATTGAATATTTGTGTGTGTCAGTATCTGGTCTGCATATTAAAGTTGATGGTCTGTACAGTATTGAGATGTACCAATATTCCACGAATCAGGGACATGTCCTTCCTGTGCTGTTGCAATCCACACCCATAATCTCAGAGTCAGTTGAGAGACAGGGCAATGGTGAAGTGGGTGCAGACCTGACGTCTCGCCCGTTGGCCCCACAGGACACAGTATGTCCAGGGCCTGTACATACATATGTACCGTAAGTTAAGGGGGAAGTTTGAGAACCCCACAGAGAGAGTTCGAGGCTGTGTATGAATTACCTTATGGAATGTCTCGAGCTGTGGGCCTCTCTGAGGATTCCTGGAGAATGCACATTATCCATATGAGTTTTCACACCCACGGTGGGTGTTAAAACGTGGTCTGCCCGAGATTGCGTAGCGATTCTCAGCTTCCTGTCATTAATCGTAAGTGTAGAGTTAGTTTAACCAGTAAACTGGGTCCCTAGCGAATTGCAGCATTTGATGTCCTGCAGAAACGCCCAGTCTTTTCGCTCTTGACCACGTTTCCTGGTTAATTTAGCGAATTGCAGTGTTTGATGTCCTGCAGAAACGCCCAGTCTTTTCGCTAATTAAGTTTAGGGTTTAACCAGTAAACTGGGTCAGCGTTTGATGTCCTACAGAGATGCCTTGACTACGTTTCCTGGTTAATAATGTAAATAGTGTACTTTTTGTAACATAAGTACTGACTGCTAGGCAGAGAGAGAGAAATGACACTTTTGATGCTCCACCTTGATTGCTTTCCCAGGTGCAGCTGGCGGGTGCGGCATTGCCATGCAGAACAGCTGATCGTCCCTGACGCATGCTGCTGCCTCTTCTCTTCTGCCTCGTCGTCATCATTTACTATTGACTTGCATTATGTAATTTTACACGTAGGTACAGTTACACTACAACTGTCACACCTACACTGTGTATCACATACATCACACTACATAACAATTAGTTGTTAATGTAAATGTAGCGAACTTTTCGCTCAGTTTGACCTGAGTACAGGATTTTTCACCATCGTCACGGAGTTTTTTCCTCAAGCTTGCTTCTATTAACGTAAATACGAGTTTTTTTTTCGCTCACTGCCGACTATGACTTTCTCCTGTAGCAGGATAGCACACACACACCACAGTGTGAATCTTGTGTGACTGAGTAGGATTTATATGTATGTATATTGAAATTTTTTCCTGAGAAAAAAAATTCATTTTGATGGGGCGTAATGTCATGAGTTGGTGCGATCATATATTTAAAGAAACTCGTGACATTAAACTTTGGTGGGAAACCGCAAATTCTAGTGGAATCCCAGTATGTATCACTCAGTCAACCGACACGTATTCACCCGATCGGGAGTGCTTTCATAACATTTTTCACTGTTTCATAAATGATCGTCTTTGTGCGCGACGTGATTTGTTATGGGCATGTTTCGTTCATTCTAGCCGTTAGCAAGTGCGGCTCGACACTTGCCTCTCTCTCATGATTTGAACTCAGTCAGGATTTGAGCGCCGTGGAAGCAGGTTAGCAGCATGTGTGGCAGCGTCCTTCCTCAGCAGACGCCCAGTTCCTGCCGTCGCTGTCGTCCAGTTCCTGAATTCCCACCTAGCGTGATTTGGCGAGAGGCTCAGCGTGTGCAGCGTCCTTCCTCAGCAACGACGCCCAGTCATCTGCTTAGCCCACTCTCTGACCAGTATTTCTTTTCGTTTTCCTAGGTTTAACAGTTTAGCTTTTGAGTGAGCGAGTGAGTGTATTTGTTATTTTGAATCCATTTTGAAACGTAACGTAAATTTGTTTCATTGTAATTAATAAATTTTCAGTTCTTTTCTATGAGCTTGGTGTAATGTAAACTCGTGTTTTATTTCTCCACAAGCTTATTTCACTTATAGCTCCTAGTTTGCATAAACGTTTTGCATTATTCATAACTGGTACTTAGGCCAGTCCTTTTGTATTAAGCTTAAAATCTGTTGTGCAACCAGGAGTTAATTGCACCAGCAAGAACCTGCTTATCATTAATAGCATTAGTTATTGATTGTCAGGGGTGGAGTCACTTTCTCCAGAGGCCAACAGTACTAATAAACAGCACATGTGAATAATTAGTCTCTGCTGTGTACTGTTGAGAAAGTTTATAAATTCTCGTCCTTAGAGAATCGGCGAAGTAAGCCGGCATAAAGTAATCATTGCTTGATTTTCACAAGTCAATTCTTTGTCCCTGCTCTTAAGTATTATTGAATGTTATTCTTTAATACTGAATATTCTTTAAAAACCCCGTGACAGGGTCAATATCTTTAGCAGTCTGGGAGATACTCTGTGAAGGGTTGTCGCCACGCTCGATAATGGACCCTAATTTAAAGCAGCAGAGAAAACTTCACTTACACCCATAAAATTTCTCATGGTCATCTACAAAGAATCGGCTCACGATTTGTAAGACTTATAGAAATGAACATTCAGTCAATTAATCAGTCTGTCTGTCTGTCTATCTATCTATACTCTACATGTATACATTACCCCATCTCTGGGTACTGCCGAGAAGCGGCAACCCGCAACTAATACGATCGTGTCGTCAATATCTCGGCAATGGAACACTAATTGAGTTTTCGCCGACTTTGCGCTGAGCCTGTGTTGTGGACAATATTCGGTGGGCAAAATAGCTCGTGCGACCTCGACTTGTGTACTGCATCATTTGGCTTGTTCCCACTCTAGCCTTTGATGCAGTCATAATCATGAAGGAAACACACACACACACACACACACACACACACACACACACACACACACACACACACACACAGATGTCCAAGAGAGATTAGTATGATTTAGCCATTATTTGATTAAGACCTGCCTGATGACGTAATACTTATAATCTTACTGTTACCAGACGATTGTATTCGGCTCAGGAGCGCACAATAGTAGTCAGAGAAAGAATGAAAGCTGTGTCCATCTTATCCGGCTCGAATAGTCACACTTGAGTGGAACTGAATCTGGAGACAGGAAAAAATAAAAGACGTCCTCGGATTCAAGCGGATAATATACTTTCCACCTAAGTGCAGCCAGGGACAAAGCTTCGCCTAATATATCACCATGTCTTTCCCTTTCATCTGCTGGCTAATATTTCTTAGATGAAAGAAGCGCTGGATGTTTCACTAACCACAGGTGATTCTTTTTTATATGATGCGTCAATGATGGAACTGACAGATATACCGCAATTATGAAGTTGACGTGGTGGTCTTAGGGGAACATAATTTTGATCTTCACTGAACCACACTAATAAGATATGTCCATAACCAAACCTTCATCCGAGCACAATCACTCGGTGTGCCTTTTTTTTTTTTTTTTTTTTTTTTTTTTACTGTCGTTTATCCTAATGTAAACCCCTTCTACCTGAGGATGTCCTTGAACAAACTGCTATGTGCACCAACGAATTATTTCGCCCTGATAGATACCACTTTAAGCTAAATTAGTTACTCTTACATCTCATTCAAGCTTTCGTCAGCGCCATCTCTCGCATCAGCCGAAGGGGATAATCCTACACCATATCCAAGGTAGCATCCGCAGACACACTCTTCAACTTCAGCTGAAAGGGAAGACCCAACGCCTCATTAAAGCTTGCATCCACACCCCTTCCTGCCTCAGACAGAGGTAATCCTACACCATATCCACGCTTACATCCAAACCTCCTGCCTCAACTCTAACTACACTGAGATTCAATTATTTCTGCCACAGAATTTAACCCACGGCCTCCAATCATGATGGTCCCCATACATCAGCTAATTCTTGTTTCTGCATCTTAAGTTGCTGTTTAATCCTCATGATCGTGGTTTTTCTAGTATTATATTCAAGTTCAGGCCAGTTGATTTTACTTAGCACTGCCCCGGGTCGCATTGTATCTAACCTGTAACATCTCTCTTTCTTTAGGTTATGAAGTTTTGTTCTTTCACATCAACCCACATATTTTGCTGTTCACATTTACCAAAAAATTCACTGCTTTAAGCTCGCTGCCAACACATCCCTAACTTGTTTTGCTCCCCCCACATTCAGGGACACATTGGAATCAACTTCATCCTATTACTCCATGAAAGGTGCGGCAGTCTTCTCATAATATTTCATCATGATCAGGCACTGACCGAACTATGAGACTCGAATCTCAGCTCACATTAGCTCAGTAAGCTTGGCAATGGATCTGGCAGTTATAGGAAAATACCTAGCACTTTCTACTCCAATTATAATGGCAGAATAATTTACATCCAAGTAAATGATTACAAGACAGTCCTTCATGTGAATGATATACCAGTTGCTGTTCTCTATTCTCACTTCTGCAAAGCTAAATTTTCTCACGTCATCATTGTCGTCAGATTCACCAATCATTCTTTTCAGATGCAATGTTCCACCCACACTATACTCCATCCTTGTACTCGCATATGTGAGCTGTTTCCCCTAACTCACAACATTCCAATCCCCACCATAAGAATAACTCGTACCTCACCACTGTTTCTTCAGTACCACCCACACGTTCGTACCTCTCTCTCTCTCTCTCTCTCTCTCTCTCTCTCTCTCTCTCTCTCTCTCTCTCAGTAATATGTATATACGAGAACATGCATGCATATATCTATCTTTCTATCTGTCTGTCAATCTATCTTTATATGTCGATATCTATCTGTCTATTTATCTACCTATCTATCAATCTGTCTGTCTGTCTGTCTGTCTGTCTGTCTCTCTCTCTCTCTCTCTCTCTCTCTCTCTCTCTCTCTCTCTCTCGTGTATATATATATATATATATATATATATATATATATATATATATATATATATATATATATATATATATATATCACTTGAGCTAGTGACGACAAGTATGTTGTGAAGACTCGAAGGAGAATAAGAGGCAGAGGAGCACCAAGCCTTCGTCTGCATTTCAAGACATCTTCAGGGTGAACAAGTGTAAACAGGGAAGACGGCAGTATATAGACAGTAGCACCAACAACCTCATGAGAGTTGCTGAGCGATTATGCCGTAGGTGGAGTACCGAAGTTGACCACTAAACTATAGAAAACACACACACACACACACACACACACACACACACACACACACACACACACACACACACACACACACACATACACACATACATAGACACAAACTAAAATGTTTTCTTTAAACTAGCTCCTTGATGCACGTCTCTGATAATTTTTATTTATCTACTGTATTATCACCGGCACATCCTGCTTTCATTCTATCCTTTCCTATCCTCCCAACCATCAGCCTATGAACTTGCACCCAATTTCATATTCAATTTCTAACTGACCCCTTTAAATCCATATGCACATCACACCATATAATCCACTCACGATCACCTTGTCTCTCTCTCTTCGATGCATCTTTTCTTGTACTTGTTTCAGCAACAGCTAGATATGTTTTTTTTTTTTAGCTAAAATTGAGTCAGAGCGACGTATTGGTGTTAATATTAATACCATCAGCCCTCTTATGGTAGAAGCAGCTATAATATTACAATCCTGTTAAATCCACCCGTTTCTTTTTTCCAGCCGGGAATGTCACAGGAGTCTCAGAATTAATATCCACGCTATAACTGATGCACTCACACACACTTATGCATTCATATTCCCACGAGTCTACGTCATCCAAAAAGTCGCTTTTCATGTGACATTCCTCCACAAATCCACTTCCCAGGCTGTCTTGACACCTACACAGTATACATATTTCAACATTTTCTTTTCGCACCACGCCACGCACCACTTTATATTTCTTTCACTGGAATAGTAATAGAACCTTTTAGCTTCTCCCACATCCTCCATTTTTATTTTACGCAAAGAGAAGGCAAAGGTTGAATGTCTGCCAAAAATGTTTCCTTCTGAAGAAAGATAAAAGGATAGTCGAAGTCAAGGTCCACTCTTGCACAAACCCACTTCAGCCCCTAAAATCCTTCCCCATGACTATATATTCATCTTTTCCTTCCAACTCCACAGATTAAAATTATTACCCCGAAATTTGTCCTACTCACTAATACGAGTATATACTGAGAGGCAATGAAAACGCAGATACCATATATCAACACATGCCTTAATGATTTACCTTTCTTACAGTTAAGTAGGCTCTGAGCTGTGTACTACAGGTCAAATAATTCACATGTTTGGTAGATTTGAACCACTTCTGACTTGCTTGACGATAATTAATCATGTAATTCAATCATATCCAGGAATTTGCTTCTTTATTTGCACGAGCACTTTGACCATAGTGGTGCTACACATGAAAGGTGTTGGTGTACTCCTACTAACGCCATATTGGATTTGAAGTTAACATACATAATCATCATGCTACGTCTAACGTTAGCACAGAAGAATCGCGCCATCGGGATGCCATCTCGGGACCACAACAGAATGAAGTCACACGCCAACTTAATGTGCAGTCTTTGATGACATCACGTCCGCAGATACGCTATCAACTCACCGAAAGGGTGAAACATCATCCACGCCCATATGCACAGCGAGCAATGACAGCAAGACAAGATCGCCATACTGTTAGGTGCCATTTTCGAAATCACTTACAGGCAGGTGCAACGACCTCCAATGACATTACTGAGACAAGAGGAAGAGTCATTAGTTCACGGACAGTTAGCCAAGGTCTTGCTGAAGCTGGTCTTCGTGTACATCGATCTTACCGAGGTCAGAGTTTGACTCATCAGCACCGACTTGCGCGACAACACTAGCTTGGCTGAAGCAGAGGATTACCTTGCCAACCGAAGTTGGAGAGATGTCATTTCTCAGATGAGTCACCGTTCAGCGTGAGCTTACCTGATGGACGAGTCAGAGTTTGCCGGCGTCATTGGGAACACTTTGCAGGTCACTGTGTTATTTAGAGATAACAGCATTATGGTATGGGGTGCCATGATTGCTCACTTCCGTTCTCAGCATGTGCTTATTCTAGGAAAGCTGACAGCGCCACGACATGTCACCAATATCCTACAGCCCATTCTCCTTCGTAACACACACACACACACACACACACACACACACACACACACACACACACACACACACAATATATATCTATTTATCTCGTACTCAACCATATCACCAATGTACATATTCCACTATATTTCACCCATCTTAAATTGGCGGAGATACTCGTCTTCTTGCAGCCTATGTCCCCTCATTTATGGCAGAATACGATAATACTACGACTCTGCAGCCGTTATAGAGCATCTGTTCTTGACCAAATCATAGCCTGATGATAACCCTTTCAAACAACTTAGCTTATACGATGAATAAAAAGCAATTTTAGTCCACGGTGAAAATAGAAAGAGCATTGAATTATCTGTAAAGTAGAGATTCCATTAACATATCCACATTTTACTTTCTTCCACCACCTACCCACAAATCTGCATTCTGCCTCCTGCAGCAACACAACCAGCTTTCGATTTGAAACCCACATACCATAATTATTATTCGACCCAGTATCTTCCTATATACTACTATTTATCCACACATCAGTTCCTATGTTCATTGTCAGTATATATCAGTCCATGTACCTGTTTTTCTATCTACCGGTTAGTTTATCAGTCCGCTCATGTTTTCACATTTAATTTCCATCACCAAAATTTACAAATGCACGTCCATTAACTTTCAGCTCTTTCTCT
This sequence comes from Coenobita brevimanus, assembly GCF_032717465.1. NCBI lineage: Eukaryota > Metazoa > Arthropoda > Malacostraca > Decapoda > Coenobitidae > Coenobita > Coenobita brevimanus. The sequence continues at coordinate 3,671,666 of NC_137029.1, forward strand.
CTTCCAGGTAGACATTCCAGTTAAACCATCCTGTTCACTCAGTGCTTACACGCCTAAGCTCCAAGTTTGTCTCTCAGTCTCACGTAAAAATTGAAATTCAGTTCATACCTCTCTTTCCCTCTAACACTTACACTCCGGATTAAGATATATTGAAGTATGCAGTATATTTATTTTTCATTTATTTATTCATTTTTAAATGTTTTACTCCTCTAATGGAGAGACACCAGACAATTCGTTCCCTTATAATGCAAAAGTTCTTCATTATGCCACACACACTTTTACATGTCACCCTTTCAGAGACAGTACTCTCCATCTCTACTGAATATATGCTAGGACTGTCTAATGAAGAATTGTTGGGATGGTAATAACGAGTCATGTCGGTGGGTTACACTCTGACGCTTCACTTTTTCTCCTAACATTTAACTACATCACTTCATTTTTTCATTCACTCTCATCCAAGCACCTAGTTGCATCTTGTACTTGGGCAAGCACATAAATAGTCAGTTTCCAGCGTACTGTCTCATATCCAGTCATCACTGATTACCTATGAATAGTGGAACACCCTCCTTCGCGGAACATCGTCTTTTTTTCCAGCACATTAGTATTCCACGAACACTTCTGTCATTCACTTTTTGCCATTCTCCTCGCCCACCCATTCATTCATATGAAAACCTTTCCTTTTCAATGTGCCAGAAATCTCACGCTCAACTTCCTCTTTTCATATCCACGTTATTCTTTGTGATGTTGATGTGGACTTTTTAGGAGTACAGTACCTTGAGATGGCTTGGCCAACTAAAGGAAATGGAAAATGAGAGGATGACTAGGAATGTACATAAATGGGAAACCGAAGATGAGGTAAAAGACGAGGTGGAGAGGTATTCGAATGGGGGTGGTGTGATACAGACCGAGGGTAGCCTGATGGTAGATAAATACCGACGTGGAGGCAATTTGTTTGGGTCCACCGCCATCCCTTCTAGTGTTAAGGCATCTACTTAGAGACAGGCAGACAGACATTCATCTATAATATTCAGTACAACTCATTGGCAAAATTTTTTTGATTTATTGTCTGTACCATATTTAACACAGTATGCCACATTCGTTAATTACATGCTTACCCTCGACAACATTCCACATTTTATCTTTCCATGATACATCACAGAATCACACATTCTTCTTAATATTAGCTTACGACTACATCTCCCACACGCTCCCACACATTCACATTACTCTCTCTCAGTGCCATGATGTCTTTAATATTTTATACTTGCTGCTAGTAGGCTAATAATTTCAGATTCAGAGAGCTTTGTAATAGTGATGGGATTAATAAAGACTATATTAAAGCCTCACTCTTCGAAAAAATTCTCATAACCTAAGTTAGTAAAAAATTCTATAATACGCCATTGGGTCCTAATTGCCAAAACAAAAATTCTCCAAACTAATCACACACCACAGTTCCTCCACTTTTTTTATACCTGCTCACACTCGAGTAAATGTACTCAAAATAATCCATAAATCTACACAAGGCATTATTTTTCCCTATTCTTCCAATTAATGCAACGGCCTCTCCACGTCCCTCACTTCTATAAACAGTCCTTTTGCAGTCTTTTACGTCTGCATTTAACTTTCCATAACTTGCGTCCTGTTTACTTTAACCTAGCCGAAAATATCCAACTCTTTATCTTTAATGTTAAGCTGTAACAAGATTTTAATATCGGGATATGGTGTTAGTCACAATGAAATACTATGGTGCGGACGTAAAGAAGAACAATAGCACTGTCTTATTTTGCCCCTGAACTAAATGAAGTAAGCTTCAAAAGGGTGAAAACCTGCACAAAGTACACGTGGACAAAATTAATATAGATCATACACTCATCCCACACCCACTCCATAATCTACAGTTTTATTTTTTCATCTTCTATCATTCTAACTTCCACTTCTCCATGGAGAGTTGTGAACATGATTAATACTGCCCGAGATATATATATATATATATATATATATATATATATATATATATATATATATATATGGAGCCTTTGTGATACAGTGGTAAAGTGTGCGTTTTCATACATTGAAGAACGAGGGTTCGCGCCCCGCCAGGGTAATACACTTTGGGAGCATTCTTCTGGCCACGTACTGCATTGGCGGACATCGGGGGTGCTGTGGTTGAACCAGTGTCGCATACTATAAAGTATGCTTGCACCCAGTCGGCTTGCGCGGGCCGATTACACTTGGTTCACAGACTACACACACATATCCAAAGCCACTCCAACACTACTATTACACTTACAAGCACTACTCACACTATAAACAATCTCTACCAGACAGCCTAGGCCACTTGGTAGAGATACATTGGCTGTATCGTCTCCGCTTCGGTTGGGATAGGCCGGTCCTGCAGTGGACACTCAAACGGCTGACGAGATGAGATGAGATATGTGGTATACACATATGGTAGAGAGAGAGAGAGAGAGAATAATAATGGCAACAATGATAATAATTATAATAAAAAGGTTTGGTATATATGCCTATCCAAGGGGTTAAATTTTCATTTTTAATTTACCCCCTGAATCTGATAACATCTTTTATCCTCCATTCTTACTTCAGACGGCTTTCTTGACCTTAGGGGAGACTGTTCGAAAAAAAAAAAAAAGCAGCACTTTGTTGAGCTTCCACACGATAATTTAACCATTCCTATTCTATTCACACACACACACACACACACACACACACACACACACACACACACACACACACACACACACTGGCCAGGTGTCACGTAACTCAGACTCCGGCTTTGTGAACAAGGGATGCTATTTTATACCACCCTGTGTGGCCATACATCTGTTGTACTACATACCTCCAGTCGTTTCTCCCATCAATATTTGCACGATATACTATTTGCTATTTTACTACAGATTTTGTGCCTTTGTGAATCTTACATACTAGAGAAACTTTTTATGCTTATCACTCATTGTATTTGTCATCCTACTCATTTATCATTTTTGTTAAAAGTGCGAATTAACATTTACCACCTAATTTCTAATGATTGTTATCTTGATCGTTATTAACTATTTTTTGATAAATCTGCTGGTGTTTATGTACGTAGTACAACATTACCACGTGGTGTTTTTTTCTTTTTTATTTGCAGCATTATCACACATCTATCCACCACATTCAATAATACGTTCACTTCAGTTCTAATACGAAGCCATTAAAACTCTCCTCAGTCACTTTTTCTAGAGAACGGCAGACTGTGTGTGTATGTGGGTGCGTGCGTTCGTGTGCAAGCAATAACTGAGAGCCTTTGGGGTGACATCACTTGCAATATCAAGACTTGGTAGAGGTAGATCGAGGTCCTTGATGCTAGATGAAAAATTTCTCTTTTAAAGTCCATGAACAATAGTAAAGTAATTTTATCTCGCGAAGATGATCATACAGGGTTATCAAATATGTAGATTAAAATGCCAATATAACACTAATCGAAATTTTTATTTCTTTAATGTGAAGTACTTATTAATCTTATCTCTGAGGCGTAATTTGGAACATAAATCCGCCAATTGCAAGATATTCTACGCCATATACTGTATATATATATATATATATATATATATATATATATATATATATATATATATATGACTTTCGCAAGAATAATATTTTCATATGAACGTGACAGAAATAACCCTACTCAAGTCATACATGGGAGTACTTTTACAGTGACTTCACAGACACGGCCAGATAAAAGAATCAATTCCCTATCCGCTGTACAGTGTAATTCCTAAAATTAGTGCACAGGCGCTTCCCTATTCTACATCTCATTCTACCGATCTCTCGTACCCTCCTGAACTAATCCCACTCTCATCTCCAAATTCTCTGGCCCTGAATCAAGTTCCCTCCCTCTGCTTTTCTCACACCAGGTAACACATCTACCCATAACTCATACACCCGACCATAACTCTTCTCTTCGTCTCATATAAATTACCATAAGCTTCCCTTCCCCTCCACGTGCGCCTTCCTAAATCCAACCCTACCCGATAATTTCAGGTATAAGTAAATGTAGTGTAAGAGGAAGGGTTTACTGCCGAAAACATACTGATGTGTACTAACGTTCAGATTTCTCAAAGTAGTAAAAAATAAAATTAACAGTCCTATAATCTATCTATCTATTGCCAAACGCCTCAATTCCGTTTGGGGTGGCCACAAACAAATCGCTTCCACGTCGCCCTGTCCCCCGCCATTTCACTGACCCGTTCCCAACTCACACCCCCCTCTCTCATATACCTCTCCACCCCATCCCTCCATCTCATCCTAGGCCTCCCTCTCCCTTTTCCCCCCTCCACCTCACTCACATACACTCTCTTCGTCAGTCTTTCACCCTCCATCCTCTCCACATGGCCAAACCACCTCAGTGTATTCCTCCTAACGTTTCCTATCACATCCACATCCACACCACAACGCTCCTTTATATTCTCATTTGTCAGCCTGTCTCTCCATGTGACTCCACAGGCTCCTCTTAAATAACTCATTTCCACTGCTCTCACTCTTGACTTGTGTCCTTCCAGCAACGTCCGAGCTTCACTTCCATACGTTAGAGTTGGTATCACAATACTGTCATGTAGTAACTTTTTCACTTCCATGCTCACTTCCCTGCTTCTTATCACTGCTTTCAAGGAACCAGCAACCTTTCTTCCCTGCTGAACCCTTTCAAGCACTTCACCCTCCAAGCCTCCATCCTTACTCATCACACTACCCAAGTCCATAAACGTACTCACATTTTCCAATTCCTCACCATCCAACCTCGCTGTACATTCACTGACTTCACATCTCTCAAAGACCATCACTTTACTCTTCCCTACATACACCTTTAGATTCCGTTTCTTACACACTCTCCCAAACACATCCACCAAGCCTTGCAGCTCTCCTTCGTCTTTACTCAACAACACAGTATCATTTGCAAACAACAGTACAGGGAGTTTCCAAACACTACCCTCTCTCACCAGGGCCATTCCAACATCCACTACCCTACCTTGTACCTCTTTTATTACCGTACCCCATCCATGTACAGATTGAACAGCCATGGAGACATGACACATCCCTGTTTCAACCCAACCTTCAAAGAGAAAAATTCACTCAGTTCACCATCCACACGCACTGCAGCCTTAGCACCATCAGACATACTCTTCACAGCATTCAACAATTTTCCATCTACTCCATCTATTCTTAATACTTTCCACCATCCTTGTCTGTCCACCCTGTCATATGCTTTCTCCAAATCCATGAAAGCCGCATACAACTTCTTTCCCTTCTCTAGAAACTTTTCCACTAAAGATCTAAGAATGAATATCTGATCTACACAACCTCTTCCCTTCCTAAAGCCTCCCTGTTCTTCTCCAACTAATTCCTCTGTTCTTTCTCTAACTCTGTCAATAAGTATCCTACCATACATTTTTCCTCTTATACTAAGAAGACAGATGCCCCTATGATTACCACACACTTCTTTTTCTCCTTTTCCTTTGTACAAGGGAATAATTATACCTGACTTCCAATCCTCCGGGACTCTACCTTCCTCCCAGGCCAATCTGCACATTTTCCACATCCATTCTACTACTATCTCTCCCCTATACTTCAGCATTTCACCACACACTTCATCAATTCCTGGGGCTTTCCCCAATTTAACTTTCTTCATTCCTTCCACAACTTCTATCCTACTGATTTTTTCCTGTTTTCTCACTTCCCTCCTCCTCCCAGCCATTCCCCAGCCACTTATACTCGCATTACTTCCATCCTCTATGTTCAACAATTCCTTAAAGTGTTCTCTCCATCTGCTCACTTTTTCTCCCTTCTCCACTAGTAATCTACCATTTTTATCTTTCACTCCCCTGCTAACTTCGCTTCCACCCTGTCTTATTCTTTTAACCTCTTTCCAGAACATTTTCTTACAGTCCCTCCACTTTACACTCAAGTTCCTTCCAAGTTCCTCGTCCGCTCTCTTCTTACTCTCTCTTACTAATCTTTTCACCTCTCTCATTCTTTCTACATATAACTCTCTCTCCAGCCTCTCAACTCCTTCCACGCCCCTATTTCTCATCCATTCATTGTATGCTTTCTTCTTTTGTACCACAGCCTGTCTTACCTCTTCATTCCACCACTCTGTTCCTTGCACACCCCTCCGTCTTCTCTTCATCCCACACACCATGATACCAAATGTATAACCTCAAGTTTGCTTTTCAGGTAAGTGCAGAGCATTCGAGGGAAGGTAGTCTGATGGCGGACGACAAGGTGACACAGACCTAATTTCCTCGAGGCCACCACTTCCGAGATTGAGGCTATTATCTGGAAACATACTGATGATACTAATCGTCAATGGCGTTTCGAAATGTTTGTCTAACCCTTTGCACGCTACAATGATCATTCCACCTGTTATTATTCTACCCTGGTCTCGCAGCATCCATCACAACACTAAGCCACGACAGTGATACGGTTTGGGTACTTCTATGTATTAATTTATTCCTTATTACTGACTAGGGCTAAAGAACCCCTCTCACTCTCTCTTAAGTACTCAAGAAATTCATTTCGGTTCTCTTTTCAACTCGCAATAGTCTTCCACATGACTAGTTTTTCAACTTCAACAGCCTGTTTCCAGTCTTTCATCATCTTTATTTTTTCTCGTGATCAGTCTTGGAAAGATCGCCGCACGTCCCTTACAGATTCATTTAATGAGAAAGTAGTTTGGTAAAATAACATGATATTTTCTTTAATTTGCATGGTCGCTGGCTGTGGACATATCCAATTCTCTCGGTTGTACAGAACAGCTTTTATGTTGAAGGGGAGGACGGGCTCATTATAAGTATTACATATGATGAAAGAATGATGAACAGGGTCAAGCTCAAGGCTTTTCGTCTTAGACAAAAGGACTAAAAAAAGAGAGAAAAATATATTCATTGTTCCATCTGTGTGTGTGTGTGTGTGTGTGTGTGTGTGTGTGTGTGTGTGTGTGTGTGTGTGTGTGTGTGTGTGTGTGTGTGTGTGTGTGTGTGTGTGTGTGTGTGTGTGTGTGTGTGTGTGTGTGTGTGTGTGTGTGTGTGTGTTTGTGTGTGTGTGTTTGTGTGTGTGCTCACTGTTTCAATGGTCATTGCCTTTCCGCATTTTTGCCTGCAATCTTTCCCCTTTATGGCAGATACTCAAAACCCGCCTAAGTACACACACTGATTGATTTTTTATGTCACTATCTAAAGCAGGAATTTGCAGTTATTTTCATTTCTAAATATACATAACTGGACCCCTTTGAAAATGTCCTCCTCGATCTGTCCTTCCCTCTACCTGTGATCTCATTGTTTTTAAACACCCTGTGTCCAGCCACTTTGAAAATTACGGATATTGATTTTGGATTTGTTTTAGTTATTTCGTCTTTCTCTGAGAAATGCTACTTTCAGAGGCTTCAGGTATTTGATTATTTATCTGTTTCATAATGTGGAAACTTAGAAACGTTGATACAGTGCACATTGTTTAATAAGAATTTGTAGTTATTTGTCTGACACAATGAGGTACTTCTTTCTTTACTTTTCTTACTGTCTTTACACCACAGATACCAGTCAACCTACACATTTATATGCGAAGGTCTAAATTCACAGCCCATTACGCATTCAGAGAGCAAAACAGTCATTTATTAATATCTGCATGCCAATTACTCTCTCAAGTCCAATTACACAAACACATTTCAAAGTATTCTTAACCTTCACTCGAATTTCCTTCTAAAATCTTCCCAATTACCCACGATAAAACTGGTTCCCTCTTACTCAAACGTATATCCACACTTCTCTGTCTTCGTCAGAGCTTAATTTTACCTTTTCTCCATCAATCACACGTTTACACTTCAACTTTACCTGGTGTTCACATCAACATTCAAGCTTTGCTTTCACTTCTCTTCTGATCCACCCTCTCAAGTAGCTTGTTGCACTAACACATATACCTTTATTGCCTCAGAATCTTTCACCGTCACAATTCTGTACAGTTAAATTCCGATAATTATATTTGTTTTTCATCAAGCATTTACACTCCATCTTACCCTATCCTTTATTTTTAGTGCCAACATAGGTAGGACGGGACACCGACCATCCACTCACTGAATTAGTGTTGCCTTCAAGTTGCCCTGTACAGAGTGACTAGCCAAATGGCTTCATGTAGTCCAGGAAATCATTTAGTACGTGGTGGCGAAGTCATATAATCAAATGAACGCCTGGGAGTATAGTGAGTCACGACGCTTTAACTGGGTGGGACTGGCTTGGATTTACATGAAAGGGGTGGCTGGGTTAACTGTTGACATAATGGCACCCAGGGACGAGCGAGGCTGGCCACGCTTTCCTTTAATATCGGGACCGGGTAGCATAGTCCAGGGCTCCAACACTCCTAACAGAAAATGGATTATTGAGTGTCAACGAAATTTTCCCATTAATGTTTCCACACACCCCAGCAAAACATGATGTATCCATTTTTCCACAAAATCCTCTCCTACCTAAACGAACATCCAAACTGAAGCCTGCATACTACACATTTCTTCTTACATTCACCCACATATCCACACCATCATGTTTCACATAGATGTTTATTGCCGATCTCAATAATTTTCCTCTTATTCACGGAGTCAGGTAAGCACTCAACGCACCCATTCCCAACCTATTCAAACTTACGCCCATCCCTACTCCAGATATCATATTACATTCATCCACACCTCCACCTTCTATGTTACGCGTAGATGCACATTCCCATTTATATTAATCTCTTCGTGCCCACACAGACATAGGCACTCGACCCAGCCTCACTCTAAATGATCGTATTACATTCACGCATATTACCATTTGTCGTGTTACGCCCAGACGCACATTCCTGATCTAAATTAATCTCCTTGTACCCAGCTACGGTCCAAGTTGTGCTCACGCCCATAATCCAGATTTTCCTATCGTAGCTTTCCATCTTCGCATTACACTTTGTTATGCTGGATTGTCAAGTTTTATATACAGTACTTTATTTTAGAGTAATTCATACCTTACAGCATACCCATCTTTCCAGCTTCCTTACTGCATTCATAGATCCATCGACAGCTCTTGTATATAACGCCATTTCACCAGCCAAACTCACATTCATTCGTACATTTGAAGGGTTAACTCTCTACTGATCGGGATAACTCTGTTATTATCTTCTATTTAATGTCAGATGGTTTCATTCAGCAGAGAGTGAGTATAGGATCCCGATCGTGTTAATACTATCATCAATAAGCCACATTTAGAAGGGAAAACTATTACTTAGTTCCAGTGGACTCCAGATGATTTCATTCAGTTGAGAATGAGTACAGAATCTAGAGATAAAAAGATCGCCATTTACCCACTCATTGAAGAGATGGCAACAGTATTCTATTCCAGCGAACTGAAATCATTTTTGCTTGGCTGAGTTCGTGTCATAGGAACCTGAAATTTTATCCGGATCTTTCATATCAGCTGTAGTTTCTAATCCACATTAGTCTTCTTTCAAGTTTTACATTTTTTCAGAAGAAATTAGTGTACGTATATAACATGTCTCGTAACAAGTTCACTACAACACGACGTTTTTGTTCGTTTATCTGTCCACCATCACTCTAGCTCATTGACTCTTTCCTGTCCTGATTAAATTCCTCTGACAGTAGAAAAGTAAACAGAGTGAAAGAATTATTATCCACAGCCCACTTCATTGAGCAAACAATATATTATTTACATTTTTGCTCATGCAGTCACTCAAACAGTTGCCAATCACCTCTCTCTCTCTCTCTTTCTCTCTCTCTCTCTCTTTCTCTCTCTCTCTCTCTCTTAGAAATAAACATTGCCTCAAGCCGTACGCACCACAGTGGAATCAAAGTGCAGTGTGTTGCCGTCTTTGAGCATGCGTGTTCAAACTCCAGCAAGAGAGGGTCATTCCTCCCACTACTGAGCTAGCTGTACCTTTGGAGAATATGTTATAATCAATATTGCGTGGTTCCTTCTCACTTATAGTTTTATCATCTTATTTGAATTGGTATGGTTCGAACTAGTCTAGTACTCCACTGCTGGAAAAGACTGACTATTTTATTTTTCTAAGAGTGTGTCATAGAAGCCTTAGAATGATAATTCTGTTATTAATCTTCATCCAGCCTACATCAATTAATTATATTCACCTGAGAGTGAATCACAGGGTCTGAGAGTTACTGTTATCGTTTAGTCCTGTCATGGCCTGAGGAACTCTGAGCACCAAAATATTTTATTCAGCTGAGACTAAGTCATAGGAGACTGCAAGTTAATATTGTTCCAATTAACCCTTTCAAGCACGGAATATTTTAGTCTTCTAATCCAGCTGAAGTCACACGGTTCTCCTCAGCATAGAGTAAGCCACACGAGCCCGAGTGTTTAAAGTGAAATTCAATCCTTCGCCGGGTGAACACAACAAACCCCATTACCACTATTAACTGGCAAAGTAAACATGGGGGTAACAAAGGGAGTGAGTGAGTGTGATATTACCAGGCTACTCATTGCCAGCCCCTTATCACCCACACCAGCCACCCGCCACTAATACCAGCCAGCCATTATTACCAGTCCACCGTCCACTCCTATCTTACCACCACCTCACCCGGAATATGTTTCCTAACAAACAAACTTGCCGCGAACGCGGTGGTTGCCAGGCTCGATACCTAAGGTACTAAGGAAAGGCTGGACAGTGAGCTAAAATGCCTCTTGCAGTTAAGACCATTGATAGAGTTAGAAGACTTTCCTCTTTGATGAGCTACACAACTCAAGACCCTGCTACCTATCTGTCTGTCTGTCTGTCTGTCTGTCTGTCTCTCTATCTGTCTATCTATCTATCTATATATATATATCTCTATCTATCTATCTATCTATCTACTTATCTGTCTATCTATCTATCTATCTATCTACCTATCTATCTATATACATATATATATGGGTGTCTGTGTGTGTAACATTCCACTACAGGACATGTCTCACCCAAACGTTTCAACTTATCCCGGTCTTTTGTTGTTTCTTTCCATTCCAGAACTCTAAGATCTCTGACAGATTATCTGTACTTATCGCTTGTTATTTTTTTTTTTTGTCTGGTACTCTGCATCTCCTGATGTATTTCTCTATTCATCGCAGTACCTAGTTTGTGGACGTGTTCCTCATCTCTTTGAATCAGTTACCACCAAGTTTGTTGCTTTCCCTGTCCATCTCTGCCATTTCTTCTTGTTTATTTTGTTTGATTACCTCCTCCATTTTAATCCGTTTCCTAATCCAAGCTGATTCTTTACCATCTCGTAAAATGATTCCTAGTATCGATCTTTACGTACCTCTATGGGCACTTCTCACCTTTCTTCCACTGGGTTAGGTCATGGTCCATGTCTCTGTGCCATAAGTTATTACGGGGAAAACGCACTGATTAAAAACATTTTGCTTTAAACAATGTCCTTTATCATACTACTTCGTTTACCAAACACGGTCAAACGCAACTTGATACGTCTGCTTATTTCAGGTTCGAATAACTGGTCCGCCAGTTCAAGTTGCCCTAGGTACAGTACACAAAAATCCATCACCTAATTCTATAACTTCATCTTGGATTCTTATTTCCTCAATTTAATCTCGTCCATTAAATATGACTCCTGTCATTTTCTTATTCATCATCAGTTCTACGCAAAGGGTTTTCCTTGTTAAGTGTTCTGCCAACTGTTGCAGTTGTCCAGTTGCAGTTCCTCCCTTCTCACGTCCCCCTCCCAGCCATTCCCCAGCCACTTATACTCACATTACATTCATTCTCTGCATTTAATAGTTCCTTAAAGTGTTCTCTCCATCTGCTCACTTTTTCTCCCTTCTCCACTTTCAGTCTACCATTTTTATCACTCCCGTACTAATTTCTTTATCACCCTGTCTAACTCTCTTTATTTTCTTCCAGAATATTTTCTTACATTGCCTCCACTGTACACTCAGATTCCTTCCAAATTCCTCATCCATTCTCTTCCTACTCTCTCTCTTATTAATCTTTTCACTGCTCTCTTCCTTTCTACATATAACTCTTCCATTTCTCAACTTCCTCCATGCCTCTACTTCTCATCTCTCATTTTTTCTTTTGTCTCACGGCTTGCCTCACCTCGTTATTCACCATGCTGTTCCTTGCATCTCCTTTTGTCTTATCTTCACCCCACACACCACCTCACATGCTGAACAGATTTTCTTCTGTGAATATTTTACAAAATCCTTCCACCTCCCCCATCTGCTCCACTTCTCTCCCACATTCTGCCTTTTTTCCATCGTCTTGCAAGCTTTCTGTCCACCTTGTATGGAGTATTTCTTCCTGTCCTTCCCTCCTATTCCCCCATTGCACTTGAACCTTGACTACACCAAGTCCCCTAACCTCTGTATTTTTTTTTTTTTTATGTGACCGACTCTGGGCATAGGCTTCACAGCCTGCTTTCAAGGCCCAGTAGTCCTCTTACGTACCGTACACCTCTACATGTCACCACTTCGGCGCTAACACCCACTGTCCATACTGAATACATGCTAGGGCTGTCTCATACAGGACTGGTGTATTGGTATTAGCGGGGGTATTTTTACATGTCGGCGGGTCTTCTGGTAAATGAGTAAAGTCTGCTTTTACTGAATTCAAATCCTTAAACTGTTCCCTGCCCCAGCGGGATTTGAACCCAGGTCCGTTAGGACTGCTTTTGCATCCATCACATACCTTCCCACTGTCTTCCACACACACACATGATCAATCATAGGCTTCCGTTCATTCAGTTCACCACCCACCGTGCACATCACTCGCCACGTATACCTGTGAATCATTTTGAGCCTACGGAGAGTATTGGATAACACCAACCCTCTCCCTGCACAATGTCCATTAGAGTACTGCCATTCTCATCCACTTCAACAGACACACCCCCACTCACAATCTATTCCATCCACCTTCACATTCTTTACTTTTCCATCCATATCTCCAATCAAATACTCTCTCTGATTCCTCTCAGACTTTTCCATGCACGCTTCCACATTTGTCCAGAACTCTTCTTTCACACTACTTGCACGATCCTGCGTTGGTGCATACACGCACACACAATCGCCCACGTTTGTATTCCCACTTTCAGTCTTACCCACACAATCCTTGAACCAACCAGTCCATGCTTTCTTATATTCACTTTCCATCTGTTGCACACATCAGTACATACACCTTCTTTTCCCCTGTCATTCTCACCTACTCTCCCGCATATATCCCATACATAGAGGTGTATGGTATGTAGGAGGACTGCTGGGCCTTGATAGCAGGCTGTGAAGCCTATGCCCAGAGTCGGACACATAAAAACAAAACAAAAAACAAAACAAAACATAATCCCACTCTCTCACACTCTCACCTTACCATTTAGTCTCAGTTAATCCAAATATGTCCACTTTTGCACCCTCAAGCTCCTGGACAGTCTCTCTCTTTCACCTCATCATTCGCACCCCTTACATTCCACGTTGCAATCCGTACCATGACCTTTGTCTGGACCTTGGTCGTCATCTGTCTGTCCGTCCTGATCCCAGGCTTGTTATTTGTAATTTTAGTTAGTTGTTTTCCGAGAAGGGACACTAACCCTCCCCCAACCCATTTGTCGACACGTAGGGAACACGTGTTGGTTGGTTGCAAGGTTAACACCCAGCGTATTAAATGATTTCCTGGTTTACAGGAAATAATTAGTCTTTTCACTCAATGCAGAGTTACCCGATTTTGAGGACCATTACACTGAGTGAGTGGATAATGGGCGTCCGATCTCTGTATATTTTTAACTTGTACTGTGATGGAATCTGTAGTTATTATATTCCTGCTACTCCTTAGTGATCCTATTAAGATTTGGAGAGATGTTCCCAACTGAAGAGGTAAAGTTTATTCTTCATCGATATAGTCGCCATGAATCCTATCACTACATAAGGCCTCCCCCATACTGAATAAAATTATGTGGAAAAAGCCAAAATAACTAAAGTACGTCATCGTATTGGAAAGGTTTATGTTCATATTTAGCTGACTACTGATGGGATATGGTGTTCCCTGTGAAAAATATATCGGTTTTCCTTAAATTTGAATATGCAGTAGCCTTCAATGACCTTTCCACAACACGAGGGATCAGATAAACAAAGTAATATCATCTGGAGCAGACTAAAAAACGTGATCGTATTGAATAGTGTAAACATTATTTCTAATTAAATTAGGAGATCGATTCCTAAAAAAAAAGAAAAAAAAAAAAAAAAAAAAACGCTCCCTTCCTTCTCCTTTCTTCTCTCCCAATCCACTATGATTTTCGTTGATGACATTCCTGAAGCTTTCAACGGAATCAATCTATGAAGTTTTCACGCACATCTCAGGGCTGGCGCACATTGTTCCTATTATTCTGGCTCTCTGGCATGTTATTAGCGAAGTTTTAGTATTATTTGCTTTATATAACCCTTCAAGTCGGAGTTTTTTTTGTTTTTTTGTTTTCTCGCTATATCCTCATGATGTTACTGAGCTTAGGATAAATTCTTCAAGCTAAATGTATATATTCAGTTTTCGCAAAACGTCTTAAACACAAGAAGTCGCTTCTAACTTGAATAAAATCGTCTTGTGGTAGACTGAGTGAAAAGAAAAGTAAGTCATGGTAATAAAAGGATTGCGCAAGTTTTGTAGATGTTTTCATATCCCTCTCACTTCAATTGCCAGGATTAAGCAGAATAGCCCGGGGCATTGACGCTCCTCAGGGGGTAGTTAATGTAAAGAGAAAAATAGCCGAGTTCCCCCCCCCCATATAGGCCTACACATGTACACAGAAAACAAATAAGAACCAAAAGGCATGCAGGTTGACAACTTTTTCCTAAATAAATCCATCCATCCATCATCCAATCCTACGTTGCCCCATGAGGAGCGTAGGAAAAGAGAAAAAAAACACACACACACACAAACACACACACAGACAACTCTACCCTGTTGCAACCCTCCGTCTGACTAAGCACATACCCCCCACCTCGCTGCACAGAAGCGCTTAACGGCCCTCAACCTTCCCCATTAATGTTTTATTTTAAAGATGGGCGTAGAGAGAACGCCTTGAGGACAAATAATCTGAGCCCTTTAGATTCCTTGCGCAGGTCGCAATGAAATATCTGATTTTTTTTCCATCCATCCATCCATTAACCAATCCTACATTGCCCCATGAGGAGCGTAGGAGCTCGGGGCTAGGCAATTGGTCCCGACATTTAAGATGAGAGTGACCAGCCTCACTCATCCCTGAGTGGCATTACATGAGCAATCAATCCCAACCATCCCTTGGATACAAACCCTCACCGGCTCAATCCGATGGGAGCTCAATAATCACCCACTAAACCACCACGCGCCAAAATTTGGTTATATGGTTACCACCCAGCTTTGTAAATGGTTTCCTGGTGTACAGGAAACCATTTGGCTTGTCATTCAGTGTAGAGTCACCCGCAGGCAGAAGGACAAGGAAAGAATGAAGGAAAGAAAGACAGAAGAGGATGGAAGGAAAGAAGGATGGAGGAGAGGAAAGGGCAGACACCCGACAGCAGTACTACTTCGAGTGAGTGGATGGTGAGCGCCCCCACCTACCACTATCTGATTTTTTTTGTACTTCATTATTTAAAAAAAAAAAAAAAAAAAAAAAAAAAAAAACTACTTAGGACATTCTACTCAAAAAAAGTCTCCAGTTCGCTATATTACACATAATTATGTGAGATTTCATGACTCTGCTGTATAGTGAAAACTTTCTGGATTCTGTCCCTGAAACGAAATCTCTTCGCCCGACCAGCAACCCTGCCGCCGTGCCTCCCAGCTCTATGGGCGGGCACCTATTGATTACAATGAAAATAACATTCTCCTCTAACTGTCAGGTGGAGCGTAAAAGTGAACAGATAATCAAGATTCGTTCATTTCGAGATGCTTGAATTCCATTTATGAGACTGAAGACTGTAGATAATAGGAAAGACAAACTTGGAAAGACAGTCTCATAGCCGATAAGTTGCATATACTGGTATGAAAGACAGAGAGCCTACTGATTCCTGCATTAGACATATGAATAGGAATGGAGTGAGCGTATGTAGCTAGACTTGCGTTGTGTGGCCCCCGTAATGCAGATGGATTGCAAGCAGAGTTCACAACCGAACAGTGATCAGAACTACCTTCACTCTACCCTCGCAACTAATTTGTCTCTTTGATTAATTTACACTTACTGGCAAGACAGTGAATACAGGAAAGGTAAAAGCAAGCAGAAACACGTAAGCAAAGAATCAAGCAAGTGGAATGAAAGTGGTCTGTTGGAAGAATGATGTTGGTGGAGGTAAAATGAAGGGCACGGTTGGTGGGAGAAGAATGTGGAGTGTGTCAAATAAAAGGCACACCGAGTAATATCATGGAAAGCGTGGCTGAAAGGAAAGGCGGAAGGAGTTATGTAAAGAGTGAAATTAAAAAAGAAAGAAGAAGGATACATGAATGTAGGAAATGAAACAGGGTGAAATAGTCAAAGTAAAGGCAAAATATGGTTAAATAAAACGTTCTGAGTGAAAAGGCAGGGCGAGCGGTATATAGGGTAAAATAAATTAAAGAAAGGGATGAATGAATGAATGAATGAATGACTTCAGGCAGGCTGAAAAAGAGAATATAATGAGAAGGAACGTTTGACTAAAATGAAGTGAAAGTAAATGCCAAGTGAGCTACATGACGGGAGAGAGAGACAGTGGAATAAATGAGTGAATGATATGAGGCATAATGATGCAAGACTGCATGTAGGGATGAAATTAGATGAAAGGAATGGTCGAGTAAGTAATATGAAGAGTGAAAGGGACAAAATAAAGGAAATAATGGGTGAATGACCTGAGGCAGTAAGGAACAGATAACACAATGGAAGGGAATGCTGAATAATGTGAAGTGAATGGAAAGATGATATAGAAATATAAAGAGAACAATAAATAAACCAAAGCAGGAAGAAAATGCAAAGGAATGGTAGAATAAATGAAAAAAAAAAAAAAAAAAGGATGCATGTAAACGACAGGTAGGAAGAAAGAAACAAAGTAAAGGAGGAAATGGGTAAATGAAACAAGGTATGAAACGAAGCAAAGGCAGGTGTGTAGTGCAAAGAGGCCGCACCTCCAATTACTCAGGCCTCAATATTTTGGATTCAATTGAACCAATAAACTCTCCACACTTTAGTACTTTCACCTTAACTTGGCTCAAATTTTCCTTTTGCAGCTTATTTCACGAAGCTCAGTGGCAGAAAAAGACAATACAGCTCAATATCACTTCCACAACACTCCGTGGCTATCAATAGATTCTAGTGTTAATCTGTTATTAGAAGTCAGTATTCAAGAGGGAAAGAGGGCACTTTAGGACAAGTTAAAGTGAAAACAATAAATGTGCGCCATCTCCCTAACCCTTCAAGCAAGGTACAATTTTATTATATTTCAGCAAATTCTAGATTATTTTTCTCATTTGAGAAAAGAATTCTGACAGTAACTACTTCATTCAGACATTCCCATTCAGCATTTTGGTATAGAGGGGTTTATCATAGCCTTCATTAACTTTTTCACTATTATGAATATCTATAATGCATGAATTAAATCGTCAGGAAACACCTCTGAAATATATAAAGCGCCTATGAACTGTAGGTAAATACGCACTGGAATACGAAAAAAAAGAGTTGGGTAGCCGTACAAAATACAGTATATTAAGTACACCGGAAGTGGGGAAAATTTATTAGTGTGCTGAGAAATTGTGTTCTAACTCGAGGTGATGTTGTTCCGCTGAGAGAAATCGTAGTTATCAAGAAATTAACATCCTTCCACCCTTTGAAGGAGAAAGACCTTAAGAACTTTGTAAATAATTTAAGCCAAAGGTAGGCTGTCATATTTAATTCACAAATACTTATTGCAGATAATGGATTTCTTGTTAAAAAAACAAAAAATACTGTGTCAAGGTTTTAACATATTATTTTTCCTACCACGATACGATTTTTATTTTACCTGGAGAGGCCCATTCATTTTGCCAGAGATAATAAAATAACAGGCCGGTAGGCGACGATGGCTGGCACTAAGAGGGCCTACCGTTTCTTAGCCATTGCTGTTCAGCGTGTACTCACAAAGGAGGACCCTTATATGGCTAGTGTCTAAAATACCATCTCTCGCCTCTCTCTGGAAACAAACTAAACCACCCATACAACAGAAATAAACCGATACTTGCATAAAAACAATAAACATCAAAACATGTGATTTTCTTTTTTTTATGAAACTTTCCATATTGTGTGCTGATTTTGTTTGTGATACACATATCTAGTAATTTCAAACCATTTCAACACCACTGAAATCTTTTGGGGGTGAAAATGTGGATATTTCTCAGTGCGATGTTTTTTCAGGCCTCTGCTTATTTTTCACCGCCGTGTACGTTGTAATTTTGCGGAATATTTCACGCTTCATTGTGAAGCACAGGATAGGTTTAGGAAGCTATAAAATGTATTGCCAGGTGCGCCAGACGTTTCTCCTCAAATTGGGAAGAAAAAAAAAAAAATCGAATTTCGAACTAAGAAAGAATGGTGCTGGGGCCAGCCTCTGGGTCACGACAATTTCTGGACCCACTGCCACGGAAGGGCTAAGAGGACCGTTACTAGGCAACGGCTAGTTGCCTGGCAACCAAAACCTTGCGGATACAACTAGGCCATAGGCTAGTCACTGTGTCCAGGTTTGGTTGGAATCAGTTAATTCTGAAGGGTAGATGTGCCTACCACAATGAAGCAAGACTGTTATGGATAATGAGGCCAATCTTCACAGGGTTGCCACTC
This sequence comes from Coenobita brevimanus, assembly GCF_032717465.1. Lineage (NCBI taxonomy): Eukaryota > Metazoa > Arthropoda > Malacostraca > Decapoda > Coenobitidae > Coenobita > Coenobita brevimanus. Next base: position 3,690,501 of record NC_137029.1, read on the forward strand.
GAAAACTAGAGGAGAGAGGGGAAAAACAAATGGAACACTTCCCATAGGGAATGACCTCAAGGTTACGCCAAAGGAAGTCAGAGCTTTCTACGCCCATTAGTAATGCTTCTACACTCAAAAGGTGAAAAGTAAGAAGAAAGTTGTTTTTCGGCCGTTTGCTAGGCAACAAGTAGTTGCCTAGCAACCAAAATCTTGCAGACACAACAAGGTAATAGGCTAGTCACTGTGTCCAGCTTTGGTCTGAAAGAGTAAATTCTAAAGAGTAGAGTGTCAGCCACAATTAACCCCAGCCACACTCAATGCCTCAAATGAGGCAATATGCAGGCCATCCCTGGCCTCGCTGATCGCCTCATAAGAGGTGATGTGTCTCCTCGTCATAATTTTAAGCACGAGGAAGTGTAAGTTGTTTCCATGGGAATGCTGAGTCTTCCTCTGCACCATCGGAGCTGTTGCCAAGCTCTGCCACACCACACTTGCCAAATACCACATATTTAGTAATTCAGGTCTCGTTTGGAGCCCAGCAATGATGGATTCAAGCCCACCTACCTCCCACGATGCTGGCGACTTATCACCTCCCTCTCATCTGCCCAAGAGGCATAAATTAAAACAGACGAGGATGATAAAGAGTTCAAGCTCAGAAACACTTGATCTGATGACAAAAAATCAACTTAATACAAAAAAAAAGTCTGAAAACAATGACTCAAGGAATATAATCAGGTTGATAAGAATTAGCGTGGCGGGGGTTAAACAAGAAAAAAAAAAAATCGACCGTTGCTGAGCAACGAGTAGTTGCCTATCAACCAAAACCTTGCAGACACAACTAGGTCATAAGCTGGTCATTGTGTCCAGGTTTGGTTGGAATCGGCTGATTCTAAAGGGCAGAAGTACCTGCCACAAATAAACAGGAAAGAATGAATACAAAGAAAGACTACAAGAGAGAAAACGCGAATAACAAAAAGGGCAGCATGAAGCTGGCCAAAAATTACGTACCCAAGTATTTTGCTGCTAAGAATTCACATACGCATCTTTTCCTTCCAACCAGCATCAGGCGAATTTTTTTTAGCTGAAATAATTCCAGGTATCAGAGCGAAGTAAACCAACTTGATTAACCTTTTCGTTGCTATGGATGCACCTAAGTATTGTGCTGAGACTAACAATATACAGATATGCTTGGCTTACAATAGTTGCTGTTGAAGAACTAAAAACCATCTTAATCAAATATGTCGCTGCTATGTATATACATGTGTATGTTCGTTCCAGCATCAAATGTATTTATTCATCACTGAGAAATGCTAGTACAGTAGTTATGTTTACTGTCTGCATCCTGTGTTGTCATTTTCATTTTCATCAAACCATTACCATTTTCTTTTTCTTTAGCTGAAAGGAGGCCTTTTGTAGTGAATAAACTGAAAATGATTCTATAACACCTCTAGTTTGAAATTTCATTCATAAGGAAAAAAGAAGAGTGTTGCCAAAGGACAGAAGGGGTTAATCCATTCCTTATTGAGCTCCTCTCAGTGTAAACAAACCCTTCCTCTGCCATACCGATCCCCTGTTTCCTCCCTCCCCTCTCATCCCCGTAATGTGACGCCACACATCAAGACTATTTACACTGTCACATAAATTTTTACATCTGTGTTCATATAAGCCACTGACATGCTGTTCATGCTAAAACAAAAGCATGGGCAATGATATATATTTTTCTAAACTATTCTCCCCTACGTAACAATAACACAATATGCCCTACAACGTATCATGCACAGTAAAATGACTAGTTTATTTACCTTGTTGGTTGTGCTGACCTCTTGCGAAAACTGGATGGCCAAGTGTTCAGATGCAGAGAAAGATTGTAGTGCGCTCCTACCGATAGGCAGTCAGGGAGGGGTTATTGTACGTTTGCTGTCCTGAATTTTGCAGTCAACACTCTTGTTTTAAGAATCATTACCAGTACGGCATTCCTCTAGTGGCATCCGAAAACATTCTTTTCATGATCAGAGGTATCCATATGACTACATGTGCAACAAATTCTTTAAAATGAGAATAAAATTATCCTATGCACTCCTTATCTGCATAAAAATCTGACTGCCTTCAGAGTTTGATTGAGAGGATGAGAGGGTTACCAGATCTCAGTGGGCCATATCAGTTTCTTACAGGGAACACAGATACATGATTGGTCTGGGAGATGAGTAATAAGTATGGTATATGTATTTAGGTTCCTGAAGGATATTCAAGAGGTTTCATTACGCAATCACGACGATTAATGACGACAGGGACAACATAGTTGTTGCACAATCATAGTTTTACAGCCTTGACATGAACCCCAGTAAGGACAGCTTGCTCGAAACATGTGACTGACAAAAGCAAATGAAGCACCGGCTTAGCACTGCTGAATTGATTCTGAACTTAGGGCCGAACGCCATGCTTCGTTTCCTGTTTTCGACCATTTGTTTCGAGCAAGTGTACCCACGCCCTTGGCGTGCTTATCTGAAACGCTACCCTTATGAACGCTCTATGGGTCCCGTTCCAGTATGTCACAGGCAGTAATGGATGTGGAATGCATATACGTATGAGTTAGTAAGCGCCATCATTACAGTGGTCTTATTTTTTCTTTTTCTTTTTTTCACCAGATTATCCTTTTTTTTCTTTTCCTTTTCTTTCTATAATAGCTTTAAAGACTCACCAGCAAGATCAGTCCGTTCATTCCTGACAATCTCTACATACACTCCCTAGCACACCGCACACACGAAATCAGCATTATCTTGCAGTCTACCTTTAATACCATAAAGTCTCTTATGCACCCACTTATCAGAAATACTGCATCAAATAAAATTACTTACCACACTCTTGTGGCAAACCACACATGGCCACTCTCCCTTTACTTTAACAGAATCCCGCCACCAACCCTAGATATAATCACTTTTGTTTTATCCACGTCTACTCTCAAACCCTTGTGCCCCATTCCGTCTTTCCGCTTTCCAGATCTTCCCTCTGCCTCCCTTTCATTCTCTGCAGTGAACACCAAGTCTTTTGCATATAACATCTCCCAAAGGAGTCCATTCCTCAAGTTGCGCGAAAGAGCTTCAAGCACCACAAAAAACAAGAAGAGACCCAAGACTGACCTCCTGATGCACAGCAACATTCACACTCATCACTCAAATCTCCATTCATTTTTAACTGGGTGCAAGCACCCACATACATGGCCATACATATACATATATCAAAGGAAAAAAAAAATGCAAGCAAATTATAGCAGTTCCTGAAATTTGCAACATTTCCCAAAGTTCGCTTCTTTAATGTAAATACATGAATTTTATTGTAACTTGCATTACAAGGATCACAGAGCAAATAAGCAAAGAGCATGTTTAAATCAAATTCAGCCCATTCCGAACTAGTGTTCGAAGCCAAAAAATCAAGTACCTTTTTTTGCGATGATTTATAAGGAGTTTGGTGGTCCTGCACCCACCTAATTAAAGCGTTCTGGCTATTAAATCACATTAATGTGCTAAATCGAAAATCTCATGAAGGTGTCTCGAGATACCACACCCGGGTATTACAGCTCCCCAGAAAGCATCAGTTCCCATGGAGCCAATGTTTCTGTAAATACACGCAACACGACATGCATGGCAGGTTCAATAGGATCAGGACACAAAAATATCATTACACACTACAAAATAGCTTGTAACATATATAAGTAATATAGAGGTTAGAAGAAAGTTGGGCCTAAGCGAGAGGGCTAGATGAAACAACGTTGCACATTCTTAGTTAGGAATTTCACACAAAGCACAATGACGCCTGATGGGAAACTTCCACAGGCTTGGAAAGTTCCACATACCCTTGCTCTCACGCATGACACAACCAGTGATATACAGGGGAAATGGAAGAGACAGGGCAGGAGGGGTTAGGCGAGAGAGAGAGAGAGAGAGAGAGAGAGAGAGAGAGAGAGAGAGAGAGAGAGAGAGAGAGAGAGAGAAGGTGAGGAGAGGCAGGAATAGAGCACGTGGAGTTAGCAAGCATAAAACTGCTCTCGCCTCAGTACTGTTCTTGTGAGGTACTCCCTCTGAAGAAATAAACTGCAATCAAACCCCAGACTCATCTTTAACTTTCTCCTGCCATCCACAACAAGTACAAAGAACATTCTCTTCTTCTTAATATCCCTACAATCTAACACACTTTTGGAAAAGCTCTGGGACGACCATGATATTGTATTTGGTGGCAGTAAGTGTATGAACCACGTCTATAATTCTACAGATTGGCGACGACTACAGATCGTTCGTTCGTTGAAAGATTCCCTGCACATATACTGCAGGCCGGGCCATACATTAGCCCGGTCAGTGTTGTATGGGCTGATTAAAAAACAGTAAGTGGGGAGGACAGGACCTGGGGATTGCCCAGCACACACGTCCTGTCTCCTGACTGGCTTTGTGGTGTGTGTGACGACTACAGTAATAGGACTGGTATTTCTGGCTGTGGTCTGCACCTTTCTTTCTGTTTCCATGAACCTGATAATCGCCATATATATAGTAAACCAGTTACACGTTCGACAATGAACTAAGGTTATTTTTTTTAACATATGCCAAAAAATAATAAGTACAATAAAAATTCAGTTCCTTGTAACCCAAATCATTCAGGCTCCTTATATAATGTCCATTCCTAATGTTTGTATGAACCGAGCTTACTGTCCAGTTGCTTCGAACACAGTAGACAGTAAATAAAAATAATATAATTTCGCATTCATTTGCAAGTACTGAGATGTGTATACCAATACAATATCAAATAACAATGGCATTGTGATTTACTGAAAGACAGTATTATTTCCACATGCAGTAAATGGATCCATCTGCAGCTTTTCTGGGCCAAACGTCGACACAGTGTCAAATGCACCAATGGGTTTTGCAGTCACCATAAAGACATCGCAAAATTCAAGAGGCATTGCCATTGCCGTTTCGAAAATGGCCAACCGATATATTTCGCCACCTTACTTTATTACTGTACTAAAAAGGGACACTATGACTCACAATAGTTAAAACCTGTGTCTGACCAGTAAATGGCAACTCTCCCATAGCAGGTTGGAAGGCTTACTAACATAATTAATATGAATACAATTGTTGTTTATAAGATTTTGTCTTCTGCGTCATATTGTATCGATGGCGAAAGGGGTGGAAAGTTTTCGGGGAAGCTGTACATGCACAAAAAGATTGAGGAACAAAAAAAGACGCGAGACCTTAGCAATGAGCACTGCCAGAGCTGCACTGGTAGGATGAACGACGTCAACATCAGCACGAAGAAAAAAAAAAATCCTTTGGGGAAATGAAATATAATGAGCGTTTCGAGTAACGTGTACCCAACTGTCCTCGCGCCCAACGCTAAGTAAATTAATCAGAGGCTAATGTAGTTAGAGGATGGTGGCAGTATGCCAGGAAACAAAAGTGGAATGAATATGTGTAGGAGCAAAATGAGGGTAACAGAATTATTGCATGGTCCAAAGTTAACTAATAGTATTTTTGGAATTACTTAAGAACATAGGCAACGGTACGCTGTTGCAACTCACCATCTGACCAAGCACATACTCTCCACCTCCCTGCACACATAATGGCCCTAACCCCCCCCTCCTCCCAGTCTTTTCTTTTAACGTTGGGCGTAAGGAGAACGCCTTGAATGAGACTTGGTTTTTCATTATGCTTTGGCAGAAAGAAGGCCACTGGAAGAAAGAGAACAAAAACCAAAGTGTCAGTTTTCAATAAATTTATAGAATCATTTGATAATGAGCATACAAACACGTTAAAAAACAACTTAGAAACTACCTAATCAGTTAATAATATCAATGACTCTTTCCAGTGTAACTAAAAAATATTAAAATGAACATTTGTACTAATATTATTCATTGTATTTTCTAAAAATATCTTCAGATTTATGTACTGTAATAATTCACAGGCAGCTGACTTAAGATAGCCATCAGGCTTTCCAGCTGCCCCTCATATATATATATATATATATATATATATATATATATATATATATATATATATATATATATATATATATAATGTATGAATGGGAAACAAAATGAATAATAAATATACAGGAAAACGCATAATAATATACAAAAATGGAACAAACATACCTGTATACATGTATCCAAAACGCAAATATACAATAATAAAAAAACATTTTTTCATTATTAAAAAAAAAAACTGCTTAAGAAACATCATTCTACCTATCAAAAGGCACAAGATCGCTATAAGATACAAAAATATGTGAAGTTTCATGACTCTACAGTGAAAACTTTCTGAGTTCTGGCCCAGAAACGAAATCCCTAAGCCTGGCCAGCCGCCCTGCCACCCATCTCCATGGCTGGGCACCTATTTATCCCTGTGACAACAACACCCTCCTCTGACTTTGTCAGGTGGAGGGTAAAAAAAAAAAAAAATAGAAAAGAAAGTACATGAAACCAAAATGGGGGAAACATTGATATAAGATATATCCTAACTGACTTTCCCAATGAAAAATAAAATTAATATAAATTTATCCCGACCATTACCAACGAGATGCTAGGATCCACAGTGTGAAACAGGAAAGCAAAAGCTATTTTGAGAGTGAACTCCTCAGTGAAATGGAAATTTGAAACAGGAAAACAAAAGCTATCTTGAGAGTATACTCCTCAGTGAAATGGGCCATGTATCTTTTCAGTTATTCTAGTCTCTGAACTCTGAACATTAGCTAAGTAAAAGCCGGTTCCTTTTGGCTATGTGGAATGGGAACGTCAATTTGCAGGGGAAAAAAATAAAATTCGTGAGGACAGCAAACTGCGTTTAGGAATGATCATAGTCTTTTTGTTATTACTGAACTGTACGGGACCGAAAGCCACCCCTGATAAACATTGGCAGTGCTACGCTGTTACAACACTCCATCTGACCAAGCACCCCCCACCTCCCTGAACAACTACCCATGTGCATCACGGGTTCCCCCCTCCCTCCAATCTTTTCTTTTGAAGGTGGGCATTAGGAGAACGCCTTGAGGACACATAATCTGGGCCTTTCAGATTCCCTGTGCAAGTTGCATTGAAGTCTCCGGATTTATTTTTATTTTTCCATTATATAAAAAAAAAACACTAAAGATACAGCATTCTATTTATCAAAAGGCTCCAGTTCACTCTACAACACATAATTATGTGAAATTTCATGGCTCTATAGCAAATACTTTCTGAGTTCTGGCCTGGAAATAAAATCTCTATGCCTGGACAGTCGCCCTGCCTCTCAGCTGTATGGATGGACACCTATGACTCCAGCGATAACAACATCCTCCTCTGACTTTATCAGATGGAGGTTAAAAGTCTGCCAACCTCTCATCTAATTCTTTACTGTCCCATCAGGACCATAGAGGCTCAGGGCTCGGCTACTTAGTACAGATAATTGTTTCAGGCGGAAGTGACCAATCGTTTACTCGTGAGTGGCATTATGTGATAATAAATCCCAACCATTCCTTGGGTATGAACGCTCGTGGAATGGAATTATTACATAAAATCTTAGTGCCGCAACAACTCAGTAATATTGCGTACATTCAAGGCTAATATCTCTGTGTGGGACGAAAACATAGAACGACAACATAATAAATAAGTAGATATCAAAACCTATAAAAGGAGTAGGAAGTACGCCTCCTTAAGAAAATTAAATCATCATCCAGATAGCCAGAGGCTCTTCCAGGTATTGAGGATAGATGGTAGGCACCATCCCCCCCCCCCAATGCCTTTGTTGGAACTTCTGACAGGGGTCCCCCACACTTGGATGCTATCAGCAAGTGACGGACCGTACGAGGAACAAGGCAGTCATCACAGTACGACTAAGTCCCATCACACATCAGGAATCTATGTATGAAAAATTTGTGAATGTCCAATGTGAAGCCGGGCAACAGCCACATCCAATCACTGTGGCACTGGGTAGAAAGCCGTCGGTACAACCACCCTCTGAATAATTTTCTTTTATTATGTCTCCGTGAGCCAGTGGTGGAGGAGGCATTAAGTGATTGGTCTTTCCATCCGTCCGTCCGTGTGTGTGTGTGTGTGGGTGTGGTTCTGTGCGTTCGTAACACTTTTTTGGGTGCGCTATCTCCCGAACCCAGCAACGGATTTCCACGAAATTTTTATCAATGACAAAGAATGAGGAGATGATGAACTGACTTGGGCAGTTAGTCAAGGAGTCAAAAGTCAAGGTCATACAGGGTCGACTTAGTTTACCCTTGTGGGTGCAATATCTCTTGAACCCCTGGATGGATTTCAACCAAGCTTTTGTCAGTGATGCTGAATAAGGGACGATGACCTGATTAGGTCAGCAAGGTCAAGGGGTCAAAAGTCAAGGTCATATGGGTATGGGCCGGATATCTCCTGAACCCTTATATGGATTTTGACCCAACTTTTGTCAGTGATACAGTATGAAGGAATGATGAACTGATTAGGTTAGTACGGACAAAGGGTTAAATGTCAAGGTCATATTTGTTTGGGTACGATGTCTCCTGAACCCCATGACGGATTTCAACCCAACCTTTGTCAGTGATAGAGTATGAAGGGACGATAAATTGATTAGGTCACAAAGGTCAAGGAATCAAAGGCCAGAGTCAGTTGACTTAGCTTTTCTATTGTCTCATTTCAACCCACAATGAACCCTGTCACGGAGCTTGTACGCCGAATCCGTGCACTATGCCTGGCAGAGGCACACTGAGCAAAGCTTTGCGTTGACAACTCGGGATCGGGGTTCTTGGTGTTTCAGTTTTTATGAATGACAATATCTCACTGTCTTCCAACAAGTACGAATTGCAGACTTCAAAGAGGGTGTCATATCGGAAGCAGGAAGCTGGTAATTAGTAAAGTCGAGAAGACGGGGCTTTTCCTAATGCATTCTCCCTCACATTTCCCTCCATACCAATATTCGCAGGAACCCAACAAAAACGGACTAGTTTGCCACGTCTCTGTATCAGGAAAATCACTCAAGAACGGCAAGGACCAGAGAATGACCTGAATTAAAGGACTCCAGGGCCAAAACGGTGCTGTGAGATACATTATAAAAGTGCTCTGCCTGGGTTCAGAGGCGTTGGATACGGAAGACCTTTGAATTTTAATTATTGGGGGAAAAGGTGGATACTTGCCCGTCATTTTCCTTACTTTCTTACAGACCAGTGGTAAATGAGTGGATAAGGTAATAAACGAGATATAAGTTCTCCGCGAGGTGCGACATGAGGTTTTCAGAACCCACTGGTAACGGGCACGAGCTTTCTTTAACTGAATAATAAAAAGACATCTTTATTGAGCCTCTATCACCTATTAGCAGCTCCGTAGACACTCCTGGCTAAAGCACACTCCTCATTCCACCAAGCACATGTCTCCTGCAAAAACCTTCCAGACGTTTGAGGAATAGAAGAAAGACCAGCCTGATATACTGTACAGTAGAGGTGAAATACTGTTTTGCATCATCAACACTCCGACAATCAGGAACACTAAAGTCAAGACTGCAGTGTTCCACAAGCTCAGCTTAGTCAGTCTTACTCAACACAAGTGAGGGACACGCTCCACTGGCAAAGAGTTGCATGCTTCAACCACAATAGGTTAGTGACTATTGCCATACAAGTCAGGCAAAGTCTGAGACCAATGTAAGATCGATAACATATAAATTACCATTTTGTACATGAAAATGTGTCGGGTCACCAGAAGTCAGAAGAATCAGGTGTAAATCCTCAGTCAAAGATGCCATGAAATGTCCAAAGAAGTTACACAGAGTATTACCCCACATACTATGACTCCCATTTATGTCACCTAGAAGAACAAATGGCCCAGGAAGTTGAAAAATAACGTGATTAAGATCAGCCCGTGAGACAGATACAGAGGGAGCTAAACAAAAGCAACAGAATTTGTAATTCCACTCCAAGTGTAACTGTTCAGCCACAACCTGTAGGAAGGACTGGACAGAGAAAGAAATGAATGTGATATGTGTAAGGCACAGAATAACACAGCCACCTCGGGTGCCGTATATCATCTTGCTGCAGGAAGAGGTCTGTGTCCAACTATAGTTTCTTGAAGGCTAGCACAAAAGAGGTGAAATTTGGACATGAGTAGTTGAAGTTCCCCCCAGTTGGCTTTAACACCTCAACAGTTCCACTGGAGAGGAACGATTCCTGGACCAGGCATAGTTGTTTACTTAACCCCTTAGTGGTAGGGACACTTGACCCACCTGGATGAGGAACGTTTGATGGCGTCAATACAAGCTGTTTAATAGCACGGTTCTGTTTATCAGAGCAAACTGGATTGGCTCTGGGAGCCGGTAGAACGGGTCTTGGTGCCGTAGCACTGTTAGAGGAAGTGAGAGAGGCTGACTCAATCCCCACACCATCGACCTCTACCACCCTCATGGTAAAGGAACCCTCAGTAGAAGCGGTGTTAAGCAGCCTCTGACCAGCTGCTCTTGCTGGGAGTTAACTTGGAGGGTCTTCACCACGATCGACTTTGACGACCCCATACTATGTTTATGCACAATGGAAGAATCAGTCTGAGTAGCAGATTTACTTAGTAGGTAAAGAAAAACCCGATCTGTGCAGATGAGTAGATTTGGATTCTGCTCCTGATAATGTGATACTTTCTAGTTTTGTATGTCGAGTTGAAATTGATTCAGTCCCTGACGAAGGCTTTGTGGTGGACGATGGTCATGACTCGTGAGGAGCGCCACATGCAGGTCTTGCAGGAACAGTGACAGGACAGGATTGTAAAGCTAAACCAACGACTGAAAACGAGGAAACAGCACATTCAGTAACTAAGGAAGTGGAAGTACGTTGGATGCGACAACAGGGGATGGCTCTGATGTTCATGGAGTTGGAATAGCTGGGGGCATAGGTCTTGCCAAAGTGGATGCATAAGTAACCCTCCGTCGTGAGGACATAGATAGGACCCTGGTTTTAGCCTCTTTAACTTAAATCTTCTTTCTGACCAAAGGGTGAGAACCTCCAGCTCAACTCTATACCTTTCATAAGCCTTTGAGGAAGCAGGATGTGACTCACCACAGTGAACACACGAAAAAGGGGAGGACAGAACCTCATATGACGGAGATTTTTGGCAGGCCACAAGCAAGATGCCTGACGTGTGGCTGATGTCGTCAAATCACTGGGAATGTAAGCACCATCTGAGGAGAGATACAGGCAGACAGACCATATCAGATTTAAGAATGAGGGTGGATGTTGCAAACAAGGTGTCATTTATTTCCTAATGGATATGTTCATCTTTCACTACATCTTGACCAGCTAGTTCCTTCTGAAGGACTTCTACTTCACAAGCTAAAAGTTCCGTGGGATAGACTACATCACGAAACTGATTCTGAGAAGCATGAGGACAGCACGAGACAGGGAGGCTATCATCCTCAGAGATGGCTTGAAGGCGTTCACTTTGGGCAGCATCATTAAACTGCCATCAGCTTGGAGGACAACCTTATGAGTAGTACTACATGCCTGAAGTAGTGCACAATGCACCCCGATAATATTTTGCTGATGTAGGTCGAGGCCAGAAGTACTGCAGACAACAATAAGCCTAATGAAGGTTGTGGGCTCACAACCACCACTCATTATCTCCTGAACACTGGCCGAGGGCTGAGCAGTGTGTCTGTCACATCGACAAGCAGCAACCGATCGGTGGCCAACAGGCATATATGGCTCCAACGTGGCCGCCAGAGAGGAGCCAACTACAGATCCCGAAACATCATCCTTGAGAGAGGCAGAAGTCGTCAACTTATTAGGTTGTGTAACAGAAAGGGCCATGAACAGCACAAAGTTACCTTTGTTCCCTCACCCCTCCACCCAACAAGAGGAGGTAATAATTATGCCAGGGATAACGCAGTTGGCGACCCCAAAGGGAGTGAGGGAGTACAGTATAAGCAAATAACCACCGGGGGACCCAGACAAGGGTTATTCCAAGATTATATGAGCCACCAGGCCCGGTAGTGCCCATTTGATCCAAGCCAACAAGTGATCAGCCTACTGACCCGGTTGAGCCCAATCAGGCTGCCCGTCTGGCCAGAATAGGAGACCAAAGAGGTGTGTTGCTAGCTGCAGGGCGCACTGGGCAGCTTCGCTCAACCCCCAGGACTCCCGTTTCCTAGCATTACCGGACGCCATGCACGACAAACATGTGGGAAAGCAAAAGCCTTGCCAAGGTGGAAGATAGGCAGGATGAGAAACATCACTAGCAGGCCTCCTGTACCAGTGATGAGGGGGGGAGGGTAGTGCTTGATCCACGAGACCTACAGATGCCGAACCCTACAAAGGTAGTCATGTCTCCAGTATACGTGGCATTACCAGCCACGCTTCAAGCCCCGCCACCACGTCAAGGTGACCCCCCCCCCTCCAGCGGGATATGAACTCTTACTGACTTCGCCTGGTTAGAATACCTTTACACACTAAATACCAGGTCTCCAGTTGGTTTCTTTGCTACCACAGATGTTGTAAGGTGTTTCCTGGATAACAAGAAAGAACTTAGTTTGTCGAAAAGCGTTAAATTACCTGAAGGTGGTACTGCTTCCAGTGCATGTATGGTTGACGCCTCTACCAATTACACGATAAATATTCTACAACAATAAAATAAATCGTAAAATTTCCACGTCCTAAAAGACGTTCTTTGAGGCTGTGACAAACGCAACATTGTATCGCATTTAAGCAAAAAGTTTTATCATACAAATATATAAATAATTCTACTGATAATACATGCAGTATAAAGGCTCAAGCACCAAACAAATGTGTAATGCCATGGCGAAATGATAAGCAAATTATAGGAAATAGGCATGGAATAACTAATCATGTTTCCGTGGAAAATATCACCTAAAACTCGCCCTTGCACTAGCTTGCATGGAATAGTACTGCGTAATTAGAGAAATTCTGCTCCTCAACTTTAAACTCAGACGGGAAAAAATACATATGCAGGAGAGGCGGTTGTAAGTTTCTTTCCTTCCAAGCAACTCTTGCTTACAGACTACATACATTACCCGCCAACCCAACGTTTTGCCATTTTTCCTGTGTAATGAAGTCAGTGTCTGATGTCTACTTTCTTTTGTCTCTTCTTGACAGCTTATCTCATTGCCTTTTGTGCTATCCCCATTACTATGTCAGCGATATTACCTGTATAATGAATGACACACAAGGAATTGATATCCTACCTGATATGCACAATCTCTTACAGTGCAACGTGCACTACACTGTACATTCATCATTTAATAGTTGCGTTCACTTTTAGGGTGGATAGTGATCGTGGACGTCTTAACTGGGATGTATCATATCCGTGACATTTTCTGGGATGAAGAATAATTTTCTTCATGTACATATTTTTTCTTATACTGAATGGTATATAAACAGCGATGATCAAGGCTTTCCTTACGCGAGTAAATCAAGTAAAATTATAAACAAGAAGGCGTAACACTAATGGATACTGGACTTGGTTGCTGGAAAAGGAGTAGTATAACGTATGAGCAAGTCTGTGTGTGTGTGACCCACTCTAATTTCAGGAAACAGCTAGAACGGAGAGTACTCTGGTGAAAGTGTAATTAGGACTTTCTTCGCGATTTTTCTCGTATCGTGGGTGTGAATAAAAAGGAGAAACTGGAGTGACCAGGAAATCCTTTCACTTTCATAAGCAACTACGGCAGAACCAACTTGACTGCCATTGATTTGTTTTCCGTGCTTGCCCGGGGCTCACTTGCAGGATCTTGTGAATATGTGAAACAAAAGATACGTGATTGAAGAATAAGAAAGGATGTGAGCAAGAATGGTGTTGGAAGATATAAGCTACGTTGTGATGGAGCTGTGCAAGATAAACATGTATGCAGATGTGTTGCAAGATGACGACGTATGCTGATGCTCTACTGCAAGATGAAGATGTATGCAGATGATGCTGTGTTGCAAGATGATGTTGCAGATGATGCTATGTTGCAAGATTAAGATTTATCTAGATGATGCTGTGTTGCAAGATGAAGTTGCATGCAGATGACGCTGTATTGATTGCTAATAGTGAATAGGATCTTCAAAGACTGGTTGGAAGTTTGTGAATTTGTCTGATCAGCAAGATCTGACAATAAATTTGTTAAATGTGTAGGAATATGTCTACTGAAGAAGGTGATTCGTATTATGATGTATTGGTAAATGAGGAGGCACTGGCATTGGTGGAAGAGCTAACTACCGTGGTGCGTTACAGAGAGAGAGAGAGAGAGAGAGAGAGAGAGAGAGAGAGAGAGAGCAGTAGAAATGGAACTATTAAAGAATATGAGAGTGACCCATACATGGGTGGGATAGGAAATGTGGATTCGTCAAGGAAATGACGTAAAGAAGTGTTTTTTTTCTTTTTAATGAGTAATGCGTTTGTTTGAGAGGTAGTTAAAATGGGTATGAACACGGTGGTGAAAATGGTATATTTAACCGAGTCTCAAAGTAGAAGAAGGTGCGGAAGGCTCGTACAAAAATGGGTGGGTAAGAGAAGCAAAAGCGAAGTGATGAAGCTGGGGATCCAAAAATACCTGACAGAAATATTTGATGAATGAACGAACTTGGCCATCTAGGGAATGGTCTTTATCTTACAGACACTATACATTTTTTTTTCTTTTGACTGTTGGATATATCCAAGGATATCGGGGAGTTCAGTGGTGGGGAGATGGATGCGTGGACTATTCTGCTGGGAATTATGTGAATGATTCTCCGCGTTTAGCATTATTTCTTTCATATCTGTGCATCAAAAAAAAAAAAAAATCTATCTATCTATCTATCTATCTATCTATATATATATATATATATATATATATATATATATATATATATATATATATATATATATATATATATATATATATATGGTGGTGGTGGTGATGATGATGATGATGATAACTAGGGTAAATGGTTAACCTACCACGAAATATTAGAGATTGTATGGATGTGGAATCGTAGTAACATTTGAATACAGACCGAATCAGTACAGTTCTGGACGGAATGTCTCACAAAGTTTTTTCCACCGAGTACTGAATTTTCAATATGAAAATCGGTTCTAAGAATGTACCCCACAGCTACTTGCTCCTTAATATTGGATAGTAAATCATGAGAGTTACACAGTGTTCCTAAAGTTGAAGGCCGTGATCAAATTACTTATTCTTACTGCAAGAGGTACGTAAATCATTCTCAGTTTCCTTTCCTCAAATTGTAAATAGGCAAAATGTGTAAATATATTTCAAGTTTCACAGCTGATAAGCAGCATTGTGAACAATTTGAATAAGTACAGTCTTAACCTGGCAGTCGACGGATTGGCTCTGTTTCACTGGCATTGTGAAGAGAAATTTTGTGCCAATACTTAGCATGTAATAATGAAACCAAGAATTTCGGAATTCTGAATTATGGGTGGAGAGACGTATAGCCTACTTTTACTGGGATCTTTCTTGACAGTTCCCTTAGCTTTGTACTTCCATATGCCTGTCTTCTCCCATGTAAGAAGGAAAGAGGGTTGGGATAGTGATAATGATGATGATGATTATTATTATTTTCGTAGGCCTTCTATGAAATGTTTAAGGTTTACTCAGTCTCTCCATACATAAGAAAGGCATACACAGTTTCTCTCTCTCTCTCTCTCTCTCTCTCTCTCTCTCTCTCAGTAACTGGTGAGAAAGCATTCCTTGGCGAGGGCAAGAACGGTGTATTGGGTTTATCCATTGGGGAGGGGAGAGAGCACCTTCATTGTGTCCTAATTGGTCACAAGACACTGGTGGGGTCCAGCCAGCCGCACTGTTCCTGCCGAGACAAGCTGACCTCTACAGGATTTCCATTTACAATAGAACTTCACCAGTTCTCACTATGAACAAGTCTCCGAGTCATTACTGTGATGAACAGGTTTATGCTCTCGTTCTTTCCATTTTATTATATTATCTGAATTGGCTATAAAGTGCCTGATAGCTGTGTGAGTGATGATAAAGGTCTATATGAGCAAGGACATGTTCCACTAAGTAAATCTATGAATACGCGTCCTGTGCTCAAAGGTCAATAGCCGCTCGCCACAATTAAAACAGGAGGGGGACACCACATACACGGTGCACAATTTTCTTCATACATTTGGCCTGCATGGCACCCAGGAGCCTTTCTTGTTCATGCAGCCGTATTCCTTTTAGCCTGAAATAGTTTGTCAAAGCACTTCAAGGGAATATTTTGACTGTTATACTTTGCATTTTAATAATGCAAAGTGTGTTGACATTAAAGCGTTATAAACAGAATACTAGAGAATGATAAGGTGGACGGTGAAAAATAAATCGGCCTATTTAGTTTGTTATACTTTTTCTTAATGATGCAAAATATGTTGAACTTAATGCTATTAAATAAAATACAAGAAAATACTAAGGTAGTTGGGAAACTAGCCTCCTATGCCAACAACACAACACTTCAAGAGACACAGGAGGTTTGTTATCTACGCAACTGGGGCATCTCCCAGCTTGAATACTAAATCACGGTTGCGTTAAATTCACCGAAATATTCTTACAGGGTAAGGAAGTGTCTCCTTGGTTACCAGCCAAATCGACCATCCAGTCTGCCTGCACTTGCCCAGCAAATGAATTGAAAGAGGTTATAAATTACTGTTAAGAATGAAAAAAAAATAACTCGTTAGGGTACGAACATGAACTCCAGTGATAAACACTCTAATTACTTTAATAACTTAACTGTATACACGTTTAAGCAACCCAACTCCCTTACTACGATGAGTCTCTTCAGAGCTGTAAAAAATTACCTGACTTTGATTAGCATGAAACATAAAGTTCATATCGAACAAATATTATTCCGACCTCACCTAAACGATTTTTATTCCATAAGTGGAAGAACTCAGGCCTGACAGGTTTAATGTTTGTCTAAGCTTGCTTGCTTCACACACACACACACACACACACACACACACACACACACACACACACACACACACACACACACATATATGTGTATAAAAATGTGTGCAGTTTATATATATATATATATATATATATATATATATATATATATATATATATATATATATATATATATATGTGTGTGTGTGTGTGTGTGTGGAGGGGGTTGTGTTGTATGTATGTACAAGCGTATAAGTGTGTACGTGCATCTTGTTAACGTAGGCAATATTTTCCTCATATTAGTATGAAGGTTACCTTCCCTTAAAATACTACCATCATTATCAAGAAAAGTACTGCAGTGATGCCTCTCTCAGCGGCAGGTAGGGGTAGGGGGAGAGGGGTGCCATTAAATTGAAGCCGCCCTCCAGCACCGCGGCCGCCTCCATAATGACGCTGCCGCCACAGCTGCACTAAGTTAACGTCATGTACCCACGCATTAACGCTGATGACACCCATAACAGCTCCCCCTGTCCCCTGTGCTTCTAAACAAAATATTGTCCATGTTCAGTGTTATCTGCCCTCATATACGCCGAAAAGCCGACGTGTATTACATAAAGCCAAATATTCTCTGGTTTTAGTGAAGCAGGCTCAAAGAACATTAGATATATTTGTTCGGCTGAGTGATGCGCTTTGCATGTGTGAGATGTTTGTTCACCCTACTGGCTATTTTTTTACCAGGTACTATCACATTACTGCAAGCCACAGCAAGTAAAAGAATCTGAGTTTAGTAATGAATCATGCGAACGTTTGTATGAACTTCGGTAGCGAATCTTGGTCTTTCGAAAATCAAGATTTTTGACAGATGAATAATGATCCAGCTTTTATTAAACAAACTAATCATTTTATCTACGTTTTTAAAAGTTACCACTAGAAACTATTAATTCAAAGCAAACAATGCACATCGAAATTCATGTTATGCTTCGGAGTTTTCGTAAAGAAGAAAGGAGAAAAACCTATTGATTATCTTTTGACGCTTTGATAACGTTTCTTATCATCATCACTATCATCAGCAGCAGCATCACTAATAATAATAATCATCATCATCATCACCATCACCCCGCTTCTTTTTACCGTTGAAAGGTGTTACCGTTGAATGGTGGGAAAGAGCAAGGGAAAAGAAAGCCATAACATAAACAGCGTGCACAGTGTAGGGCCATGCACTCACTCATTCACCATGCGAATCCCCGGAATCCTGACTCCATTTCACAGGCATAATCATCCACCCATGTATGCATCCTCTTACCTACGAGACAGTCCGCTACTCTGCTGTCAAGTTACAGACTGGGTATTAATCATGCACTCCCCAGTACCCAGGTTAAGATAAATTTCAAATACAGGTAGTACTATAAATCCATCTTAAGCAACATTTATTCTTTTTGGAGTTGTGTGTATTTTGCTAGTTTCTTTACCTTACAGAGTACCTAATGATAGAGTCGGATATGATTGGAAAACAGAAGGAAAATGTAATGAAAGCATCATATATACAGACTAATTTCATTCCTGAAAGTTTTCGTAGAATACTCCTAGGACCTCCTATATCTCACGAACACTGAAGAGAGCATTATGAACTCCTTCTTTGGAAGTAAAATGAGCCTTCTGTCAACAGCGGTGTAACATACGGGAGACTGAAGCTTGCTCCTAAAAATCTCAGCATAGGTGTTCCCACTGGTGCAGCAGCCGGGACCACCTGACAACCAAGAGCGGAGTTGGAGTATCTGTCTGAAAATTTGTGGGTTCTTTTGAGACTTTGAAGCGGTGGAGCAAATGTGCTTGGCATTTTTAAGGACCTTCATATGATGTACAGGAATGATGCATCTCCACTTCTGAAATGTTACTATTTCTCTTGGGACCGTAAATTTCTCAATCGGCTATCTGTACCAAATGGCATTTACGATTCCATCAGAGTACAAGGCGGCGAGAAAAATTGCAAGGTCTCTGTTATCTGTATGTGAAATAATTCACAGCCTCGTCAGTGATAGAAAATCCTCACTCAAATAATCCACATTATAAATCAATATCTAAGATTCTCACGGCATTGTCTTGTCACACATGGTGTTGATGAACTTCCAGCAGAACACATTGCCATAAGGTAAGAGAAAGGCTGGAAAAGAGGTCTGCAAGGAATTTTCTCACAAAGCTAATAGGAAATTCTGGTATAGATATTACGATTATCTCTGTCATGGAATGCTTAGGGAGAGAGGGAAAAGAAATTGGTTTCTAAGCCTGTAAATCATCAGGTTAAATCACGCACAGAGGAGGCAAGATCACCTCTGGGAGTAAGCATGGCATCCCCACCAAAAAGCGTGACCATTTATGTTCCACCTGAATAAGCACTGAGGTGGAAAGTGCTGAAAAAGGTCAAAGAGGTCATCATACTGAATACATCAGTTACGTGATGGGCAGAGCGAACAAATGGCATATAGAGTATTTTTGTGTAATGAACGACCTGTATTGGATTCTGGAAGAGGATTTCACTGAAGGGAACAATACTGTGACTGGATGGCAGAACGACCAGAAGACTCACTATCTTCAGTAGGAGATGCAGGGCGAAAGGCAGAAGACTCATATCAGCGAAACTCCAATTTTTCACCAATTCTGAAGGCATGTGAACACAGTGGAAGGCTTTTCTATCAATAGGATGAACCGTTCGTAATTAGCCCTAAGACTACGACCATTCCACTGTCTGGGTAGGTCCTTTGCAGAGGATTGTCCACGAATGGCCATTGTGAAGGAGCAGGTTCTCTAAAAGGATGTACCGGGAGGAGATTTCCTTTCAGACATGGGAGGACGTTTTTTCCCTCTATTATAGCCAAAACTATACCCCAGATAGTTACCAGAGGATAATGTAGATCTGGGTGTTTTACAATACTGTCATATTGTGGGCTAGGATATTTTACATCTTGGCATAGGCTTCGTCCTAAATATATGTCCGTAGGCTAGCCTCGTAATATTACAACTTCTGGTTTATCAAGCAGGCCTTTCTTAACTTCGAGTGCAAATTTTCATAAAAATCTCAGCACTTGTTGCCTGTGATCGTATTTAGGAATACCAAACATATTCGTGTTTAAAGATTTAAAGTTGCCTATCCAGTGAGTCTGAGCAGAAATGAGTTAATTCAGCATAATTCAGCACAAAATTACTCAGCATTTTAGAGACTGATTAAATTTTGAAGACTCAGTTTATATTCATAAATTAGAATGATAATCTGGGTTTTCAGAGCTTTGGTGGGGGTGAGCAGCAGTCAGTCAGGCAGCCACCTGTAAACATAGTCGATAATCGATATGGACAGATTTTAAACTTTTTTTCCGATGTCAGTTATAAATATCCGTAAGATCTTTGCTACCTGGATACTGTAAAGTATGTCAACACCAAGGCCCAGTTTCCAATAACCAAGGATTTCCGTGTTGAAAGTGGTTCTTTGCTACGCAGTGGAAAGAAAGTGTTAGTAAAATGATATATGTCCATGTTCCTTCTCAAGGCCTGCTGTCAGGACACTAAATATCGTAACACACTACATAAGAACTAGTAATGTATATATATAATACAGAGGTTAGAACAAAGTTGTGCCTAAGCGAGGAGGCTAGAGGAAAAAACGTTGCACACTTTTAGTTAGGAATTTCACACACAGCGCAATGATGCCAGATCGGAAACTTCCACAAGCTTGGAAAGTTCCGCACACACACACACACACACACACACACACACACACACACACACACACACACACACACACACACACACACACACACACACACACACACACACACACGTGTGCCCTTACGCGTGACACAACCAGTCATATACAGGGGAAATGGGAGAGAGAGAGAGAGAGAGAGAGAGAGAGAGAGAGAGAGACGGTGAGGAGAGGCTGGAACAGAACACGTGGAGTTAGCAAACATAAAACAGCACTCGCCTCAGTACTGCTCTTGTGAGATACTCCCTCTGAAGAAATAAACTGCAATCAAACCCCAGACTTATATTTATCATTCTCCTGCCATCCACAACAAGTACAACGAACATTCTCTCCTTAAAAATCAGTATTTTTGGAAAAGCTCGGCAACGACTACGATACTGATGATCAATGCAAGAATTAGTACACAAGATAACATTCATTATAAGGAGAGAATATAACTAAGAACTAAACGAGCGGAACTGCTTTAATATGCGACTGGGGAAGCACTTGTACAATACATTTACCAAACGCAATACCAGACTCCGATGGTGTAAATTCATTCTGAGATACAGATTTAATTGTTTGAGGTCCGTTGGCTCCCTTGCACGGGATTTGGCATCTGAAGACATATTTTCTTATTTTTATTCTTGCTACTGCAAGACAGTTATATTACTTTACAGGGGACTCTTCGAATTAGAGGAGTTGATATAGCACTCATTTAACCTCTCTAGTACGAATATTGTTTCTTAGGTTTAATAAAGCCATCTGGTGGTCGCAGCAATAAGGAATAAATAACATAATCTTATTGAGAGTTAATGGAGTCTTATCAATGAACTAGCGATACAGATAAGGTTGACATAGAAGCTGCCAGACATACAACTGTGATTTCCAAGCACAGTTAACATTTCATTCTGGTTATCATGTTTGGCTAAATGATCACTGTGTCCAGTTTTCTATCTATCTGTCTATTGCCAGACGCCATAATCCTGTAAAGGGTGGCCATTGACTTTAGGTTATTTTTTTTTACGGGGAGAGGCACTACCCCTCCACCAACCCACTTGTTGACACGTAGGGAGCACATATGGTTAGGTTATATGGTTACCACCCAGCGTTGTAAATGGTTTCTTGGCTTATAGGAAACCATTTGGCTTGCCACTCAATGTAAAGCCACCTGTAAAGGAAAGAAAAGCAATAAGAAGTGACAGGAAAGATGGGAGAAATAGGAAGAGGGGAGGGGATACACAGAAAAAGAATGATAAAGGTTAAGGAAGAAGTAAGCAGCAATACATCAAGTGAGTGGATGATGGTCGCCACCACCTACCACTTGTTGCTAGTAATTGCATTTTTTTATTATGCAACCATCGGCTTAGAATAAGGGTTTCACTGTTTTAAATATTATTGATGTCATCAAATCCCATAAACTGTGTGTGGTTATGTTTGACAGAATGGGAATAATGTGAAATTTAGCATCTTACTTAAAGTAGAAGCCAACATATCTCTAATTAAAGCGCAATACAAAAATGTATCTCTCCTTAGGAATGTCCAACAAGGCTTGTGCGGCTTGTGCGTAGTGATGCTGCCTTGCCTCATGCATATATTATCCCTGACGATAGTTCCCGTGAAAATATGAAGAACAAGTTTGTTCCTCCGTCACATGCGAGCCGTTCATATCAACTCCGAGGAGGCAGACTCCTTCAAGTTTCTAATTAGTCTGAAACTTAACATAAAAAAACCTGAGCTACGACAACAAGAGCCTTGTTCAACTGATTTTGTCTTGCTCAACATTCACCGGTAACTGAAGGCTCATCTAACTGATGCAGGGAAGTCAGCGTTGTAACTGATGCGTTCGTGTTTTAATTTCTCTGAATGGTGATTATTCATTAAATCTATAGCTGAGTGAATCGTCAAGGATAATCAACAGTGAGAGTACTAGTGTTAATGACTGCAAAGAATATCTCTTGGTTAAATAAAAACGTTTTGCATCAAGGTTGAATGAAAACGCTTTGCATCAACTAGATAAATACACCTAATGGCGTGTATCACAACTAATGTGTTGAAAATGCTACTAACACCATAATTACTCATTCTGTAGAATTATACGAGGAACGAAACATCAATGAAAATACCCCAAGCTTTATATGCATGAACTGTGATCTCTTAAAATGAATTAATTATTCTGCTGGTCAAAAGGACTTCTGTTAAAGATGGACGATTACCTAAAATGAAAGTTGGGTTGAAACAGGGATGTGTCATGTCTCCATGGTTGTTCAATCTGTACATGGATGGGGTAATAAAAGAGGTACAAGGTAGGGTAGTGGATGTTGGAGTGTCCCTGGTGAGAGAGGATAGTGTTTGGAAACTCCCTGTACTGTTGTTTGCAGATGATACTGTGTTGTTGAGTGAAGACGAAGGGAAGCTGCAAGGCTTGGTGGATGAGTTTGGGAGAGTGTGTAAGAAACGGAATCTAAAGGTGAATGTAGGGAAGAGTAAAGTGATGGTCTTTGAGAGAGGTGAAGTCAGTGAATGTACAGCGAGGTTGGATGGTGAGGAATTGGAAAATGTGAGTACGTTTAAGTACTTGGGTAGTGTGATGAGTAAGGATGGAGGTTTGGAGGGTGAAGTGCTTGAAAGGGTACAGCAGGGAAGAAAGGTTGCTGGTTCTTTGAAAGCAGTGATAAGAAACAGGGAAGTGAGCATGGAAGTGAAAAAGTTACTACATGACAGTATTGTGATACCAACTCTAACGTATGGAAGTGAAGCTTGGACGTTGTTGGAAGGACACAAGTCAAGAGTGAGAGCAGTGGAAATGAGTTATTTAAGAGGAGCCTGTGGAGTCACATGGAGAGACAGGCTGACGAATGAGAATATAAATGAGCGTTGTGGTGTTGATGTGGATGTGATAGGAAGCGTTATGAGGAACACACTGAGGTGGTTTGGCCATGTGGAGAGGATGGAGGGTGAAAGACTGACGAAGAGAGTGTATGTGAGTGAGGTGGAGGGGGGAAGAGGGAGGGGGAGGCCGAGGATGAGATGGAGGGATGGGGTGGAAAGGTATATGAGAGAGGGGGGTGTGAGTTGGGAGCAGGGGAGTGAAATGGCGGGGGACAGGGCGACTTGGAGGCGATTTGTTTGTGGCCACCCCAAACGGGATTGAGGCGTCTGGCAATAGATAGATAGATAGGTAGATTATGATATGGTAATTAGACGAACATTGCACATTATACCCTCGTCTTCTCTTTGTATAGTTCTTCGAAGGAGACTAGTAGAGGACGGCGTATGAACCTAAGCCTCCCCCCCCCCACACACACACAACTTTCTATAATGGTGTAGGGGCAGGACGGCTCCTTCCCCACGTCCTACACACACACACACACACACACACACACACACACACACACACACACATACTGCGGATCACCCTTCGTTTGTTATGCATCGCTGGCAGGGAATCGTCTTCTATCCCCCCCTCCACACACACACATCTCAACCATTTTCTATTCCATACACGTTTCTCTCCTTCCAGGAAGTTTAGGCCTTTGTAATTCAAAGCCTCTCTTGCACCATCTTTCCAGCTCCTGCCTCACAGACTTCAATCTTCCCCTCACCCCCCTCACTTCCTTTCTGGCAATCTCACCACCCGTTTACTTCACAAGACCAGGCCTGATCGACGCTTTCTGCGTAGCATACGAGAAGTGAATCGAAAAGTCATTGACTTAATAACTCTCTGGGATTTATTCGCAGTGGATATTTTTCAATGTCACACACACACACACACACACACACACACACACACACACAGGTGATATATATAAATAATAGTCAAACTGTGAATGTGTGTCTGTTCGTTTCTTTAATGGGAACGGTAATAAATATTGATCTAATTTCCTCTCCCGGAAGGAGTCCGGCAAGGTATTGTTTTTGGTAGAGTTTCTTTGTTTATTTGTTTGTTTCACTGTTTTTTAGCAACATTACGGATAAACGGCTGAACGAAATTACATGAAATTTTCAGGATATGTGGGCACTGGTCTCCAGAGGAACTGATTGCATTGTGGAGGTAATGTCTTCAAGTTTTAAAGGTGATACACAAGGTCAGGGAGTTTCATAGAGCAAGTTCTTGAATGTGAAATTAGTTTCGCCATTATCACAGAATGTGCTTGGGAGTTTCACTGGGGAAGTTGAAAATGAGATTAGTTGCTACTTTAATTGTTCACTGACACTAAATGGCATTACCGAATCAGTATTTAACAGCACCAAAATTGCTGTCATGAGGCGAGGTAAGTAGTGCCCCATACCACTTGTTCTTATATATTTATATACTTCTTCCTTTACGAGGGGTGCGTAGCACACATCTAGCAGCAAACTCTCATCCCTTTTCTGTCCAACTCTCTAATGCAAGAGTTAACCGTTACTCCCAGTCCTTCACTTATGCAACAGGTAAGCTCTGGAACTGTCTCCCTTTGTCTGTATTTCATGTTCCTATGATCTCCAGTCTTTCAAACGCAGTGTGTCCAAGCATCTCGAAGTGATCGGATCTTGAATTTGACTCTCTTTTGTATTTTGTTTTTCTCTTGGAGGGAACAGTTAATGCGGGCTCGTGGCCTCTGGTTCCTTCTTCCTAACATACAAAAAAAAAAAAAAAAATCATGATCACCATATCTCACGTCTCACAGTGAGCAGCTATTATGTTAGTAGTACAGCTTTCCTGGATGAATGTGGTTCGCCTCATATAATTCAGCTCTGCTAATAATGTTGGAGTCTGAGAATTTTCCCTTCATCAGCTTCTTTCCCAGCCCTTATCTCTTTAACTTTTGCCTTTATGGTTTTAGTGTTGCTTCGCTACTTTTCAGTCTTACTGAACTAGATACTTATTCTGAGCTATTCGTACTTTACTGCCACCTTAGTTTTTTCATTGTTGACTCTTCTCTAAAGTGAATCACATGATAAGGAGAATGTTAACACTGCCACTACTTACCTTCTCGTGATCTGGACATCTCTGGTATTCTTGTACAGCGAAAGTCAGATAATATTCTTCAGCTGATGAAGAGTCGTAAAAGCATGAGAGTGTAAAGGTAGACGCATACCTTGCATGTATCCATACAATTTCACCCGCTTTCTATTATACTGAAATGTAAAGGATAGCCCTTATTCTAAATATATTATTAATCAAAATTAGTCGCTCCTGGAACAATAACTCTCCTCAGTTTCATTTTCCTCCTTGGCACGACCCCTGGCCTTTCAGGCACGTTCTGTTCAGCATTTCGAAACAACGAATCTGGACTGTGTCTCTTGTTTGTTTGTCTCTCTCAGGAGGGAACGATTCTTTTTCCTATTTATATTCTTCTGTTCAGTCTTTCAGTTGAGTGAAAAGATATTTTCCAGATTATGAGCCTTAGTTCATTTTTTTTGCATGTGAAGAAAAATTAAAGAAAAAAAGGAGAGACAACATATGCAAGTAACCGCCGAGTCAGTATAATCGCCGTGACACTGCTGCTACAAATGCCTCGGTGTTATTAAGCTCATACTCACTGACATCTTTAGTTCTATACCTTTTCTCCAGCAGGTGGGTCTCATGATTAGATAAATGGTTTGTTGTACGTAACGACGCGAATTCGATCCCAGGCTACAGTAAGAACCAGTATGATAATTTGAATTTCGTTAGAAATGATTTAAGTGATCTTCAACAAGACCCCGAAGCATGTAATAAAATAAACACATTAATACAATTCTAACACTTCCGGTGAAACAGCCACAGCATGTATGGTAAGAATTTGAAGTGGAGACATGTGAAGGTGTACGAGTATTTTTCAAACGAGGACTGCTGAGTCTCAGGGAATGAAATAAACGTCTATGCCAAAAACTAGACATAAAAGAAAAAAAAGATAAAAATGAGCGAGCTGGTAGACATCACACGCCACAAACAACGTGGTAATGCAAAATTCATTATACAATTGTGACGTAGTTCAGACGTTGACATGCTTGGGTCATGTTGGAGGAGCAAAAAAGTTTCAGTGACGAGTGCAGAAAGAAAATTGGTCTCTGGAAAGAATGGAAGTTTGTGTGTGTGGGGGGGTCACTGGATCCAGTTCGACATAGCCCTGTTTCTAATGTTTTCTGTTTCCACCCAGACCATTGTTCCCGTTCAAACGACATGCATACTCTCTCGGAATTTTACAGAGGAAAAGGGATGGTTTCGTTTCATTTGCATACCTCTCTGCTTTTTTTTTTTTTTTTCCTTCCCTTCTTTCAATGTAACAAGAAAACATGAATAATTCAGCTGAGCACAAAACCTGGCGTGTGTTTACCTTAGAATTTTGGTTCCACGCCCGGACATTTTCTTAAGCAATTGCTTGTTACGGTACATTTTCGACTCTCTCTCTCTCTCTCTCTCTCTCTCTCTCTCTCTCTCTCTCTCTCTCTCTCTCTCTCCAGAAGATATTAGCTTGTTTGTGTGTGTGTGTGTGTGTGTGTGTGTGTGTGTGTGTGTGTGTGCGTGTGTGTGTGTGAGTGTGTGTGTTTCTGTTTGTATGTGTCTGTATGTATGTTTTTTGTGTCTGTCTGTCTCTTCTTTGTTTCCAATTGACAGTCGCCTGTGTGTGTGTGTGTGTGTGTGTGTGTGTGTGTGTGTGTGTGTGTGTGTGTGTGTGTGTGTGTGTGTGTGTGTGTGTGTGTGTGTGTGTGATGGAGGAGGGGGAAGAATGGTTTAAAGGCCCAGTAAAAGTGGAGTAGGGAAGGGAAAGGAAACAAGATTGATTTATCCTGTCAGTCCTACACCGTCTTTTTATTGTTTATTATTTTTTCTCAGCTTCCACACGCCTGTTTCAGCTGCGCTCGTCCTCCTCCAAGGTAACATATCAACTCTCCAATGTTATTTAACCCTGCTTCGGATAGGGTCACCTTCATATGGTGGCACATACATGACCAGGCGGTGGAACTGCCCTTTATACAGACGCCCACTAGTCGCCGCAATATTACTCGAAAGGAGGATGGTCAGTTGTTGAAGGAGATTAACTTCAGCCTGCATTCCTCTTGCTTCACGCTCAGACAAGCCGGGGGTTACAACTACTACTAACATCTAGCCCTTTGAGAACTCTGTCCGGGAAAAATAAAAAAATAAAAACTCAGATGTTAGAATCAGCGATCATTTTATAGCCGTATTCACAGGGGCGGCCAAATTCATCATGTGTCCCTAACTGCGTCACTCATTCACTCAATCACGTTACTTTTTTTAGATGATGAATGCTGTCAGGCTGTGACCGTCGAGTTTAATGAGTATTACATTTCTAGGGTAAACGCTGAGGGGTGAAGGTATTGGTGGTGTGCCTAGTGTGCATCTGGGGACGTGTCTGATGTGTGTCTAGGGTGCAATTGTCGTGCATTTGAGGTGTGTCTGAGGGGTGTGTCCAAAGACAAAGGATTCCTTTTGGGATGTGCTTGGGCCGTGGATACATCTGGTGTGGGGGCAGGTATCAAAGGTGTCTTCTTATTTTCATTTATTTGTTTTTTCCTTGGCTGCCTTCTGATGATTTTATCTTCTTAAGTACATATCGTTCGAAAGAGGACAGAATGTAAATCCACCTATCTTTTCATACCTCTTCAATAAGACGACATTTTATATATTAAAGGTGCATCTCGGCGACTTAATATTTTGTTTAGGAAATATCATTCGTCCTTATGGGTCTAGAAATTACGTCCAATAATCCCTTCGATACGATGTCTTTATTATATTTTGGCTGCCACTCAGCGAATGTGTTTGGCTGAAGAGAGTATTTGTACTAAGGGTGAAATAAGATATAACCAATAACCCCTTCAGTATAATGGTGCTTCTTTCATTTTACTCTTGCTATCATACGACGATTTTTACTGAACTTAGGGAAGACCTTTCTAGAATTTTGAAGGGTTTAAGGGGGATCTACCACTACCCTTTCTGTCAGATGTTTTATTCTTGCTACCGTCAGACAATTTTCATTAGGTCAGAGAAAATTTCGAGGTGAATGGGTGAAAACAGACGTCTGCTCTTCCACAAGACCCATCGACATGTCCTAACAAAAGTGAATACCATCACACCATGCCTTAATGAGACAGCTCTAGCATTAATATATCATGGTTGGTGTGAGTTAAAGCCAAAGTGGTGACACGTTAAGGTGTGTGGTGCGTATGTGAATACTTTACCTGAGGAAAATGATTATTATGTCTAAGCACAGAACCAGAGACCATAATAGATGCTGAAAGAAATGTTTCATTTTGGCTGGTGCCGAGTGAAAGTAATCCTTGTGTGTATCCTAACTGATTATCGGCAAACTTGCATACATTATCGGAATACTTTAGGTGATACTTAACTGCTACCTGGAGGTGGTTCCCCTATTATCAGGCCAAAATATCTCAACATTAAAGAAACTCTGCCTCGCCATTCATGCTTAGTTCTGAATATTTGCAAATTAAAAAAAAAAAAAGTGCCTTCCTAGTATAAACTACATATTCCTTTGAAGGATATGAATTTGCTCTAGAAGAGAATAACAGATGGAAAACACTGCAAAACAATGGACTTAACATCTGTTATATTAAAATTTCGGGCTACACAGTCACGATACCTTAATCTCATCAGTTTAGACTGCCTAGCCACTTTACCAGTTCAGTTTATGCATATATTGCATTAATATTTTCCCAATTATCGATGCTAACCGATCGATGCTAAATTAATATCGCCGTTAAACTAATAGACATTAACCATCACACATGTGAATGTCAATATGTTGGCTAGTATGGAAAATACATTGCTGAGGAAGAGGTCCTAGAAAGTAGAGAAAGTCGACGACGATGAGATCCTAGGTTGTTTTTATCCCTCTCCCCCCATTCTAGTGTTTATGATAGTTGTGTTAGGACTCCTCGGTCATGATTTTTAAAGTAATTGGTTTACCTGTTTCTGATAACTTGTATTATGCGTTCCTTCATGTACCGTAGTATGAATCCTTTTTTCTTCAGTTGACTTTTTCGTTAATCTTTCATTTGATCATTCATCTTTCATTTTATCTTTTCATCTTTCATTCCAACCTTTCTTCTTCTTTTCTTCATCTTATCTTTTCTCCATCTTTTTATCTTCTTTTTCTT
This sequence comes from Coenobita brevimanus, assembly GCF_032717465.1. NCBI lineage: Eukaryota > Metazoa > Arthropoda > Malacostraca > Decapoda > Coenobitidae > Coenobita > Coenobita brevimanus. The sequence goes on from NC_137029.1 coordinate 3,720,198, forward strand.
CTGTTTTGTACCTCACAAAATTTTTTTTTTCACTTTGTCATTGTCTTTCAGCTCTACTGACATCCCTTTCCCTTCTTCTGTAATTTCTTTACCTTTTTGTTACGCTTCGCTGTTCCATTTTCCTCTTGTTATGTCTTTTTTATTTGATTGTTCTCTTCTGTCGCGGCAACCTGGGAGCTGGTGGTCGAGGGAGTGGCCACGATGTTTGTCATGTCAGTGGTGGTTCAATTAGGAAGATCGCCCTGATCGTTATAACTGTCAGTATTTTGTCTTTGAAGGTCTGCTATAAATATTTCATTAGTAATATTCAGTCTCCACAGGCGTATTCCCCGGTTACACTATGTTCAGCTTCAGTTTCGTGTCGGTGCCGTCTCTGCATTCATGAAAATGGCGAGGAGGTGATGCTTCGTGAAGACGGTGGGGTTTAATTATCAGGAGCATATGATGTGTGATACCGTTTTGCAGGTTTGGGAATGGTCCCTGCTGCCGGCTTCGTACCTTGTGTCTTTGTCCTTACGATCTTATGTATCTTGGCTTCACGAACGGCTTTCTTCCACTCTCTGCAGGAACCACTGTTTCCTGTGTGAACTGCCAATTTTTGCAGGAACCACTGTTTCTTGTGTGAACCTGCCCTCAGCGACAGTGGGCTAGTCACTGGGGCGGCTATGGTGGCATAGGCCACCCTGGATTTTCGGGGGAATAACCCTGGACTCCCCTGTAAAGTTCTCCTTAAACCACCTCATGTTAAGGGTTGGCCAGGCATTAAATTATCAAAATCCGAACTTTGCTCCTTCCCCGCAGATTACTCAGCTATATTGGCCGAGTCATACTCTAACTGAACAGCGAAAATGTTCTTTCTTGGCCCATTTTCACCACTAAGTCCTTGATGTCAAGGCCGTAAGAGTAACTGTTTTGACACAATACCAAAGTTGTGGCCACTGTTGTCGTATGACTTTGCCTGCTGGGATTTTGAAGTTAGTTTTCTTTTCCTCATTCACTGTTAAATTATCACCTTCAGGTGTTACAAAACCTTCGTACTTTTTTGTGTTCGGTCGTTTCTAGGTTCTATTGGCATTGGAAGTTATTAACTGTTTCAGTCACCTACAAGAGATTATCGCCTTTGTAGCCAGTGCAGAAACCCGTTATTTTTTTATTTTTTTTATTTTTTCACTAAAGACGTCTGAAGATTGGGCGTCAAAGTTTGAATCCACAACATTCTCAACACCACACTCACCGAATCTGCTCGAGCAGGAATTGAAAGTCATCATGTAGTCGTACATGTAGTCTCACCTTCTTTGCTCTGCTTTACAATCTTAAGGAATAGAACTACCATAATTTTACTTGGCTCAGTTTCTGAGAGGAAAAGAAAAAGAATAACCTCTAAAACTCTGGGGTTTTGCGAAATGAGCCCTTACGTGTGTGTGTGTGTGTGTGTGTGTGTGTGTGTGTGTAATTCACCGGGTCGGTCAGGATCACTTGATGGTCGTGATCGTCAGCTTTTACCCTCCCGGAAGGGAGCTGAGAGCTCATATAGTCCGATCTAAGGGCAAGGCTGTGACCTTCACACACCCGCACACCCGTCCCCTTGCTCGAGGGGGACAGTAACCACCCACTTCGTCAGTGAAACTTTTCGCAACCTGAGCGAGGCGCGAACTCCCGTCTACCAGATGGCAAGCGAGAACGTTACCACTGCACCAGCGAGCGGTGTGTGTGTGTGTGTGTGTGTGTGTGTGTGTGTGTGTGTGTGTGAGTTTTCAAAGGTACCCTGTTTTCAACTCTTCGTAGCTCCCTATCTACAGCACCTAGAACTCCCAGTTACAAATGATAATACTCATGAATCCTTCTTGCCATTGCAAGTGTTCCAAGTCTCTAGTTGGATGTGTTGTGAAGGTAGGAGGTGATTAATGGAGGTATTCTAGGAGGCAGAACAAGAGTCCATATGAGTGGGCGAGTTAGCGACTACAACTTGCAGTACGCTTGCCTGCCTGGTCCAGACGAGGAGTCCCCACAAGGGTCCATATGAGTGCGTGAGTCAGTGGCTACTGCTTGCAGTCCGCGCATCTGCTTGACCCAGCCGAGGATTCGCCACTTGCATTTGCTCACACCTCCTTTTGCCCATTTTACCTCTACACTCCTCTCCACCTGCCCCTATCACTGCCGCATGAATGAATCATCACCCATTGTACATGTGGGAAAGTGAGGACGAAAATTCAAGGTTTATAAAACATTTCTTTTTGTGAAAGATCACTTTCACTTTCCTGTTAGTACATTTTCTTTGTCATGTAAAATCACTTAAGCTATCTCTGATGTCATTTTCTTGTTTTACACCCATAGTTTTCCTTACCTTCTAAAACATTTATTTACCTAATTTCTTACTTCACAGCAGGCTTATCACATACAAATAAACTGTTAGTTATTGTAGCACTCACTGGTACTCATATTGCAATGTGACTTTTTGTCAACCAATCTCAATTTTTTTATATGTATCCTTTTCCTTATATATTTAAAATTCTTATGCAGAAAAGTTACTCATTTGACTGTCGTACTTCACTGCAAGAACTGCAGAAAACTATTCCAAGGTTACCATCTCAACAACAACAATATGCATATCTCTCATCTCATCTCATCAGCCGTTTGAGTGTCCACTGCAGGACCGGCCTATCCCGACTGAAGTGGGGACGATACAGTCAATGTATCTCTATCAAGTGGCTTAGGCTGTCTGGTAGAGACTGTATGTAGGGTGAGAAGTGCTTGTAAGCGTAATTGTTGTGTTGGAGTGGCTTTGGATGCGTGTTTAGCCTGTGAATCAAGTGTAATCGGCCCGCGCAAGCCGACTGGGTGCAAACATACTTTACAGTCCGCGACACTGGTTCAACCACAGCACCCCTTGTGTCCACCAATGCAGTACGTGGCCTGAAGAAGGCTCCCAAAGTTTATTACCCTGGCAGGGCGCGAACCCTAGTTCTTTAGTGTACGAAAACGAACACTTTACCACTGTACCACAGAGGCTCCAATGTACATTGCACTATTTTGCTGAAACACTTATTAACACTTGTATTGAAGGTTCACTTTGCTATCACCTGATCTGATATACTTATATCTGTACTTTTCCTTATACTCTAAATTCTTTTGTAGAGAAGCCATTTACTTGGCTGTTCTGCACTACAGGAACTGCAAAAAATTATTACTTGTTTACTATCACACAAAATAAATTTGCACATGTATTGCATAGATGCTGACAAGGTAATAGGAAGGTGGCTAGTGATTCATAAAGGGTAGCTTGGGCACGTCACTTTACACTATGTAGTAACTTATGTCTAAGATGTCGTCTTACCACTCATCTCTAAAACTCTCCCAGTCGACCTATCTCTCAACCCCTTCCCTGCATGAATGGGAGGCAGGGGAAGGGTACAGGTGGCAAGGGTGGGGGGTCCATTCGTTGTGACAACCGAATAAGACTATGTGGAGTTAGAAATAATTGTTCCTACTATTCCCAACTCCCGTGGGAAACTGGCAGCGTAGCTCACTCCTATATGCCTACGTCATGCACCAGGCATCACCGAAAATGGGTAGGACTTTGAATGCTGGCGGGAAACACAAAGCGTCTATGTCTGTCGTCCAAGCTGCCTCCAGGCACCTGTTTTATGACGGTTATGTCCGTCATCCAAGCTTCCCCAAACATCTGTTTTATGACAGCTTTATCCTTCATTCAGGCTCTAATGATTAGCTATTATTATGCTGAAGGAATACCTGAGTGGGTGGTGTAATTGCTTAGTGAATTGAGAAAATAATAACAGGTTGGGTGTGTGTCAACGAGTGTAAACAGTCAATGGCGAAAGGGAAAACACATCAGCGTACCGAAGTGTGGCCTGCTAACTATGGTTACAAAGTTAAGTTTGAAATATGGTCAGAGGATAGCAATGCAGGAATGATAAGTGCTTAGCTGCCTGAAGAAACTAGCACTGAGAAAGATGGAAAAGAACTGAAGACGATTAAGAAAAAAATAGTTTGGATTAAAGCCTTTTCAACAGCATGTGGCTGACAATCAATTTACGAGATGAGACATACACTTGCCAGGAGCACCTTGCATTTATGATGTACTTTGTGGTTTTACTGCCAGATTATCGTTTATCAGCACATTAATCACTCCATTAATCACTCAGCTGCATCATTCTTCCATATATATATATATATATATATATATATATATATATAGAGAGAGAGAGAGAGAGAGAGAGAGAGAGAGAGAGAGAGAGAGAGAGAGAGAGAGAGAGAGAGAGAGAGAGAGAGAGAGAGAGAGAGAGAGAGAGAGAGAGAGAGAGAGAGAGAGAGAGAGAGAGAGAGCCTCCAAAGCCTTTCTCCATCATGTTTTCCCCATTTTATCCACTTGTCAAGAATATTTCCCTGTTACTTGAGAAGCATATGTGTATTTCCTTGTACTTCCATGTTATCCGAATACTCAGTCAATAATCCCACATTTCACATTCAGTCAAGAGAGTACATGACGAAATAACTTGCAGCCATTCAGACACTCCGCATTTCCATAACTTTATCCAAGTACCTATGAAGTACAGTGTGGTACAATAGATGTGATGTAAAGTACTATGTCCTTTGTTTCGCATACAGATTTCAAACATGTGAAATACTCAAGCACTCGTATCGGAAACACCCGTCCTTTCATAAAGATGCTAATATTTTTTTTGTGATCCAGTTGGTGGAATTCATTACTTTATATTTCTGGCAAAGAGGTCAAACGGTTTCACTTTTCCACCTGTCAATGTGGAAATGAACTTTGCTTACTCAAGATATCCCAAGGGCTTTTATACTTAACCTCTGTAAATTTCACACTTTGTTCAAGTTGAAAAAATAGGTATGTCTGGATTTCATTTATGCCAAGTGTCAGACATTTGTAGAATATGGCTACAGAAGGAGGAAGTAATGCATTCAATTATGTTGAAGGTTTGTCTACTTAATCACCAAAAAATAGTCAAGTAGTCTTGTATGATAACCATCTTAGGTTACCTGACGAGCTGCTGAAATGATTAACAATGAGTGACCGTCAGTGGCCTAAGAATTTGCACTTCATAAAGGAAGTAAATGGATATTATCAAATATAGGAACAGATATCTGCCCATAAATGGCGGACAGAAATCTACGTAGAAAATTTCAAAGGCATTTGGAGATGTATGATGTAACAATAATGTAGCAGCTGAGAAAGTCAAAGCCATAAAACATCTATACTGAGTATCATCTCTTCGTTTTCTTTAACTTCTTGCATGAGGATATTTGTGATTTTTTTTCAGATTATATTGATTGCTAGGTCAGTTTCGTTTGGGAATACTTCGGATAAGATGTATTAGGTATTATCTCCAAAGATTGCCTTGTATACAAGGCGGTCTCCTGAGCAAGAAAACTGAAAATAATATGAGGACAGTCCCTCTTTTTTGCAGCTGGACCCACAGAAGAACAAAGTAAGTGAGGAAATATATATATATATATATATATATATATATATATATATATATATATATATATATATATATATATATATATATATATATATATATATATATATATACTTTATAGAGTATTCGTGTTTTCCCCCGTGATATATACAGAATAAATTGGTGGTCTAGTGGGTTAAGGCGTTCAGAACGGAGAGTCCTGCAAAGGACTTGGGTGTGGTTGGGGTTCATAATTGCTCTCATGGTATTAGAGGTTGATCACCCTCGCCTTAAATGTTGGAAGAGATTAGCCTAGCCCCGAGTCCCTATGCTCCCGATGAGGCAGAAAAGAACTGGACATACACAATATGTATTTTATATACTGTCTATATATCCAGAACCTCTAGGGAAGGCTTCACTGGGCTATTTTAAAGCCACGAGGTACACACGAGAGAGACCAAGTCCCTTTGTAGAAGTGCATAGATGGCATGGTGGTGAAGCCCCAGGCCTGACTGATATGGCGTCACCTGCTGACCTGGCTTACGAACATGGAATTTAGTCAGTAACTCAGTAACAAACGTGTTTCTAGGCCTGGGCCCTGAGAGGGTTATGCAACCAGAGGTCATGGAACTAAAGTACCGCATTTAATACCATTCAGGACAAGTTATCGAGATAACCCGAAAATCAAAAGGTTGTTTTTAATTCTGCAGGTCTGGCAATATCTTGGTCTACAGAAACACAAGCGCGAATACTAACACTATGTGTTAGGAAATCTTCAGATTTATCTGTGTTAAATTTCGGGGAAATAAGCGAATATAACAGACGTGCCATGAAAATTTCATGCATATGCAATTCAGGAGCAGTAACTAGAAGAGCTGTGAGCAATTTACATGAATTTTTCCCTGTGAATGCTGCCTCTGTAATGGAATGCAGGGAGGGAGAGTTCATGCTGTGACTACAAAGACTATTCATATTCCTGATGCAAGATATTTTATACCATGAAATCCATGACCTATTTTATTAGTAGTTTTTTCTACTTCCATTTTTTTTTTTAGTCAAGGTCTCTGTTCAGGAAAGAGTTCGATGTTGTATCTCGCCGTTTCAGTTCAAAAAAGGTTAGTCAGCAGAATGAAGTCATTTTACGAGAGAGAGAGAGAGAGAGAGAGAGAGAGAGAGAGAGAGAGATTGGACTGAAGGCTTCAGTAACTCTTTCTAAGCCTTTGAAATTTCACAGCGTTGGCTAGCATTAGTTAACAGAGAAAGAAGAGAGGAGACAGTTGACTCACTGACTGACTGAAGAAATAAAAATAAAATGGCGGAACAGACAGGAAACAACCAACAGGCGGCGGAACAACAACTAAAAGGACTACAATAAGAGAATAAAAACAGCTAATATAAACCACGATAAATTTATGCAACACATAAAACAAAAACACTAACTACATGAGGAGCACTAATAAAACAATAAAACAAACACAAAACACCAATGGTAGTAAAAAAAAAAAAAAAAAAAAGGACAACAAATCTCAAGGATTCCTGCTGCCCCCCACAAAGGGGAGTGTTCCTCCTCCCACAGTGCAAGCATCCTCTCCAAACACCAACGAAAGGCAGTACAATCCATCACCCACCTGATACTCAGAAAAGCATAGATGTCACAAATCACCAAGACTGGGCAGTCCATCAGCAAATGCCAATCAAAGGAACAAAGCGATGCTCACAAACAGGGGCAGGAGCTCCCTCCATTGATATATAATCCATGCGATAACTAGGTGTGGCCAATCCGGAGGCGAAATAAAGTGGTCTCCCATCTGCGAGACAAGCGTCGATAATGGAAGGAGCCTACTGTGTTGAAAATAGCAAGCATCTAGTTTGCCCTCACCGCATCCCAGCGGTTTTGCCAACTTCAAACTTGCCTATTAATAAAGGGTAAAAAATAAGATGCAGGCAGCCGGTGCTGAGAATGGGATAACATGGCATGAGGGGAGCGAGCTAATGTTGCCTTAGCCGGCAGATCAGCCCGCTCAATCCCCTACACTCCCACATGGGCTAGAATCCAACAAAAATCCGCATGATGCCTTGACAGTCAAGGAGGAAAAGCCACTCTAGACTTCATAAAACTAATGGATGGGGCAAATTGACTCCACAGCAGAGAGAGCACTGTGGGAGTCATTAAAATTTATAAAAGCAGTCTCAGGGAACAAATCGCCTCCACGTCACCCTGTCCCCCGCCATTTCACTGCCCTGCTCCCAACTCACATCCCTCCCTCTATTATAACTTTCCACTCCATCGCTCCATCTCATCCTTAGCCTCCCCTTCCCTCTCTCCCCCTCCACCTCACTCACATACACTCTCCTCGTCAGTCTCTCACTCTCCATGCTCTCCACATGGCCAAATCACCTCAATGCGTTTCTCCTAACGCTTCCCATCACATTCACACCCACACAACAACGCTCCTTTACATCCTCATTTGTCAGTCTATCTCTTCATCTGAAGGCCACCCCGTATGGGATTAAGGCGTCTGACAATAGATAGACAGATAATAGTCTCAAGAAGGAACAGAAAATATTTGCAAAGCAAATAAAAAGACATTCAGTTCCACTATAAAAGGAGGAAAAATACCAGGAGGCTACTACTGCCCCAGCTGGAAGGAGACAATACTAAAGGCCACTCCAGCACCAGTTTTCAACCCATCTGTATGCACAAGGACAGGGCCTTCGTGAGTATAGGCATACACTAAAAAGAAAGAGAGGGCCAAATGATAGAGAAATAAGTTTTTTTTTTTCTTTTTACCAACAGACACAGAACTTCACCTGAGAGGGAAGTGAGCTTATTACCGACAACAGATCTACAAAACGTCACATGAAAGGAAAGTGAGCTCATTACCAACAACAGACCTAAAGAACGTTACCTGAGAGGGAAGTGAGCTCATTACCAACAACAGACCTAAAGAACGTTACCTGAGAGGGAAGTGAGCTCATTACCAACAACAGACCTACAGAACGTCACCGGGGGAAGTAGCCAATAACCCACCCTCGGGACTTGATGTAGACAAAATGTAAGACTAGTTACAGAGAATGCTGACATAACAGATCAGACCATGTAACAGAAGGGCTTCAGAAACTTGGGTGAGTGGCATAAAGAGAAAATCTAAAATCATGAGAAATTACAGGAAAAGGGACTAGGTCCTGGAGGCGGTGAAGATGATACCAACACCTCAGCCATCAACGATCGGTGGCACAAATCCAAAGGGAGGGCATCGGCATCCGCCAACAAGTTCAAAAGTGGGGATGACCTGAAAGTCCCAGTCACCAAATGAACGCCAGCATGATGCACCTAACCCAACATACAGAGATGGACAACTGTAGCAGAAGAGTTGATCTCACATCCACACTCATATTTAGGAAGGACAAGAGATTTATGCAAGAGGAAGACGGTCAGCACCCCAAGATGTACAGTATAAGCCACAACCTCAGGATACTCATGGCCTTAGTACATGCTGCCTTAATCCCTGCCATGCTGATTCTTTGCAAGGAAAATTTTCTCCCCTGAGAAACTGTTTTATAACCATTGTAAACTGCACCTCATATGAGGTTTGCCACTTGGCCTCTGCAGATTCTCATCGTGCTCAAGTGAGATCTGCAGCCAAGCAAGAGTTAACTGAATGGAAACAAGGAACCCAGGTCATCCGTCTATCTAATGGGAGACTCATAAACTGATCCTCTTCTACATAGGAGAGTCTGTGACCAAAGAGTTCGGGTGAACCCCACTGATACGACAAAAATGCATAACCAAAGTCTTTGTCACGGAAAAATGGAAACTATGAGACTCGGCCTGTTGGGAAAGCATTTTACAAGACAGCTGCAACGTCCTCCCAATCAGACATAAGAGATGCAGTGACGGATGTCAAAAGGTTATCGACATACAGGGAGCCACATGCACCATCAGTGAATACATTGATTGCACTGTTGATGGCCACAGCAAAAACAGTAGCCTTTTGGCACCTCGTCTTCAAGATGGGAACGTGGAAAAGTTTCCCACATTGACCGGTCGTGCATGTGAGCGGTAAATGTGTATCTCTTAGATATAACTGTCATAATCAGAAGCACAAGATTTAACCACAAAATAATGTTGCAGTCCAATAGCTAGCACCGTTGTTAGTTAATGGTGCTTTAAAAAGATCATTAAATAAAATGCTACTGCATCTGTTGTCACTGACAGCTCTACTGTAAATAAATTTATACAGTATAAAATATGGTATAAAATAATCCATGTATTGACATTTATGAGGTAGCCTCTGTAGGTGTGGAGCTTTCCAATGAGAAAATTGGAAGAGCTCCAGTTACATTAATATTTGAATTGGTAGTTGTTGTTTTAAATAAAAGTAAAGTAAGATTATGAAGCTAAGTTCATGTTGGTATTTTTATGAATTTATAAACCATAGTTTAAACCAGTAAATGATTCAGCCGCCATTTTATATGTCTGCATTCATTGTGTGCAAAGAAGTTGAATAGAGAAGTATATTTAGCCGCATCTCTGCTGATCCCATGTTTTCCCACAAGGCACGCCCGAGTTCATCCGCCGTCAGAGACCGACTTCACTATACACTCCACTCTAGAACTGTGATGTGTCTGTATTTATTGGTCAGTAAACAGAACTGAAGTACCTGGAATCAAGATTAGTTAAAAAGGATAGTTTCAGCCTCTCGAAAATTATCACAATCCCTGTTTAGACCAACAACATGTGTGTATAGAAACTGCAGAAGAAAAATAGGCAAACTCCCATAAAGACCAAACCCTGAACAGAACAAGAGATGCCGTGAAGCCAGGCAGTGTCATACGCCGTCTCCAGATAGAAGACCGTGACCTGGTGCAGGTTTGCGGAGAAAGCATCAAAGAAAGAAGATTTCAGAGACAGTAGAGCATTAGAGGTAGACTACATTTTACGAAAAACATACTTGACAAGGAATATGTTACCTTCTCTCTCTAAAAACCACACGAGCCAACCATTCACTGTCTATCCCAAGACACTGCATAAGCAAGAAGGAAAATGATATGGGATGATAATTTCTTGACCAGAGATGATCCTTACTCGACCTGGGGATGGGGAAATTACAGCAACGCCCTCAGCACGCTGAAATTCACCAATAAACCAAATTCTATTATACAATCAGAGCTAAAATGAAAGTGACCCATCAGACATGTAATGTAAAAAGGCATATAATCACATCCAGGAAAGGAGTCATGGCACTGTGTCAAAACCGCCTGAAGTCCGGAAATAGAAAAGAGGACATTATAAGACTCTCCTCGGAGGATGGAAAATTTAACACCATGAGATTCCAAGCGCCAAAGATGGCATGCTAAAGGCAAATCTGTATCCTTCTTCTATACACTAGTAAAAAGACTTACAAATAACTCAGCAACAGGAAAGGATCATCCACAGTCCGCCTCTGTCTCAGTTAAAACAGAGGGAGAGGGAATGGTAAACTTTCCTGAGATTTTCCTCACCCAGTCCCACACCTGAATGAGGCAGGTCCTTGACTTCGTGTAGGAAACATACCCTTCCATGATGAACGTCTGGCCTTGTTTTGCACCAGCCTTGTATGAGCTTGCTCCCTCCAAAATGCCACCAAATACTGAGGAGCCTCACGATGGTGATGAAACCGGGAGATGCGACCTATTTGCTTTTCACTGTAGAAGAGCTCACAGGGGTCCAGCAAGAACGAGACGGTTAAGATTCTAACTTTTAAAACACCCAACTCCTCATCCTCCACTAAACAAACCAGAATAGCACCTCAAGAATTGGCCATGCTATTAACCAACATCAGGTGATGACCATTCAGATCACCCAGCAAAAGAAAAGGAAAAGGAAGGCTATGAAGGTGTTCCAGATCTACAAATTCAGTAGTGGCACTGGTAGACAAATACTACAAGCTAGTTTATTGAGAGTCCAGAAAAAACTGAACAGCAACGATTTTTAGGTGAGCAGAAAAGCTCAGCTGAATGAGTAGGATATCAAGATGAAGGAAGGTAGCAATACCTCAGTGACGTCCCAGGCCTGGAACAGGTCCAGAATAAAAGACATGATAACCAGAAAGACTAGAGGGAACAGCATCGTCAACAATGGTCTCCTAGATGCACATGTATACTCGTGAAAACTGGGCAGAAATTTGTTACAGTTCCTCCCAAATGGCACGTAAACCAAGACAGTTCCAGTGAATGATAGAACCCACACAGAAAGGAGACCAGGATGAGATGCGAAACAGCACAGTCCCTGGCAAGTGGGCAGGTTTGAACTGGTGGTTAAGAAGGCTCTTTGCAAGAGACAGCCAAGCACCACAAGGAGGCTGCACATTGTGCTACCATCTGAAACCAACCGTGAGGAAGAGGAATGAGAAAGTTTGGCACCAATCATCTTTGGAGCCAGAAGAACAGGCTGCCTGGCAGGTGGCTTGCAGGTTGCCCTAGGAGACCGAGGGCAGCCATTGTCACCACCAGAAGCATCAGAAGTAGAAGTGGACTCTACAGGACCAGGACCATGTGAGAATGAGAGCACATGAGACTGAACAGGAGTACCAGCAATCTGGCCAACACTATCATTTGGTGGGAGCCGGACCACCAGCGAAACTAGCTTCGGCTTGTACCTAGGTAGACAGCCCTCATCTCCATGGTGGGAAAAACAGCAGAGAGGTCCACGCAAAGTTATACAATGAAGACTTTAGGTGGAAGGTCTTCAGCCTCAGAGCATTCAGAAGAGCCACAGCAGTGCATGTCAGGTGCAGAAGGAACTCTGCGGAGGCTGAACAAGTCATTACAAGGGGAAACAATAACATAGACATCCATAAACCCTCTCTCACTGAAGTGGGGGCAAAAACACCAAGGGAAGAGGGCAAGTGAACACCAGTTTCACAAGCAGTAGGATTCTCATGAACGGCGTCCGGGAAATCATAATGTCGAAATGGCCAACAGAACAGACTGAGGCAGCTGCCGAGACAACAGATGGCATACAGGAGCACTGGAAATGACAGAAACATAAGTAACCCAGGCTGGAAAGAGCATGTCTGGCTCCTCCTCTTTGGTTCAGGGAATGAAAGCTTCTTATGGATACGAATGAACAAGACCCTCTTTTCCAAGCAGTAGTAAGGACAGTGTCGAGAAAATGCAGCATGGGCAACCCCACAGTGGTAGCATTTAAAGGGTCCCGTACAGTCACCGGCATGGGCAGAGCAACCACAGGAGACAGAAACCACAAAGGTCAGCCTTTGTATGGTACAGTGTAATGTGCGTACACAGCAGTACAAGCCGGTGATGCTGTATCCCGGACCGCGGAGCGGTTGCGAGATATCACAGATAAATCCTTGTGGGTGCTGTGTGGATGCGGTTCCATTCTCTTCATGTGCGGTGCCAGCATAGTTGTTTTTTTCAACATCGGTACATGTGTAGAATGTGCAGAGTTTATATGAATGAATAAGTATTTAGACCCACACCCAGAATGTGAAGAGCAAAGTATGCTTAAGCATTCCCCTACTGTGAAGTGAAAAATACCACAGAAAATGATCAACAAACATGTGCTGGACCTATTAGCTGTGTTCGGGGAACATCATGGTGAGTGATGGTCTCGATAATAATCGCCCTTAGACTTGATGGAATAGAAATTAGTCATTGTACAATTGTACAAGAAAGTATAGTTACGACGTTGTACCAAACAATATGACACACGACGATGGTTTAGGAAAAACAGGCAGGGGGCTAGGAAACTGTTGGTACCCATGCATATCCAACAATGCTGGTTATTCATGGGATACAAGAGGCATTTCCTGTGTTTGAGGTAATAAATGCATCGATATGAACGTAACAACTCTTCGGAAACAGCAGCCATCGTAGTGTTCGTTACGTATCTATCGGACCCCTGAGTAACGATACTTTTTTGTACACCTGTACCTCAACATCCAAAGTGCATGAGAATCTAGGGAACTGCAACATAACAAAAGAAATATAAAGTCTGTGGGTTTGCAATGCCCCTCCACCCCATGAAAGGAATCCCTTCACTGTGAACACTTTGACACATCTAATACACTTAACTGTGGATAATACAGAATTTAACTTTATTCATTTTTATGCCTTCCTGAACTGTATATAGTGTCATATTTCGATAAGAACCCATATGCACTTCCTGTGATGAGTTTAACTGCCTAGCTTTAGTTGGAGGAAAGTTAAAATGTAGTTGTGCTGAAGGGGTTAATATTATATTCATTACCAAGCCTCATTTTAAAACCTATTATGGTATTTTTCAGATACGAGGAAGCATCCCTGACCAAATGCGAAGCATAATTCGCAGCATGGGGAAAACATCATCTGCTTATAAGAAACTGCAAACAGGAAATTTTAAAATTATATTAGTAACTGAAGGAAGGTCTGTGGCATAGGACCTGCTGCTAACAAGGACAGCAAAGTTTTAAATTTTGTGGCTTGAAAAAATTGCCATAATGTCCATCAATAGGAGCCGTCAGTCAGACACAACAGTTATGAGCACACAAGTGCAAATTTCCCTCTGGTCAGACCTCTGATCAGGTGTGGGAATAAAACGAAGACTGGCGTATCTCAGACGACGAGGACAAGTAAGACCTCACTATGTGTGGACTTCATCTGCAAAGATCTAATGCCTTTTACTACAATAGCTAGCACTGGCTTTGTCGATATGGTTCAAGAGGTAACGTTTGCTTAATTTCCCTTTTCAAGTTAAATTTGCCAAGAGTCTGCAGTCTAATTCACATAAATAATGTAAAATATAATTATACCCACGGCCTCACTGTTAGTGTCCTATCTGTCTGTGTGTCCATCTGTTAACTGTCCTGACACGTAAGTCCCTATGTTAAGTTTGTAAAGAATGCATTTCAACGCTGCTCTGTGTTCCTTAAGCACGCATATCTCCACCAAACCAGGTTCTCACTCAACAGAACTGTCACTGTCGAAGTGTTCACGCAGATTAGGGCTAGATGTGAGGATTAGTTGAAGCAAACTGGAAAGGTTGCGATCTGGTTACTTATCAGGGATTAAAATAAGAATGTGTTTATAACATTTATGCTGGAAGGAAAGACTCAGGGCACTAACATGCTCGCAGTATAGACAGGCACAGACAGTCAGCAGATATACAGACAGTGTGATATTCAGTTAGAGAGATGTTATTGAATAATTAGATACATAGATCATAGAGACAGAGGGAAAAATAAAGATGCAGTAACAGAGGTTGACCCGGTATAGCTGAACGATATATGTGCTTGCGCTGTAAATTCGGATATGGATGATAACCTTTCCATAAAACACACAGAAAAATAAGGACGTGTAATCGTATATACTCATAAAGAACAGCATGTAAACAGATATATATTCAGCTTGAATATTTGCCTTACTTCTGTGTCACTGGGTGTTTGTGCCTTCGTGTTTGCGTGTATCTATCTATCTATTTATATATATATATATATATATATATATATATATATATATATATATATATATATATATATATATATATATATATATATATCTACTGTGGTAGGTGGGGACGCTCGCCATCCACTCACTCGATGTAGTGCTGCTCTCGTGTGTTTGCCCTTTCCTCTCCTCCATCTCTCTTGCCTTCCATCCTCTTCTGTCTTCCTTTCGTTCATTCTTTCATTGTCCTTCTGCCTATGGACAACTTTACACTCCCACTTCTGTCTTTCTTTCCTTCATTTTTTTCTCTTCCTTCTGCCTATGGGTGACTCTACACTGAATGACAAGCCAAATGGTTCCCTGTACACCAGGAAACCATTTACTACGCTGGGTGGTAACCATATAACCAAATTTTGGCTCCTGGTGGTTTAGTGGGTAATTCTTGAGCTCCAATAGGATTGAGCCGGTGAAGGTTGATATCTAAGGGATGGTTGGGGTTGATTGCTCGTGTAATGCCACTCAGGGATGAGTAAGGCTGGTCACTCTCATCTTAAATGTCGGGACCAACTGCCTAGCCCCGGGCTCCTACGCTCCACCTGGAGCAATGTAGGATTGGATGATATATATATATATATATATATATATATATATATATATATATATATATATATATATATATATATATATATATATATATGTTTCATATGATTCTGAATCCATGTTTTATTTGTTCCTGTGTGTGTGTGTGTTTGTGTGTGTGTGTGTGTGTGTGTGTGTGTTGCTGTGACTTGAAAATAAATAATCGTTTTAAACATTAAAAACATGTAAAACAAGAAAAGGATGTTCTAAATATGGAAAGATAATAAAGCCTGAGTAATTCTTAACACTGATATACATGATTTTACTATGCTGTCAGAATTATGTTTTATACTTCAACAGTTTACTGTGTTTGTTCAGAGAAATTTCAACTCGGATAATTTTCATTAAACTTTTATCACACACACACACACACACACACACACACACACACACACACACTTTTTCCGGCTAACTGATTGCCAATTCATTCAGCACAATCGGATTCCCCTGTGATGGTTATACGTCTTTATGTCACAGATGTAATTTCATAGCACATGAGGCATATATACCAGAGACATACCAATCAAATATAACATCACCCAAGCTATTACTTATGAAGGGAAAGACGATAATCATCAATCAAGAAGAGAAATAACACTTAAAATCAAAAACTAAAACATTACTGGAAAATCTAGAGAAATACAAAAACAAATTAGAGTAACGCGCGAGAATATATAAATAGATTAGGATCATTAACACGCCAATAGAATTTATAAAATGGGGGGGAAGTACAGGCATTTAAATAGGGAAGGATGATTACGTAGTCCACATTAATGAGAGCAAAGGCAAAGCCAGACATGTCCTATCAAGGAGTTCTGGATTCAGTGACGCACCCATCAAAAACTTAATTCGCAATCAAGCGCTAGTTCTTCCGGTTCTTGGCTGTTCATCCATACAAGGCATATGCAATGCAGACTCAAGTAATAACTCTACTACTCATAAAAAACAAAGCTCTCTTTTTTGCCACATACACCAGGTAAATCTATACACAAACAGCACAACTACACGAAGAAGCCGTCCAGTAAATATCAAACTTCATATTGAAGCCAAAAATTTGTGAACGATTTGAACGATGGATAAGCGACAAACTGAAGCAGCTGAAAGCAACCTCAGCATCTCAAGCAGCCCCAACCGAGTCGAGATAGGCCCAGTGCCACACCTTACCAAAACACACATAGGTAACTAGCTAGGAAAAATAGAATATTAATTAAAACGGGTGAATAAATTTAATAATATATATTAAAAGTAATAAAAATAAAAAATACACAATTCTCAAAGCAAAATTCGATGGCAGACTCACCAAAAATTTTTATTCTCCCAATTAACGTACTTTTACTAGTTTTGTCTCTTTCCCCTGCCCTTCCCTCTCCACCTTCCTCAAAAATTAAGCCTTTACACCCGTTTCCTGTCATTTACTGCCTACATATGGTAGGCTAATGTTTACCCCTTCGAGAAAGTCTCGACTGGTCGTTTCACAAAGAACATTATTACTGTATGCATTTTTCTGTCCGAGCTAAAATCTTCTCCATGTTTATTTACCAAACATGCACATGTATTAGAAGTTATCAGGGAATTTTTCCAGAAATCTTTATTTTCATACATTCCACTATCTCCGCTCACTCAAAAACACATACACTGCGACACGATTTCCAGATGCATTGTTCACCGTACTCTCTAAAAGCCTTCCCCTCATGTGCTGTACTCATTGATGAAGCATTGGGTGCGTTGGAGTTATTTCTCCAGTTACAGAAATTGGTGACCCAAGGCTCTACGGATAAGTTGGCTTGGACGTGAATAGGAGAGCTGCCAACCAGTGCCAGTCCTGTGCAAGTCGGTCATTATAACACATACATACATTCATCCATCCATACATCTGTGAAAGTCAAAACTACTGAAACTTAAAACAATGAGCAACGTAACATTTTCCTTAATAAAGTGACTAGAAGTACAGGACATTAGTGAAGTGTATATGATTCCGGTACTTGTGTAGGGGTCCGCTACTCACATTCAAATATCGTATCTCGACATTAAACAGCCTATTAAACAGCCTATTTCACTAACCCAATCTTTGTATCAGGAAAGAGTAACCCTTCCACTTCAGTACCTGTTACCTTTTGTGAAATTAATATTCCTGGATAAACGCTCTGGCTTCTGCACTGCCAGCTGAAAAAAAAAAAAAAAATGCCAGGCTTTAGCTAGATTAGAATACTAGTGTTGTCACGACCATGTGAAATTAAATAGTGAATGAATTAGCACTCCCGGGCTTCTTTGACTCACTCTCAGTTGAAGTTTGGCGTTAGCTGGAATAAAATACTTAAAATCGCGACCTATGGCGGTCTTGCAGCATAACTTGCCATGGCTGGTTGTACATTTGAAAACAGTACTAAGAAAAGGTTTCAACACTGCTCCGTTTTCTCTCTACAACACGTCATACGATAAGGAAAGACTAAATCAGTGCAGCTGTCCACCAGACAAGCCGATAAAGCGCATCAAATATCACACTTGCCACGTCACAAAAAAAAAAAAAAATAAATAAATAAATAAATAAATATATAAATATATAAATAATCTATCTATTGCCAGACGCCTTAATCCCGTAAGGGGTGGCCACAAACAAATCGCCTCCATGTCGCTCTGTCCCCCGCCATTTGACTGCCCTACTCCCAGCTCACCCCCCTCTCTCATATACCTTTCCACTCCATCCCTCCATCTCATCCTCGGCCTCCCCCTCCCTCTCCCTTCCTCCACCTCACTCACATACACTCTCCTCATCAGTCTCTCACTCTTCATCCTCTCCACATGGCCAAACCACCTTAATGTGTTTCTCGTAACGCTTCCTATCACATCCACATCCACACCACACCGCTCATTCCCTTCCTCATTGTCAGCATGTGACTCCATATGCCCCTTTCAAATAACTCATTTCCACTACTCTCACTCTTGACTTCTGTCTCTTCAGCAACGTCCAAGCTTCACTTCCATACGTTAGAGTTGGTATAACAATACAATAAAAAAATAAAAAAAAAACCGAGGGAGAGCAGCCGAAAACACAACTATTTGAGCTGCTGTATTTGAGCCGCTCAGAATCGTGTGAAGATCTGTAATGAAAATACTAACAATGACATCGATGATCTTGAAAATGAGTGAGAAGACCAAAACTTACGTGACAGGTACAGGAAGTGTTTGTACATTAAAAATAAACTCTACAGAACTGACACACACACACACACACACACACACACACACACACACACACACACACACACACACACAGATAGAGAGAGGGAGGGAGGGAGGGAGGGAGGGAGGGAGAGAAAATTTTGTTATAAGGAAATTGTTAATATCTGCTTATTTCCTTCCGAAACTCCATCATTACAATTCACAGTAAAAAAAAAAAAAAAATGGAAATAAAAGGTACAATCCGACCTGTCCAACAACCGCGTTCTAAAACACTTCAGACCTAACGGGAGCACCTTGGTTACCGGAAACAAAAATGGAACATAAAAGCTTTAGGACTGTGTTCCATCCAGTAATACTCCATTCCATGTATTACTTTTTAATACTTTCTCTGCAGTTTTCATCATCTACTAAAATAAAAATCAATGGGAATTACCTTGATAGCTCTCTTTGAGCATGGAGTCCACTCAATACGCGAGTAATCTGCAGAAAGTGACTATCAGGTTGATGTCTGTAACTACGGCACAGCGCTCTGAATCTTCCCTGACAACACGCGATGCCTGGCTCGGGAGTCAAAGCTGCTGGGGTTCATGTGCGTTGCTCTGAAATGGTCGGGATTGTGAAAATGTGAAGTGTCACTCGGCGGTAAAGCCAGCTGTGCCTTTTATGGGGGTCACACACATAAAAACTGATAAAAAAGGCAAAAACTGTTGGAATATTGGGAAAAAAGACAAACTGTAACATCCAATATCGTATTGTACCAAATATAACAAGATTGCGTACGGCAGTGTACAACAACTATTTTGCAATAAGTACTTTCTATGTTCTGATGATGTTAATGAAAACAAAAATACTTTTGGTTTCAGAATTCACAGAGTATTTCAGCCTTATCGCCATTATGTATCGACAGTGTAAGAGAAATTTCATTCATGTATATATAAATACTGTAATTTACTGCCTAAGAAATCCATATATTCAGGAAGGAGTGTATTGTAGCACTTCTGTCTCCCTGTCTCATGGTTATTAGTGAACCAACTCTGCATGGTAGCATTGTTTATTTCATCGTAACTACCCCACTAACGATCTTTGTAGGGCGAGGTATTTCGGATACATTGATTAAAATGATAATCAAACCATCTAAGCAAGAACCTGTGTGCATTATTAAACTGACAGATTCCTAAATCACTGATCAGTCGCTGCAAAGAGGTGATGCAGCAAAAAGACTTAATGAACAAAGGAAAAAGGCACATGATACTACGATCTTCAGTTGAGAGAGAGAGAGAGAGAGAGAGAGAGAGAGAGAGAGAGAGAGAGAGAGAGAGAGAGAGAGAGAGAGAGAGAGAACATTTTGTTGCGGGAAAACTAAGTGCGATGATCGGGGCTTCATTTTACACATGTATAGTACACCTCTTTCACCTGAGTAAATTATATCTTAACTTTCTGAAAATAAGCAAGTCCTGAATATTCTTAAGGCTCATTTTTATACTGTTTCACACAGTTTTATTTCAGGACTAATCACTTAAGTTGTTCACAGAAACTCCACACTTGTCAGATCTAGAAGATTCTATGGCTGGATTCCTCCGCAAGGAAGTGAGGCATATGATGTGTTTTAATGTCCGTTTCTTCTGCGCTTAGTTGATTGTCCCCCCCCAAAAAAAAAAAAAAAAAAAAATTACTGGAAGAGAATCACACATCACACTGTGGATGATCAAAGTGGAAAAAAAAAAATGTCTCGATACTGAAACAAAATGAAAAAGTCACAAAGCTTTGTTCCATGTTTCCTCTGCCACACTCACTAGCACTTCATCAGCATCAACTTTAGTCAGTTCATTGCAGGTAACTGGTGTCTATAACTTTCTCCGCTCTGAGCCATTGGTTATCACGCCCCATCCCAGTGAAATGTATTTATGAACTACCCAGTATGCTGTTTTCCGCCTTCGTTTTACTTTTGCTTGACCTCAGAATAGCTGTTCGACTATCCTCAATGTTCAGCTTATTCACTGAGGGAGGAGAAACGTGACAAAACGTGTGAATGTTCGTTGAAATGACTGAACTGTGGCTATTATATAATTTCTGTCTTGTATTATCGCTTAGTTAGCAAACCCTTTCTCTACAGTACCGTCAGCTGATTCCCAAAATGATCCTTTCCTTTCCTTTCCATTCCTGTCTGAGTATTCTTAAGATTGTTTTCCAAGCAGTGTATAAGAGTGCAAGAAGTCGTCATTTTCCCTGGGACTGTTTTAAGGATTCATTCTAGAACTCTAGGTTACTTCAGTACGTATTCCACTTTCACTTTATGACCTTAAATGTTAATCTGGATTCTTTCTTGCTTGCGTAGTGTTTATGGACGCCAGGACTATGCAAGCGCTTCATTTCGAAACGATTCCAGTTAGCTCAGAAAATCGTTTGTTGATAGCAAGACTAAAACACAAAAGTGTGCATCGTACTGAAGAGGTTAATTAGTAAATTTCTCCAGTCTCACAACTACGATCATCTCTTGGGTTATGAGTTTGTTGCTGTTTGACGATGTTATTCAGCAAATGGGGATCATTCCCAGTGAGGTGATAAAGAATTAGTCTTTTTGCCATTGCAGTATTATGACCGCAGTTTTTAGCCTGGTATTGGTGTAACCAGACTATTTCTCTCAGCTTAAAGGATAACATTTGTCAGTGATGGGGGTTAATGCTATGTCCATGTATGTATTTTTTAGTTTTGATGAGATCTCCAGTAGTGATGGCATTGGTTCTTCCTATCCAACGACGTCTTTTTACTTAAATCTTGCTCTTTAAAACGATTTCATTCAGCGTAGGAGAAGCTTTTTGAACCAAGGTAGATGAAGTTTCCATTATTCCCTTCATTACTGTTTAAATACAATCGTCTGACGTTAGCAACAATACAAAAATAGTAATTAACGTCTGCAAGTGTGAAACATAAATGATGTCAGCAAACAATGAAATAAAACATGTCAGCAGCAGTGATAAAAATGGCTCATCAGCAGTAATGATAAGATAAAAAAATACATCAACAACACCACTTTAAAAATGACGTCAATTCCGGTACTTAAAACTGACGTCAGCTGCAGCAATTAAAAAGCAATACAACGCCAGCAGCAATAATGCAGTAGCCTAAATATGATGTCATGAAATACAATAAATATCAAATTCCTTCGTCAGCGGGAATACATTTAAAAAAACACATCACATCAGTAGCTGTGACAAAATAATAAAAAGCATGCATTTCCCTTATACAGAAATATTAAGTATCAAGAATGGCGTGGAGAGATATATGAAAGAGAGCGGTGTAAGTTGGAGGTAAACCAGCCGCATGGCAAAGGACAGAGTTACAAGGAGGAATGTGTTTGTAACCACCCCTTACGGATTAAGGAGTCTAGAATGAGTAGACAGACTACTGGTTTAGTAGACTGTGTAGCATCCTTTCTTTAGCGACTGTGCACGTTACACCTTAACACTCTCCGGTGATTAACTCTGCTGATTTACACTGTCTGGGGTTAACTGGAGATCCACAGCCTACAGTATGTTTTCGTCTGAAGGAACTAAGACATTTCTGCACCTCGTGGTAGCATGAAATTCGATGAGCCTTACTTATGAGGTAGAAAATAGTCACCTTGGTTACTAGTCAAATCAACCTTCCAATCTGACAGCGCTGAAGTTTTCATGAATCTTTGTCAGGTTAAAGTAAGTGCGCTGTGCTAGAGAGGGCACGACCATGAAAGGGTTTGTTATGACAATATAGTTAGGCTTTTATAGCTCACCACCTAGCCGAAAAAAATCAGCTGGAGTTACCTGGAATACAATACTAGGATTGTTCCAATAATGGCGTGGTTGATGTTTTTTTGAATGCTGTATTTATCGTACAGTGTTAACATACTCTTCATCAGTAGCATACAATAGGATGTAAAGGTGTCTGTGCAAAATAAGTCGCCGAGAAACATGTTACACGGAGTCATATAGGAATGAAAGCAAGTCATATAAATGAAACAAGCATGCCGGCGTAAGGCCTACGGTACATTCCTCAGCAACAGTTCATTCTTGCCCTCTAAGACAGGCGTCGATTGGGAAAAGTCGTGATTTGACCGCCCCTGTTTGGAGTACAACTGTCATGTGTGGGGAGGTTCCCCTCATACAGCTCTTCTCAATAGGGTGGAGTCAAAGGCTTTTCGTCTCATCAACTCTCCACCTCTTACCGACTCCCTTCAATCTCTGTCTCTTCGCCGCACCGTTGCATTGTTATCTCTTTTCTATCGCTACTTCACTGGTCACTGCTCCTCTGAACTGTCTGCTTGCATCCCTCCACCTCTACGATGGGCGCGTAGCACCCGTCTAGCAGCAAATTCTCATTTTTTTTTTTTTTGTCCGACTCTCTAATGCAAGAGTTAACCGTTACTCCCAGTCCTTCATTTATGCAACAGGTCAACTCTGGAACTGTCTCCCTTTGTAAAAATTTCCTGCTTCCTATGATCTCCAGTCTTTCAAACGCAGTGTGTCCAGGCATCTCGATCGGATCTTGAATTTGGCTTTCTCTTGTATTTTGTTTTTCTCTTGGAAGGAACAGTTATTGCGGGCTCGTGGCCTTTGGTTCCTTCTTTCTCGCATAAGCAAAGAAAAACACCGGGGGAAAAAAAAAGATCCCTTGAATTCAAAGACGTCTGTTTAAGTTACCGGAATCTGCTACTGGTATTGCATTAGTCTCTGAATCACCCAGTTTATCCAGGAGGGAACAGGCGGCTCCAACAATCTTTCCCGTGGCTAATTGAATGCTAGGTGATATTTCCCAGGAATGAGTCATATTCAAAGACTTGAAAGTTGATAATTTTTCATAAATTACTTATAATTCGATGGGTACGAAGTCAAATTCATAAAATTACTCTTGTATAGACGTTTAATTTTTTTTTTTTCCTTTTTAAGACTAGAGCCCCAAAGGCTCCAACAATAAACAGTTTTACTATTATATTTTTTTCTTTGTTACCGTCTGACGATATTATATAAATTACCCGAGACTGTACCTAACCCCTCCTGTTCGAAAACCCAAGAGGAAGCAAGAATAAACTATCAATGTAAGTCATCTGATTCAGTGGATTATCCCTTTTAATTAGACATTTTTTTTCTTTCTTAGTGGAGAATGTGTTTGTACAGTAGGTACGATATTAGATAATGGTCTTCTTTAACCCCTTCAGGGCGCTGAAGGGAGTCGCCCTACCGTGGTGATGTCGTTTAGCCTAGAAGGAGGATCATGCCCGGAAGAATAAACATCCCAGCCTGAGCAAATATTCCAGCTGGGTCCACAAACGGCCCTTGTTCAAACCCCCCTCCCCTTCCCAAAGGGACCGCAGAGTCAGCACAAAACCGTCCTCCCACATATATGTTTTTCAGCTTTTTCTTCTAAAACGCCTTCAGATTCTCCAGCCTGCAAGTCCCTCTTACTCCTTCTAGCCAGTGACATACTGGCACTGAACTCATCCCTAGTCCAGACAGAAATACATGCCACAGATATACAGTAAAAAGGAAGTCACACGCAGATGATGGCAGGTTGGGTGAAACCTCTGAAAACAGTGACTACATCGCAATTTTCAGTTCTGACATCAGACAAACATCACGCCACACAATGAAAATGTCGCTGTAGCAGCGTATACAGACAACCAAAACACACAACTCGCAGAACAAAACACTGAACATTCACAAACACACACACATGCGCAGAAAAAAAAAAAAAAAGCACTACATCACAGAGTGTCTCGGCAACATCTCCCCTCCTCCACTTAACACAGAAACATACAAGCACGAACATAAACACACAACCACCACAGCCAGCCGAAACCTTCAGCTAAATAGCATCTTTCAAGAACAGACAGTCCTTCAACATAAGCTCAATAAATGACATCTGGGAACAACCAGTCTAAGTCGCCGATTTCCTGGGATTCTTTGGGTTCACAACTAGATGTGCCTGGGGTTACAACAAGAACAACAACCAAGATCCCTCAAAAAATATAAATCCCTCTTAACTGAAATTAATCGTCTGAAGAAAGCAAGAATACACCAATGAAATACGTCCTCGGCTAGAAGGTTAAAACGGTGAAGCAGCTGAATAAGAGGCACTTGATAAAATCGTCTGGAAATAGCAAGTATTATACATTAACAAGTAGAATACGCCATCTCAGAAATTGGATTAACACATTCATTCCGATAACATTTCTTTACTCTTCTTGCCATCAGACGCTTTTATTCAAGTAAGGGAAAAGAAGTCAGGGTGTTAAAGGTTAACAGAGACTGTTTATAATTACCTCATATGAATGGTCTCTCGAGATCTTAACGAAAATATCTGAAGATAGCAAGAACTAATTTATATTAAGCATGTTGTGATCCACTGTTTCAAGCCATTGATGTATCCTCGTGTCCTGTGGTCCATCAGTCAATACCGACGTATCCATAAAGCTACCAGGACGCTTTGCCTAACCCGAGTTTCCTCTTTAAACTGAAATTAAGTCGTCCGAAGTTAGAACGAATACGAAATACGTGATGTGATTTAAGACTCAGGTGTGGCTTTCAAGCGATGGGGCCCATGTATGTAAACAGAAATATCCATAAACCTTCCAGGACGTTTAGCCTACCTTGATTTCTTTCCCTAACAAAACTGTCTGAAAGTAGTGCGAATAAAGTAATAAAAAATGTGTGAAATGATTCGATGGTTCAAGACGCAGATGTGGTTTTCGCGTGCTGCGACCCATGAAGGTGAGATGAAGTAGCCATAAAGCTTCCAGGACGCTTTACCTAAGCTGGAAATAAGTGGTCTGAAGGCAACAGTAATATGCGAATATAATACTTGCTGTGGTTAAATACGTAGTTGTGGGTCTTGCGCGCTATAACCCATTCATCTGAAATGTATCTATAAAGCTCTCAGAACCCTTCACCTTATCTGATTTCTCTCCTTAAACAGAACTTAAACTGTTTAAAGCTAGTAGGAGTAAAGAAATAAAATACATTGTGTGATTTAGTAGTTCAAGTCGCAGGTGTAGCTCTCAGGTGGTATGGCCCATGCATGTGAGGTGACGTACCCATAAAGCTCGGGGGACCCTTCGCTTACACTTACATCTTACTGTTATGCCAAACATAAACGTTACCGCCACGTCTGTGCCGCCGCTGGGTGAATCTAATACCTACCTGTGTATCTAGCTGTCTATCTATGTCACTGATCCTGTTAATATTGCGTATGAATCTGGCAGCACAATTTAACATAATTTTGTAGACTACTCCTGCTTTTGCCAAACAACTTTTATTCAGCACGGGAGAGGCCTTGGTGTCAGAAAGGTTAATGAAGGCTACATGTAACGCTAGAGCTGGAAAATTGTATTGTAATTGGAATAAGAGTGTCTGAGGAGAGCATTATTTAAATGGAAACAGTTCCCCTGGCTTAAAGGCCAAACCACTAAATACTGCACTCTTTTTCTTTATTTTTTTACGTTCTTTCTGGTGTCACAAAATTACTGAATATTCATATTAGGGAAAACTGTTCGTTGAGAAAGGATTAAAAAAAATAATCTCAACCACATCAAGTCGATCAAGTCTCGAATTTTCGCATGGATATAACGAACTGTTATTCTTATGACACCTTTTTCGATGTGCAAGGGCCTAGAACTAGAATACTACACTGCAGTTTGGAGAATTTCGTTTCTTCAGCTGGAATATATCGTTTTAGACTAATCTAATATACTATAGCAGTAGTGTGTGTGTGTGTGTGTGTGTGTGTGTGTGTGTGTGTGTGTGTGTGTGTGTTTTGGGCAGCCGAAACTACACACTCAAATCGCACCAAAATTGGCACAGAAATCGCAAAAAATTCACTGATGTGAAAAAACTTGGTCCCATCATGATTGAAAAACTTTTACTATATTTAATGAGCGATCACATTTTGACCAAAAAAAACGCCGCTTCTGGCGCACGGCATAGGATCTGCGTAGAATTTTTTGCCCACAGGTACAACTAAAGTATTTCGGACTTGCGTTCGGACAACTTGGGTTCCATTCCCGAAGCTGCAAATAACACGATCAATTGGTTAGCTGCAAAAAATCCAAGTGACAACGTTACACTAGAACAGCACATAAACGCGAGAACCCTCCGCAGGAGCAACTGCTAAGGTCCTGAAGGGCCCACGAGCACTTGTTAAGGCTATAATTTACCCATCCAGTACAAAAAAAGGTACATAGAGAGATCGTTTGGAGAGAGTGAAAACATAATAAAAGGAAGTGATTTGAATGAAGTTAAAATCATCAGACCAAGTCTACAAAAAATATGTATTTATATTTTAACCACCAGAAGAGTACCCAGGTGTTATTTATAACTACTGAAAATATGCTACCCAAGTATACATACAATTAGACAGACACTCTGCAATGGACTAGCTTAATAAGAATCGAATGGATGATCGAAAAGTTCCTGCTCGACTTAGCCTGCGTCCCTAACACATTCATTATAATTGCATCCAAAATCTCTGTTCTTATCGGTTAAGAAGGGTCCCTGATACCTCTTCCTTTCTAGTTTGTGCCTGTATTTGGCGCGTAAAATTTCCCATACGTTACTTTTACAGTTTATGTCTATGTAAGAAAAAGAGATAACCTGTAAGAGACTGCAAATCTATAAAGCGCAAAATACATACAGTAGCTAAGGAAAAGGTACAAGAAAATCCTCTCAAGATAACGAGAATACTCCCGAGCATGGTGGCGTCTTTAAAAGTACAACAGTTTCCAGCCGAATCGGACCCTCTTCCTTAACCCTTTTGGTATGAAACCGTCTGAAACTGTTGTACCTTCCCACTATTTTTTTTCCTAATATAATGGTATAAGAAGTATAACTTGCAAGGAAAAATGGTATGTGGAATGGTGAGCTTTCGTCTGTTTTCTTCAAGACATTTTCAGATGAAAGTTCGGTATTCAACATTATTTTTTCCCAGCAAATTATACGTTATGTAACAGCACACGTATTTGTGTTCGTGACATTAAGCATAATTAATCATTTAAACAGTTCGTGTTACTCTGGTAAACACATATGATACTGAATAATTAGAATGATGTGATCCATTTGATCTAAATGTGTAATTATGTATTCTCAGGTGAGCGGAGGGCATGCATGAGTGAAAAAGAGGTCACGAGAAGTAAAAATATAAGTAACGAAGTCTTTTAAATGTTAATGCCAATTTACATTTAGGCCACACTAATGTCGGAGAAGAATTCCTCCAGTGTTTTGCAGGTATTTAGGTCAGTTAATTTGGAGTCCTTGGTATGACCTCCCTCAGTCCTGTGATTCATGTTTAGTTGAATAAAATCATCTAGCGTCTGCTGGAATACAGTGCTCGAGTTTTCTCATCAATGACAGTGTTAATGACGACCGTATTACTCATCAGGCTCCTATGACACACTCCCAAATGAATCAAATCGTTTGGAGTCATTTTTTTTTTTTTTTTTTTTTTATGTGTTCGACTCTGGGCAAAGGCTTCAGGGCCTATATCTCGGGGGCAGTAGCCTATCCCAATGCCCAGTAGTCCTCCTACACCTCCACATGTCACCACTTCGGCATTAACACCCACCGTCCATACTGAATACATGCTAGGGCTGTCTCATACAGGACTGGCGTATTGGTATTAGCGGGGTTATTTTTACGACATGTCGGTGGGTAATCTGGTAGATCAGGAAAGTCTGCTTTTTATGAAATTCAAATCCTTAAACTGTTCCCTGCCCCAGCCGGGATTCGAACCTGCGACCATCAGGACTGCAGGCCGCCTCTCTACCGATTCAGCCACCGCCTCCATTTGCAGTAAAACACTAGGTTTATCACAACCATGCGGGGCAGGGGCGGATCCAGGAATATTTTCTGAGGTATTGTCCATGCAGTTTTCCAAAGTAATGGGGGTTCAACATCCCCTTCCTCTAAGTCAACTGAGTAACATTTGTCAGCAGGAATGGTTTGCGTGGGAGTAATCACCAGAATAACCAATAAAAAATACTTTCTTTATATGCACAGTACTGGATACTACCTTAGCGCTGGGGTTCTTAAAATGGGGTCGCAAAATCATGTTTACAATGTGAATATTATTAGAATATTATCTGACCATCTATAAACCAAAGAGTTCCCCACTTCCCGGCATATATAAAAATGTGCAATTTAGTGAGAGTGTAATCTGTTCTTATATCAACGTGTGTGATATATTTTAAGTTTACGACACACCGGACTACGATACGGTCATTAACAGTACTTTTGTAACATTTTAAATCATCTTTTTCTTGTACATGGTTCGCCACTGAAACTTAATATAGGTGTACTGAAGGAAGTAGTTACTCTGCGATATGTAGCTTTGGCAGGTTACTCATTAAGCAACATCTGATATTCTATTAGCGTAATTTCATACTTTCATTATGGTAAAATGGAGAATTACAAGAAACATCTGACAAAATATGTATGTGGACGATGCTTAAGATCGAGATTTCTGCCCGGACTCTCCTCCCGCAACCTCATCATCACATCACTCTTACATATTCACTACATTTTGAAGCTAAGCTCCATAGGCACGCCTGTCCGGGTTGGTAGACTTTGGAAACCGCATATCCAGTTCACCGAATAATTTTGCATTTTTGAAGTTTTGCCTGCTTTTTCTGTGACACTTGAGAGCAGCTGATGACTAAATATCAGAACATATGCTTTAAAGTGAGTGTGTAGTACAAGAGCATGTTACCTAGTATCCATCTTACTAAAAGGGGCATTTACCCACGGCAACACAATGCAAGAGGCACGTGAATCGTTAGTGACAGTTTATAATCAGCCGGGTGTCTGTTCTCAGTGTGTGCACAATTTTGCAATCTAGATACATCTGCGACATGGAAAGGCGGCTAGTCCTTAGGTCAGGTAACAAGGAGAAGAGGTCAGAGAATAAAAATTTCCATGAGCAATATTACCTCTGAAATGCCATCTATTTGTAATTCGAGTTAGGGACATAACATAGTCAATGGTGAATTCCTTCAGACTGACCAACCGTAGATGTGTCGGAAACACCAAGATGATTATTGTATTATTACTAACGCTTTGCTCTACCAGCCACTCCGTTATGGGAAGGACTTGTACCCGCTAAGGCTCAGTAAAATAGATATATAAAAAAAAAAGAATGTACATTAAGTATTATACAGAAATAATGCAGTGCTCATAAACCAGTAGGTGTGTGTGTGTGTGTGTGTGTATGTGTGTGTGTGTGTGTGTGTGTGTGTGTGTGTGTGTGTGTAAGACAATGTGTGTGTGTGTGTAAGAGAGAGAGAGAGAGAGAGAGAGAGAGAGAGAGAGAGAGAGAAGAGATATGCGAAGGAAGTCGGGGTCCCAAGTCTCTGCCAACATCATTATTTTGGGGTCTCAGCCCAAAAAGTTTGAGAACCACTGGCTTTCTGTGATAAACTAGGGGTGTTGCCCGGGTAGCGGGGGTAACACCCCTGTATTTGACCTTGAAGAAGTTATTGGTGATAATATTAAAAATCAGAATCCCGTGACTCACTCTTAGCTAGAAGAATCATCAGGGGTGGGGATGAAAATTATTACATACTCTAGAATTTCTGATTTGTACTTTGAGTTTTATTCATTGGTAACTGAAGGAAATTAGTTTTATGCACGACATTAGCCTTTGTCCAGTTTCTGTGCCTGAATACTTTTGGATATCGTCTCTCACTCTTGTAGCAGAGGGGATATTTCCAAGAGGATGATGTACATTCGAAGATACTGGGAATATTGTCTCAGTATACGAGTAAAAAAAGTATTAATATCCTTGGTAAGTGTTGCTCGGTAAATCTCTGATTAGTAAGGACAAGCTATGCATGGGTGTTTGTCTATGTGTGTGTGTGTGTGTCTGTGTGTGTGTGTGTTTTTCATGAGAACGGCAACAGATGTCGACCTAATTCTTTCTGCATTATGCTAGGTTAAGTCCAAGGAGTGTCAGAAAAATTGACGCTCAAAAAAAAAAAAAAAAAAAATGGCGATCGTGCGCTGCGAGACGGCGCCAAATTGTCGGAAATAACGACACAACACGTATGAAAATATGCGAAAATTATTTTACGACTTCTCGGTCAGAATTGGTTATTGTAGGCAAAATAACGGTTGGCAAACAAAGATAACTGTATCAGTAAACATTTTGTGGTGGAAAGGCAATTAGCGAGCCCCGCAAATTTTTGAGGGCAAGCACTAGCGCTGAAAATCTTTTTAAGGGCCAGTATGATATATTAAATGTTTTAAAGTGTATTTTATTGAAGACGTGGCCTTCGTAAAATCCCACACGGCTATGCCATACTCTGGTAAACAGTACCGTTATGATCTGAAACATAAACGAAAATATTCCATTGCTGACATTTGTTTTTTAATGCATTTTAATTTTTAGGAAAACCAGGCAAAATTGATTTAATCTTAATTAGTCACACGATTTAAGCAACACAGACTCTGATTAACGATTGCTGTATTAATAAATTACACTATCAGTGGCAACATGAATAGTGCTTGGTGGATAATAGTCGTAGTGATGGAGGATTTAAAGGGGGAAATATAGGAAGATTATCTTATTAAGACTCCTACCCTCTCTTACTCCATTGCGCCTCTCTTATGAGTATCTATCCTCCCGAAGGAGTAGGCTTCCTAAGTCAGCTGTAGTTTTATTTCTTTCTCATTTCTGTCTGTCTATCTGTCAGTCTGTTTATTGTCCCATGATGAGCGTAGGGATGGGCCTGGTCTTGGCTAATTGGTTCACATATTACAGGTAAGTGGCCAGTCGCAAATCCCTCAACGGTATTACGTGAACCATTAGCCCGAACCAAAGATCAAATGTGATCCCTTATGGGCCACATCTGATTGAAGCTCCTGAGCAGAGTGCTCTTCGACCTTTTTGGTTGTCGCCCACCCCTTACGGAGATGTTGAAAAACCTGTGCACCCTAGACATTTACTTTTTTTGTATGTAAATGCTAAACCTCTCAATCTAATTTTCATTATACAGTAGGAAAGTAATTAAATGCAGTATAACATTATGTTATTAGTTTATTTGGCCAGCTAAAACAGTGCAACACATTGGAACATAGCATTAAAGATATACATGGTATTCCAGAACAAATATTGCTTCTTTGATTATGAGATACAGAGATTTTTATCAATACTTTTAGGATCCAGTAGCTTGGCTGTTGTTGTACTTTGTTTGCCATCAGCTGATATCGAGGCATCAGGCGACTTTCAAGTGCTCCGCGCATGAGAGGATCCACATTCAGAATGGCAATCTTTTTCTTTGATTTCATTATAACTAAAGCTGAGAAACCTTGCTCACATAAAAATGATGTTGGCTTCTGCACAAATATGGCTGTTGCCTGTTTAGCGAACTCCTTGTACTTGGAAATATCAAGCATGACAACCCAAGAATCCATGAGATAGCCAAATGTCTTGAAAGCAGCTTTTTTGGAGTAATCCATGCGTATCTCCAACAGAGTGTCTGAATGATTAATCCTTTCATCACAAAATGGATTTAGAACATACATTTTGGAAGTTAGGCTGTCATTCTCACTCTGGGAAACACAAGTCAAGGTTTTCTTGTACCAAAGTAAAGTGGCTGGCAATCACGTGGGATATTCGTTCCTCTAGTGTTTGCTTTGCTACCTGTATATCATGTTTCCAGCCACATTCTATGATAAACTTATCAAAAGATGGGAAATCAGAACATTTTTTCTTTTCCACATTGGTTCTCCATTTTTTCACCTTCAGTTTGAGTCTCTTAATTTTTCCCATGGCTATGAAAATATCTTCACATTTACCTTGAAAGTTAGTGTTCAGCTTCTTCAAATTATAAAAAAATGAAGCCATATATGACAACTTTGCCAGCCATATAGTGTCCTGACAGATAACTGCCACGGGATTTGCTTCCTCATTGAAGAAATCGGAGTTGGTCTCTCAGTGTCAACACTGTTGAGAACCTTCCCACGGGATAAACATCGCATTTAGCATGAAGGAGGGGTTTAGTGAAGTCACTTTCCATATCCTTACACAACTCACAGAACATTCTGTGCTTTTTACGTTGGCACGATTATAGTTAACCATTTTTACATCATCTAGAGGTAACTCAAGTTCATTTTTCTCACTACCTTTTCTAGCCTCCTCCAGTTGCTTTGCAACTTGAGCCTTCCTGTGAACCATGCAGTGAACTGGAACACAGTTTGATTAGACTGCATGGATTTTGTTCAAAAAGCCAATGACTGCACCAATCATTGCTCTTGCACCATCAGTGGTAACAGATTTGCATCGTGACCAGCCAATACCGTCAAACATGAAATTGTTCAGTTTCTGGAAAATGTTCTCTGCTGCTGTCTCAATAAATAGTTGAAGGCAGCACAAAGTGTTTAACTGTTTTTTTACTTTCTAAGTCTGGAAAATTGCAGTACACTATCAGCTGGGTTTCCCTTCCAACGTTTGTTCATTTGTCCGAATGAACTCTCTTGGCACAATTTTTCAACAAGTTGCTCCCTCAAATCATCAGCTAGCATCTTGGATCGGCGACATGTTGTGGTATCTGACAATGGGATCTGCTTTCTCTTCTCTACTGCGTCTTTCCCTCCGTGGATAAGGTCGGCTGCTACTTCAAGGCATGGCAGTAAAACATTTTGAGTTTAGTAAAAGGTTGTTCTTCGTGCAGTATAATATGTGCCATCTTTAGAGAAGCGAGAATGAGTAATTTGTTGCCAGAGGGCATGACTTTTGAAAGCTCATTGTTGTTTCCAGTAAACTTTCAATGTTGCTTCAAAGAATTGCTTTGATTTGTTTTGATGTTCTGGGTGTTTAGTCTTAAACTTTCGTGCAGGTTTTGAAGGAACAACATTTGCATTGCTGTATGTGGCATCACAATAGAGGCATTTGGCTGGTGGGAAAGGATTTGAAGTTTCATCTAAATACGATATGATAATTCCACCGTTTTCGCCGTTTCTTACCGAATGAAGAGTCCTGCTTTCTCACTGCCTGTTTGTTCCTTTAGGAGTTCAGTTGAGTAGCCTCGCAATCTGGGGTTTCATTGGTGCATCATCTTCGCTTGATGCAGCGGCAGCCTCAGGTCTCACAGGTTCTTGGTTGCCATCTATTTTCTTGAAGTACTTAGGCTATACAACGACATGGCTTCAGGTACTTGGACAACAGTGTTGAAATCTGAAAAAAAGGATTGAAAGTAATACTGAAAAGAAAGCAGGTGATCTAATACTGACAAAATTCCCGTCACATATGTTGATGAAAATATGTTGCTCAAAAATAATAAATCAGCGAGATGTTTATCAAGAAGCAATATTCATTGCATATGAAAACATATGCGGATTCCACGCTTGAAATAATTACTCTTTAAAAACATCATATTAATTACAAAGACATACTCCCCATTTTAAAAAATTACAAATACAGTTACAAATAAAATAAAATTTATAAATTACATACACCATAATAAAAAAAAAAATATATAACATAAAATCAATGGCTGGAAGAATCACACTGGTGTGATGATCAATGACGGTGGGACGAAACATATATTTGCCAGTTTCAGTGGACACTGCCAATATCTTCAATGGTCAAGACAGAGACAAGGAATGATATACTGACAGTACAAGGGTTCCTATTTTGCGTGTGTATTAGGGGCGAGGACAAGGAGAGGAGAGGTAAGACTACTAAACAGATCAGGTCACATCCTTGTCTGGCCTGACCTGAGAAAATAGGGTTGGAAGGGACAATTCCATTCCCTTCCCTATCTGCTGAGGTCAGGTCAGCATGGATGTGGCCTAATCTGTTTCATGGACCTCCCTCCACCCCCTTATATCACATAATATAATCATTATCATAATAATAATCTCATTAATAATAAGCGAGCCAAAAAAATGAAGCCATTATTATATTGATTACAAATAAATTACACAAATAAGAAATATAAATACATGGTTATAATCTCGTCCACACATTCGTCCACCCCTCACTAATCTCGTCCACCCTGGTTGAATAGCGCTGCTTTAACATACTCAACACAATGATGTCTTTGGCTACGTTACTGTTACAATCTCCGAATTGTTTTAGTTGGGTCTGATGCCTTCGTAAAACCCTCCATCACTAGGATGCTCACGTTAACTGAATGAAATCATCGGGAGAGAGAGAGAGAGAGAGAGAGAGAGAAATCGCATCATCGTCGTGCAGGGGATAACCCACAAAACCAACTGTTCATTTACTTAAATTAGTAACACCAATTATTTTAAATAGTTTTCCGGACAGCAAGAAAGAATATGGTTCATCACTCAGCGACGAGTCACCTAGGGGTAGTATTGTAACGAACGGCTGGATTATGATCGCCCTCACCTACCAAGTGTTGTTTTATATCGTCGCTGTGGAGTTCGTGTATTTTCATTACTTTCTGTGTTGCTTTTCGCCCTTGACTGGTATTCACTGGCCATGTCCTTTGTTCTGACTCTACGTGGATCAGCTTCTTGAGTCAGTTATCCACCCTAACCCCAAATGCATATTAAAACACGCCCATTCCAGCACGGAAACACCATTTTGCAAATTTATGGTTACTGTAAACTGTAGTTGCAGCCACCAGCGCGCTCATCTCTTTAACTTAAACCTTTAAGCCTGTGTCGCGTCATTTACCCACTTAAATTACCCTCCCTTGATGCTACCTAGTGTCCTTTTTTTATCCACCAGACCACTAACACTGGTTGGAAACTTGAGTCATGTGACCACCTGTTGCTTGCACCAGGATTTGAACCTTTCCGTTAGTTTGCCAACATGTTAGTACATAGCAATACTGTACTTGGGGTTTCATTCTCTCTGGATTTATCTTGGAAAAAACATAATATATTACTTGTAAAATCTGCTTCCAATAGATTAGGTATGGTAAGCTGATCCCATGCCTGCATTTCCCTTGCACAGATGTTGACTTTATATACGGGTTTCATTCGCCCCTGTGTAGAGTACAACTCTCAGGTGTGGGGAGGTTCCCTACATACAGCTCTTCTCATCAAGGTGGAGTAAAAGGATTTTCGTCTCAGTAACTCTTCTCCTTTTACTGGCTCCCATCAACCTCTGTCTCTTCGCCGCACTGTTGGATCTGTATCTCTCTTCTGTCGCTATTTCAATGGTCACTGCTCCTCCGAACTGTCTACTTCCCTCCCTCCACTACAACGGAGGGCACGTAGCACCCGTCTAGCAACAAATTCTCATCCCTTTCTTGTCCAACTCTCTAATGCAAGAGTTAACCGTTACTCCCAGTCCATTTCTGCAACAGTTTAACCGTGGAACTGTCTCCCTCTGCCTATAATTCCCACTGCCTATGATCTCCAGTCTTTCAAACGCAGTGTGTTCAGGCCTCTCGAAATGAATGGGTCTTAAATTTGGTTCTCTGTTATTTTGTTTTTGTTTTTTCTTGGAAGGAACAGTTTGCCGGCTCCTGGCCTTTGGTTCCTTCTTCCTTGCATTAAAAAAAGTGAGCTTCGCAGAAGCAGCAGCGTCAGTTGGTCAAAGGTCGGGTATAAAGTCGGAGTTGGAGTCAGAATTTCATGATTTTCTTCTGCAAGTGCTCAACAGTCACCACACTAGAGGGATGCAGCTACTCCAACAGCCATTACCTCCGAGTATCAGAAAAGTCACTGGGAAAATATATATATATATATATATATATATATATATATATATATATATATATATATATATATATATATCCCTAAACTGCTAAAGGTAACATGAAGAACACAAGTCACGCTGTTTGCTAGACAAGAAAGTCAGAGCCTGTAGATGGGAGCTCTTCTGAGGAGGACACGTCAGCAAGGATGCTAGCATCCCCCTGGGATGAGATTATACAGCAGGTTCACAGGCACAAGCAGAAACAAATGTCCAGTGAAGGCTGAAGTTGTCAAGATCAGAGATCGACCCACCCCTGGAGGATCTCAAGATTTGGTATTTCTCATTAGAAATAAGCTCAGACAGAACAACACGTGACCGTAAGGGAGCACCAACCCTGAAGGTGCGTCTCGTGGCCCTGGTAGGGCGCAGGAAAGACGCAGGACAGTCCCCAGGGGCCCAAAAAGGCTACAGGGTTGCAGCAAACGACAAAGCCTATGGCAAAGCTGGCATGTCAACACTGTGACCATGACGTGTTGCCTCGTAGGCCTGGTCATGAGCCACATGAGAACAAAAACAAGGAGTGGAGCATCCATAAATCACACACACACACACACACACACACACACACACACACACACACACACACACACACACACACACACACACACACACACACACACACACACACACACACACACACAAAATCCACTCTCCTGCCCCTCACACCCCCACCACGGAGCCAAACAAGAGGAGGCCATACTTCAGGGATATGACACTGGCAATCCCAAGAGTTGCAGGAGAGTATAGCCTGGCAACCATCAGGAGGTCCATGCAAGAGTGATTCCAGGATGACAAGAGCCACCAGGCTCCCCAGTGCCCTCTTGACCCTGCCCAACAAGTGATCAGATGATTGACCTGGCCAGACCTAATCAGATTGCCCATCTATTCAGAACAGGGGATCAAAGAGGTGTGTCTCTTGCTGCAGGGCGCATCATGCAGCATCGACCAATCACCAGGACTCCCGTTTCCCACCATTACTAGCCTCCACGCACAGCAAACACGTGGGAAGGCAAAAAATCTCTTCAGGATAAGTACATTGTAAAGCAGCATCGCCAGCAGGCCTCCTCAACCAGTGATGAAGGGTGGGGGTGCGGAGGGCTAGGTCCACGAGGCCGACAGGCGCCGAGCCCTGCAAAGACAGGCAGACCTCCAATGTAGGTGATACTGCCGGCTGCACTTCAAGCCCTGCCACCGTGTCAAGGTGACCCAGCTTAGCGAGGTTTACATTAGAAAAAAGTAGCCAGTCTACGTTGGCAATTGATTCCTTTTTCCACAGGCAGATTCCGCTCGTAAAAACAACTGTTTACTGCTTAGGCACTGCCGCCCATCAGTGAAGGAAGTTTATAAAATCTTCCATGAGTGAAAGACAATTGTCCCTCCTCATTTGAATAAAATTTACTATTTGATAGTGAAAATAAATCCCTTTAGCTACCAAACACGCACAAAAGAGTCAAAATGTCAGGCAACAATATACTTCACGAAACGGGTGTGATAAGCCTAAAGCAATATCTTTGAAAAGGATATTCGCTGTGGTCATCAAACGCAAATACTAACAGATTTCGTAGAGTTAGCCGGTTGTTCCTTAATAAAATAAAAATTGGATCGGGATTGGCAGGTACGGGTAAGGGAAGCCAATATTGTGAGGCAATAAACTTCAAAGTGGTGTGGGATGTAGGGCCTGTGGTGCCTCTTGCTTCAGCCACTCACCACTCACTTTGTTCCTGGAAGAATTTATTGTTCGGAAACCCTGACACTTTTATCACATTCTATCCCCAATGATCTGCTTGTGTTGTGTAAAAATTTCGGCATTAAATTATACTAGCATTGCAGGGATTATCAGTTTATATTGTAGGAAGCTTTGCCATTTTATTATATTTCCATTTTCATAAATATAATGTAAAGTGAAAACTTTAGCACTATTATTCCAGAATTGTCGGGTTATATTATTCCAGAATTATCAGGTTCTGTTGTGTGGAGCCATCGGCAGATTATGATTATTTAACATCTCAAATAACCTGCTTACATGACAGACCCCTTCAATAAGGCGACATTGTTTCTGTAGCTCATTCTTTATGCTAACAGTCGATTTTACTCAATTTAGAAGATCCCCCCAGCAGAGAAAAGGATATGAAGGACGTATACAGTATGTATATATATATATATATATATATATTTATATATATATATATATATATATATAGAGAGAGAGAGAGAGAGAGAGAGAGAGAGAGAGAGATTGATTATATATATATATATATATATATCTACCTATATATCTATCTATCTATCTATCTATATATATATAGAAAACCTCCCCAAATCAAACTCTACGTCATGTGAGAAAAAAATTCTAATAGTGGTACTGTACCATGAAAAAAGTCAAACTGATGTCGCCGGTTTCATGAGAATATTAGGTTAGGCAACTAGGACTCATGTAGAAATTATCGTCTGAGGTGCGCTGGAAAAGAATGCTAGAGTTGTCTAAACCCATTAGTATTGTTAATGACAGTAATAACAGTCACAATGACTATGTTTACAAGATCAGTTACCCAGCATGGTGGTAGCGCACGCGTCGAGTAGTGGCGACGAGCGGGAACAGAAAGCGATAAAGACCTCTGTTCAGTTTGCTATGATTACACGGAATATCAAAGATGATAATAAAAGTCTCAGGTTCTTTCTTTAAGACAGCGTAATGTGTATATCTACTCCCTGAGAGCAGCATGTGTGCAATAGGGTATAAGTGTTTCACATAAATACGTCGTTCTCTAAAAGATTTACAGTAATTTGTTTCTTTATCCATCACCTGTGACCTGCCGTAGACATGGCTGGTCCGTATGCACTTCAGTATATTGCAATAATAATGCTTTTGTCCACTCAGAGTAACCTTGACTCCTGAGGATCACTGGTGGGAGGTGTAGCTGACAGAAAACGTTCATTGTTTCTTTAAACCGACGCGTCTGTGAAGTGTGGCAGAGATACTGCCATTAGGATCTCACCAGTGACTGCCCGAGAACGATTCCTGCTTCAGTGTTAAATTTTTTTCTTTCTTTTCAATTTAGGCCTATCGACAATTGGGGCCGAAGCTCCTGGTCATTAAGGCCATATATATATATATATATATATATATATATATATATATATATATATATATATATATATATATATATATATATATATCAATTTTTATTTTATTTTTTGTATTTTTGTTTTTATTTTTATATTTTTATATTTTGTTGTCCTTACATTATTTAAAAAAAAAAAAACCTAATCTAAAGAACCTAAAACTAATCACCTAACAGACAAATTGCTAACGTATACTAAATCCTAAGAGACAAATAACTAGACCTACACTAATGGACTGCAGATATGTAATGCCTTTCTACATTACATACCTGCACACATCACCTGCTGACTGTCAGTCGAGGCACAGCCTAATAAAGGAGACATCAATATATGAAAGGGAACTAGACGAGTCAGGAACATTTCCATATACGTCAGCTGTCGGCCCTAATAAGGACAACTTAAACAAGATGGTATAATGTATTTACATAGTATGTACAATAAGTGAAGGACCTCGCCCAAGTTACTGACTGCACGATCACTACCAGAGCAGGGCATCGTAGCTATACTTTGAAACCTTGTTCCGACGTTTTCGTCGAAACGTGTTCTTAGACTCCAGTAATGAAAATTATACCGCTGAAGCTCCCATGACTGACTCACCTGAATGAAATTGTTTCGCATTAGAAGAATTAGAATGTAATAGTTTTTCCGACCATGTGAATAATAGTTTACATACTGAATAACTGGACATAAAGGTAAATAAATTTTATAACCTATTCAGCTATTCCAATCTCATAAAACAAACAAACAAACCAGAAGCGATGCCAAGGCACAGCAGTTTTCTCTCTATATCAACAAATGGAAATTATCTTCAGACGGAACTGGAAGGACAGTGTTTTTTTTTTATTGTACAGCCATGACAGTGCCATATCATGTCACTAAACTACTGAACATACTCGCAAAGGGATGATATTCTCCCTCGGGTTAAGGAGAAATATTTCTCTGCGTTAACTCATTCATTAGTGGACACATTTTTCATTTTATTCTTACAATCCTCAAACTATTTTATTCAACTTACGAGGGACTCTTTGAACACGAGAAGTCAGATACATCTTTCACTAATTTGCTAAGCCCCCAAAGTCTTTCCTATACTGAAAAAAAAAAAAAAAAATCGTCTGCAGGCAACGAGCACCGAATTCAGTGGGTTAAAAGCATGAACTTGAACTGATAGCATCCACTTACCGTCGTGGCTCTTAACTGGCAGATGGTTTTGGATTTACAAACTTACAACTTCTAAAAATGACTGCCGTAAGTGGCTAACTGTTCGAGATGTCTATCCTCTTGCTGACTTCCCAATTCACTGCCTGCAGTTTCCAGAAAATGAACATATTAGTTGGGGTATAGTTCGTCATTATTTTTTTTTTTTTACCTAACAACCTCTTCTTGATTTTCTTTAGCCTTATTATTATCACACACCTTAAAAACACCGACGCTAAAGTAATATATGTTATCCGGACAGTGTCCTTTATGCACCGTTTGGTTATGGTCTGTTCCACTCACTGTTAGTTCTACTACTCAGGGCAGGAATTTGCACGTCTAGATGGAGTAACTTGGCGCAATTTGTTGAAATATACTTGATAATATCGTTAAAAAGACTACATGACAGGAGACAAAATCCTGTTTTTGTTTTTCTCAGTATTTTCAGTTTGAAGTTTGCATCGAGCATAGTTAGTTGGCTGTATGATTCTTAAGTTTTATTTTTTCCTTTGGGATGCCAAATGGGAATCAGTCAATCACAGCAGGTCTAAGCACTGCAGGTTGAATCCATTTACTTTCAGTAACAATTTCCACAGTTGTTACGTCAATGTTTATATTTCCTTATAAACTAATATGCAGGGTGCACAAATACTACGAAACTGAAAAAATTGCTTTTCGATTTCAGTCTACGTAGGTTTACCATTCTGTATTGGAAAGACATGGAAGGAAATGACATTGGTGAGATATACGGAAGAATTCTGGGATGGGAGGTACTGAGAGCAGATAACATTATATTACATAAGCGAAAAGAGAAGTGGTACATTGCTCGCTTTGGCAAAGCAGCGAAAACTATTTCTGAGTAATGAAGGATAAACGTAGAGACGTGGACAGGGAAAGCTCTAGTCCAAGAATTTCAATCAGTTTTCAAGCAATTTGCCCAGATACCACGAGTACCAAACCTCTTCAGAATTTTTTTTTTTTTCCCAGATTATCTTCAACGAGTTCCTTCAAATTAGGAAATACAACAGTGTGGAGTTAATGTATGCAGTGTCAAGTTTTCTAGCACATCCAATGAGAAATATGTCCCCCAAACTGAATAATAATATCTGTTGAAAGCAAGAGCCCTAAGAATGCGTCATCGGACTGAAAGGTTTAAGTCCTCCCCGGCATGACATGCTACTCGGCTCTGGCACAGAATGAATCGCTCACTGAATGAACGTCAGGTGAAAGTAAAGGCAAGTAGATAATCGTTCGTTCTACCGTATCAAATTATTCTTTTATTGGGGAAACAACAAATAAAAAATGTCTTATTGTGATCTGTAATTAAATCAACTGAAGGAATCTTATTAGCAGCAAGATTACATGTTTGAACAAGGAACTAGAGCTCAGAGGAGGGAAAGTGTGTGTGTGTGTGTGTGTGTGTGTGTGTGTGTGTGTGTGTGTGTGTGTGTGTGTGTGTGTGTGTGTGTGAAATGTATTATATAAAGCAGGAAAGACTAATAAAGAGCTTTTACCCAGCTAGCAAATGGCTATATGGCACTAAGGTAAAAGGAAACCAGTCGGTGTTGGTAAAGGTGTTGATGGTGACAGCGCTGGCAGAGCCCACGTTGGCAGAGTTGGCGTTGATAGATCCGGAGTTTACAGAGCCAAAGTATGCGGAAGACCCTATGGAGAGAGCAGAGTGATCCCCCCCCCCTCCTCCCGTCTCTTTCAGTCGCCTCTTACGACCCAGGGAATATGAGAGCAGAGTTCTACTTCCCCTGTACCCAGGACATTCGCCTAGAGGAGGTAGGAGAGACAAACAAAGGCTTTATCTTTAGAGTACATTAGTTTGGCAAGTACCGTCAAAGTCATAATAATGTTGGGATGATTCCACAATGCCTTATCATTTTTGTCCCCCCAAATCTGTGTGATTGAAAGGGCACAAAAATATGCTGAAAAAAGAAAGTTTAAAAGGTACAAAAAGGTGAAAGGAACTGAAAACCAATGAAATAATACAAGATACTACAAAGGAAAAAATAGTGTTCGGTTACATAGGGGAATTAAAATAGCTATCAACCGAAAATGCATTTTTTCTTATAAATTATAATGAAAGTTTGTCAGTGGCAGCTTCATTGCTATGACTATTCTTCAATTCTTAACTGATTCAAACGATATTATTTGATCTGACGCAACTACTTCGGGCTGAAGGAGATTTAGACATAGTTTTCATTAAACACTACAGTAAGACACTCCTCTTCAAAATTGAGTGAAATAGTTTAAAAGTAGAAGAAAAATGGTCATCAAGGTGGGTGTCGGGCTGTAAGTGAGGAGGTACTGCTATCGGTCTCGTAACGTCACCTCGGTTAGTGTAAGTGCTAGAGCGCAGCTAACGATTCAGTTGCCCAAGAGATAGCAGTGATTTCGGCTAACAGCGATAGAATGATGAAAGCTATGCCTACATTATGTTCCATTATAACAAATACACTGTTACAAATTTCGGCTGAGCTATATTGTGGAAACATACCACTAGTTCAAAGCAACTTATGTGATGTCTCTTATCATTTTGTGGCGTAATCCATATGAATCAATGATTTGATTTATTATGTACAGTGTGTGTGTGTGTGTGTGTGTGTGTGTATCTATCTATCTATCTATCTATCTATCTATAGTACAGAAATATGATGAGATAGAATCATGTAAATTTGAAAATAAAACAGTTTTCAGTTTCTCAGAACTTGTGGCCCCAAAGGCTATGTGGTACATCAAAACTAGTTACACTGAGACATGCTTGCGAAAGATCGTAACGAAAGACCAAAACGTCTGGTGTTACTTAATTTTTACAGCGCAGATAAGTTTCATTGATATTAGCTTTCCCAGAGAATAACAAATCTTATCAATAACTTCCTGGAAACTGAGCAAAACACGCTCCCACTTGAATTTGTGTCTGTACACTGCTATGGTCTCCCTTACA
This sequence comes from Coenobita brevimanus, assembly GCF_032717465.1. NCBI lineage: Eukaryota > Metazoa > Arthropoda > Malacostraca > Decapoda > Coenobitidae > Coenobita > Coenobita brevimanus. Next base: position 3,763,860 of record NC_137029.1, read on the forward strand.
TCCAGCAGCGTACGATGCATGGTTGGTGGTGGGGTAATTTCTTCAGTCGAGTGGCGTTTTCAGGCAGAAGGGACTAGTTTACACGGCTTGAGAGAGAGAGAGAGAGAGAGAGAGAGAGAGAGAGAGAGAGAGAGAGAGAGAGAGAGACAGACAGACAGACAGAAACAGAGACAGAGAGAGAGACAGACAGACAGACAGACAGAAAAACAGAGAGAGAGAGAGAGAGAGAGAGAGAGAGAGAGAGAGAGAGAGAGAGACAGACAGACAGACAGACAGACAGACAGAGACAGACAGACAGACAGAAAAACAGAGAGAGAGAGAGAGAGAGAGAGAGAAAGAGACAATGTAGCCTTTGTTAATCTCTGTAAATACATCACAGTTTCGTTTGTGTCCTTTGTTTCTTTTGTTCTATATCTTGTATGTGTGTGTGTGTGTGTGTGTGTGTGTGTGTGTGTGTGTGTGTGTGTTTGAATTATTGGGTATGTGCATCACAATAGTTATCTATTTGGTCCGCTGCATAAAATTCCTAATTCGTAATCATAGAGTATAACATAATATTAGGCCACAGACAAAACGTTAGACATATCCCTGTGAAGAAGCGGTGAAAGGTAACTTTTAGTGAGTGTTGGCCTCATTTTTGAAGACTTTGATCAGCTCATGATAATTTCATATTTGTATGGAAATATCCGAGTACTACTGATATCATTGACCTTTCTGGAGAGCTAACAGTACATAAGCTACAGAACCAGCTAAATTGTATAGAATCTTATTAGTTATGAGAAAGCTGGAAAGGGATTTGTATTACTGGTATTTCATCACATAATTATGAACTGTTTGCTGACATAGTATCTTGTGTGTGTGTGTGTTTTGAGTAACTAAGACATAAAAATCACGTTCTTCGAGAAGCACAAATGTAAAACAGTAAAAGCGAATTAATAGTTAAATGTGAATTGTATTTAAAAAAAAAAAAAAAGAACTCTGGACCCCATAGCCAGTAAGTTTTATAACTCAGTCTATTGTCCCTCTGCTGAACTTGCGCCCTAGTGCTCATGGGATATTTCGTACCAGCTGCCATAAACGGCATGAAAACTGACCGAGTTGCCGGAAAGTGTGCACTGGCATGAATACACCCAACAATCGGGTAAGCTATAAAACAAGCATTGTGTGTCTGTTAGCGTCAGTGTGGGCAAACATAGGCTGCCTGTAGTCCCTGCCTCCCTAGGGCCTCGTGCGTGTATGTATCTGCGCCCCGGACATAGCGTTTTCACGTGCACGGTTTGAATGCTTTTACGAGTGATCCCAGAAGAGCCGATCCGACCGTGTGAGGAAAGCATGCAAGGTTTCAGACTGTATACACTTTCTTGGACGGCGAGCATGGTTTAGTTTGGTGTGTAAACGTAGTGCAGGTTGTTTATCTTTGTAGCGCGAATTATAATAGTGTCATATTTTCACAGGAGGTACCTACGCGCACCAATATATTAGTTTCAAAAAATCTTGCAGTGTTTTATATGATTATTTCAGTCGTGATGCTATGATGGGTAGTTTTTTAAATCATTGATATTTTCTGGTTGTTTCTGTTTCATTTGGCATTAATTTGAAGCTTCTTAGTATGTTCAATATTTGCTATTGATAAAGGTTACTGTCAATAGTTAAAGCTGATATTAACATAAGGTATCAGAACTGACAGAACTTTCTCACATATAACTAGCTCAAGTGTAGCTACATATCGGAACTTAATTGTAGAGCCGTATCATGCATGAAAATCAATTTACCTTCTTCTCATTTATGAAACTATGTGTAAAATGTAACCTCAGGTAAAATAACCTTTATAGGATAACAAGCATTCGCACAGACAAAAAAAAAAAAAAAAAAAAAAAAGAGACAAATGTGTACAGTACTATTATTATTCTCAACACTAGAGTAGTATCAGATAGCCATGAACTAAATAAATGAAAATAAAAGGCAAGCGTCCAATAGGATAAGAATGTTTCAATAACGCGAGACCATCTTTGAAGGTTATAGCCGAGGATCTCATAAGAGTAACTTGGAAGAAATAATGTCAGGAATTTTAGCATGAAAGAATTCCTTCTTGGCCTCTCTTGGTTTTCCCCTAAACTGTTATAGCTTCAAGATCGCGGGAAGCTGTGGCAGAGTAAATTCCTTACCCACCAGTCAGAGTGCATATTATATCAATTTCTTTAATATTAACTCTTCAACCTACATATCTAAATGTATGTTTATTCTCTAATAAATGCAAATTACTCGTATGCGCATGTTTTCACTGAGTTTTCACTGAGATTCACTTGTTTTCGACGAAGCATTCGTCAGCTTCCTAATACTTGAAATGGAATCTGGAGATACCAAAGCACAATCGAACAGCAAAATCGCCCATTTCACTAGAGAAACGACAGCAATCCAACACCGTCTACCTGCGACTAGTGAAGGTAGTTGAAAATTGCATGGGGCCTGGGGTGTGGTAAAGCCGGGTCAGTTAGGCTGGGCTGTATGAATATTAGGATGAACACGCCGTTTTACGGATCAAAGTTGCAGCATGTGATGTGGTGTGTGGAAGGAAGAGAAGACGGAGGGGGGTGCAAGGAACAGCGTGGTGGACTGAAGAGGTGAAACGGGCTGTGGCACAAAAGAAGAAAGCATACAATGAATGGATGAGAAATAGGGGCGTGGAAGAAGTTGAGAGGCGGAAGAGAGTGTTATATGTAGAAAGAAAGAGAGAGGTGAAAAGATTAGTAAGAGAGAGTAAGAAGAGAGTGGATGAGGAATTTGGAAGGAATTTGAGTGTAAAGTGGATGGACTGTAAGAAAATGTTCTGGAAAGAGGTGAAAAGAGTAAGACAGGGTGGAAGTGGAGTTAGCAGGGGAGTGAAAGATAAAAATGGTAGATTACTAGTGGAGAAGGGAGAAAAAGTGAGCAGATGGAGAGAACACTTTAAGAAATTGTTGAACGTGGAGGATGGAAGTAATGCGAGTATAAGTGGCTGGGGAATGGCTGGAAGAAGGAGGGAGGTGAGAAGACAGGAAGAAATCAGTAGGATAGAAGTTGTGGAAGCAATGAAGAAAGTTAAATCAGGGAAAGCCCCAGGAATTGATGGAGTGCGTGGTGAAATGCTGAAGCATGGGGGAGAGATAGTAGTAGAATGGATGTGGAAGATGTGCAGATTGGCCTGGGAGGAAGGTAGAGTCCCGGAGGATTGGAAGTCAGGTATAATTATTCCCTTGTACAAAGGAAAAGGGGAAAAAGAAGTGTGTGGTAATCATAGGGGCATTTGTCTTCTTAGTATAATAGGAAAAGTATATGGTAGGATACTTATTGACAGAGTTAGAGAAAGAACAGAGAAATTAGTTGGAGAAGAACAGGGAGGCTTTAGGAAGGGAAGAGGTTGTGTAGATCAGATATTCATTCTCAGATCTTTAGTGGAAAAGTTTCTAGAGAAGGGAAAGAAGTTGTATGCGGCTTTCATGGATTTGGAGAAAGCATATGACAGGGTGGATAGACTAGGATTGTGGAAAGTGTTAAGAATATATGGAATAGATGGGAAGTTGTTGAATGCTGTGAAGAGTATGTACGATGGTGCGAAGGCTGCAGTGCGTGTGGATGGTGAACTAAGTGAATTTTTCTCTTTGAAAGTTGGGTTGAAACAGGGATGTGTCATGTCTCCATGGTTGTTCAATCTGTACATGGATGGGGTAATAAAAGAGGTACAAGGTAGGGTAGTGGATGTTGGAGTGGCCCTGGTGAGAGAGGATAGTGTTTGGAAACTCCCTGTACTGTTGTTTGCAGATGATACCGTGTTGTTGAGTGAAGACGAAGGGGAGCTGCAAGGCTTGGTGGATGAGTTTGAGAGAGCGTGTAAGAAACGGAATCTAAAGGTGAATGTAGAGAAGAGTAAAGTGATGGTCTTTGAGAGAGGTGAAGTCAGTGAATGTACAGCGAGGTTGGATGGTGAGGAATTGGAAAATGTGAGTACGTTTAAGTACTTGGGTAGTGTGATGAGTAAGGATGGAGGTTTGGAGGGTGAAGTGCTTGAAAGGGTACAGCAGGGAAGAAAGGTTGCTGGTTCTTTGAAAGCAGTGATAAGAAACAGGGAAGTGAGCATGGAAGTGAAAAAGTTACTACATGACAGTATTGTGATACCAACTCTAACGTACGGAAGTGAAACGTGGACGTTGTTGGAAGGACACAAGTCAAGAGTGAGAGCAGTGGAAATGAGTTATTTAAGAGGAGCCTGTGGAGTCACATGGAGAGACAGGCTGACGAATGAGGATATAAAGGAGCGTTGTGGTGTTGATGTGGATGTGATAGGAAGCGTTATGAGGAACACACTGAGGTGGTTTGGCCATGTGGAGAGGATGGAGGGTCAAAGACTGACGAAGAGAGTGTATGTGAGTGAGGTGGAGGGGGAAAGAGGGAGGGGGAGGCCGAGGATGAGATGGAGAGATGGGGTGGAAAGGTATATGAGAGAGGGGTGTGTGAGTTGGGAGCAGGGGAGTGAAATGGCGGGGGACAGGGCGACTTGGAGGCGATTTGTTTGTGGCCACCCCAAACGGGATTGAGGCGTCTGGCAATAGATAGATAGATAGATAGTTTAAAAAGAGTTTACACACACACACACACACACACACACACACACACACACACACACACACACACACACACACACACACACACACACACACACACACACACACACACACACACACACACACACACACACACACACACACACACACACACACACACACACACACACACACACACAAACACACACACACACACACACACACACACACACACACACACATATATATATATATATATATATATATATATATAATGCATCAAAACTCAGTTCTTACATTTCGCCACCCGTCCAAATCTTCTGCAGGAAAATCCTTCAGTTTTTGATAATATATAACTCAATCTCTGCTCACCTTTGAACATACTTGGGGTCTCATTCTCTTGGGATTAATTTTGAAAAGATCATATTACTTCTCTTGTAAAATATGCTTCCAAGAGATTAAGTGTGCTAAGCCGATTCCGTGCCTTCTTTACCTCTGCACAGTTGTTGACTCTATGCAGGCGTTTTATTCGTCACTGTGTAAAGGACAACTCATGTATGGGCAGGCTCCCCACATACGACTCATCTCAACTTACTAGTTTTACTCAACCTATGTCTCTTCGACGCACGGTTGCATCTTTATCTCTTCTTTATCGTTACTGCAGCGGTACTGCTACTCTGAACTATCTATTTGTATCCTTCTGCTACAATGGAGGGCGCGTAGCACCCGTCTGATAGCAAATTCTCAACCTATTTCTGTCCAACTCTCTAATAGAGAAGCTAACCGTTACTCCCAGTCCAACAAGTACACAGCAGGCCAATTTTGGAAGTCTTCCTCTGTCTGTATTTCCTAATGCCTATGACCAGTCTTTTAAACGCAATGTGTTCAGGCATCTCGATATGAACGGATCATGAATTTGGCTCTGTTATTTTCTTTTTATTTTTTCTTGGAGGAAACAATTGTGTGGGCTACTAACCTTTGGTTCCTCCTTCATGGCAGTGGTGAAGTTGTACAAAACTTGTCAGTTTTCTGGAGATGTTTTACAAATTCTGACATTTTTCTGGCAATATTATTATAATTTATTTATTTCTTTGTTTTAATTTGTCGCACTTTGTAGGTTTCATGCTTTAACACATTGTGCATTTTAATCTGGTAGCTCTGAGCCGATTAATATGCCTCATACGGTGGCGAGTTATTTTCGTGCTATTTTTAGATCAGCTCGGGAAACTCCTCGAGATTGAAGGGTTAGATATAGGCGGTATTCTTGTCAGTTGACGATGCTTCCTAACACCTTTTCATAAGCAATTCATCTGCCTATTACACTTTACTGTCCTATTGTGCATTACATAAATCCTTCAAACATTGCCATACTATGAATAAATGACGTACAGGGGGATAGTAACCAACCATATCCAAAATTAATCGCTAAGGAATAGGTGCAAGGGAACACGGACCATACTCTTTATAAACGCCCTCTGCTGCTCGTACAGGTTCTTCCTCCGTTCAAGAGAATTGCCTTTCGTAAAGAAAATTTAATATAATAAATATCACTAAATTGCAGAGGCTAATATTTCAATTGAACCAAACCTAAAATAACAGTGCAAGGGCGGAAAGCATGAGTCCCTTCTATGCTACATGTCTGTCTTAATAACTGAATAAAATACTATTTGCGCTATAACTATCTGGAAGATCGTCAACACAGCGAAGAAATTTGATGAGAGAGAGAGAGAGAGAGAGAGAGAGAGAGAGAGAGAGAGAGAGAGCTCCGAAGCTCAAGAAAATAGTATTACGTTACGAAGAAGAGAAAAACAGCAGTTGCAGTGATTTGGTTAACCCCTTCTCTACGGTGATGGCTTTTTCATTTTATCCGTTTGTCTCTACACGAATTGTTTTGATGTGAGAAGACTTTCAAATGAGTGAGTCTGAGGAGGCATTTTTTTACCCCTCTTCTCTCCTCGGGGGTTTTAAAGGCTTCTAAATCGCCTGTAAAAACATGGAAAAATATGAATGGAGACCTCGGGCTGACAGGTGTTAGCCATCACTATTTTCCACATGGTGAGTTCTTGAGGTGCATGGAGGTCTAAGAACAGAATGCCTTACTCGAGGCAAAGGACCCTGCTACGTACTGGAGTTCGTACCCGAAGCAGTCAGGAGGTTCCTTGATTACGCTATACCTCCATGGAAGGCAGGCTGGTCATCTGCCCGTAAATACAGCCTACTCCTAGAACCCAACACCTTGAAGAGGGTAGAAAGAGATTTGTCTTTTTCTCTAACGACGTTTGCTCCTGACCCTCCGTACATTTGTGTACTGGTGCTACAGAGTACATAAGAGTAAATAAAAATTACAGATGACAAGACGCCAATTAGACTATAATGAAGTTGTTAAACGCATACACACACACACACACACACACACACACACTAATCTACCAAGATCCAACCCGTGTGTGTGTGGAAAAAAAAAAGGAAACAGGGTCTCCTCACGTGGTGGCACCGATATAAGTAAGCAATTTGGGGGAGGCGGTGGCTCAACCGGTAGAGATGTGGCGTGCGGTCCTAACGGACCCAGGTTCAAATCCCGGCTGGGGCAGAGAACAGTTTAAGGATTTGAATTTCATTAAATCAGGCTTTACTGATCTACCAGAATACCCGCCGACATGTCGTAAAAATACCCCCGCTAATATCAATACACCAGTCCTGTATGAGACAGCCCTAGCATGTATTCAATATGGACGGTGGGTGTTGGCGCCGAAGTGGTGACATGTAGGGGTGTATGGTATGTAAGAGGACTGCTGGGCCTTGATAGCAGGCTGTGAAGCCTATGCCCAGAGTCGGACATATAAAAAAAAAAAATCGTTCTATAAACGCTCCTCATGTCCCTCACAGTCCCTACAAGAAGAATGACAGGTAGCAGGAATATGGATACTTGTGCCTGCAGTCTACTGTGTTTACGTCTAGATGTGTGTGTGTGTGTGTGTGTGTGTACAGCATGATATATATATATATATATATATATATATATATATATATATATGAGTCTTATACATGTATTCTTTATTTATTTGTTGATGGTAATCCCTGTGAGGTGGTCAGGATTCCAGGGTCATCAATGATGTGTTAATGATGATGGTGATGATGATTGTGATGTACTTCCTGTTACGATCAGGTAATTATTATGTGCCTTACCGATTCTTCACAACACGCGACACTCAAGTTAAAGGCAAGTTCAATAGTGCAGTCCGGTTCCATTCATCTCCACCACAGGACCTCCTGTTTCCCTGGCCTCGGCTTTTCACCATGCACGTTTTTCTTCCTCCCTTTGATTACTGGATTGCACCTTTCACTTACGTCCTCCAAAATAATTTTCAATCCTTGGCGGCCCAGTTCATTGTGATCGCAGCCTTGCGAAGTTTATGAAGGACCTCTCTTTCGCGGCTTTCTTTTTGCCGTGACGCATTATGCTCTGGCATCTGTGCTCAACCATTACACATGCAATCTGATGGTGTGGCTCTTTCTGTAAATTGTCACATGTAGTTTTAAGGTTAATGAAAAGGAGTTCTCCTGTATTACCATCCTTAGCACAAAACTCTCTATATTAATGGAAAAAAAAAAAAAAAATTCTGGAGCAGCATGCTAATAGCACGCCAGAATATGCCGTCCAAGATTTTGGCCATATCTTGATTCCCTGAAGGTTTCATGTTGGTAGCTCAAGCAGTTCATGAGATATAATGGTGCTAAAGGCAGGCGATAAAAACTAGTTGACTTTTGGCAGACATATTGATGACCCTGACATTGACCTCGAGTGCCCATTTTCGAACTCGG
>NC_137029.1:3777258-3897258 GCF_032717465.1 Coenobita brevimanus
AGCGCACCAGCTAGGCTATAACATACAGGGAAAGGAGTCGTTGCTGTTTGAACATAAAATGATTGTATGTGCAGAAAATAAAACAAAATATGCTCATGCTTTCCACTGATAAGGCACTTTTAAATTAACAAGCGAAACGGGATGAGTAAGACTTGCTCTTAACACTTTAAATAATACGTACTAAAAGAATCAGTATCCGTCCTGTATTTATATATTCATATGCATTAGGATGTGGCTAGCAACCACTAGCATATATCCCAAAGTCATTACACTCAAAAATATATTTTTTCTATCTGACAATAGTATGCAGAAAATAAATTATTCCATATGAACAGGATAATAATTATGAAAAAATAAACACAACGTGAGTATCAAGCCAAAAGAAAATGTTCTTGCTTTGTGCCACAGGTTTTCCCTAGAGTAACAATCAGACAATGTACGCAAAGATAGTACACTAACATCACACTTAAACAGTATATTTTAAGTACTCTTTGAACATACGGTCTGGCAAACGAGTCTTTATCGCTCTAATTCCTGAACGCTTCGAAAATGACAGTTCTCAGACCCGTGTGATAAACATATCGATCTTCAGCAATGTGGATGGTGGCCTTAAGGTTAGGGTTGGCTGATGAGGTTAATGGGGCCAAAACTACAGTCTGGAGTGTGAACGTTTCCTGGGCATCGAATGAAGTAGTAAATGGAAATACATGACACTTTGGAGAGTAGCATCATTGCTTCGATAAACACACACACACACACACACACACACACACACACACACACACACACACACACACACACACACACACACACACACACACACACACACGCATACACACAATACTGTCTGCAATGTGACCTGCTAAAAGACGTTGATTTTGTCAATGGTAAAGGGAGCTCTTTACTATGGTTTCATGCTGGACTTTGACTAAAATGATAAATAGAAACATGACACCACTGTCTGGAATATGGTTTCTTGCCGGGCGAAATGAATGTGGATTATTCTTTGATGTTACGTGAATTGGAGGTAGTAGGAAACATTGAAGTCTGGAGCATGATCTCATACTTAGCGTTGACTGAAGCCGTAAATTATACCATCATAACACAGTCTGGCATATGGTCTCTCCATGGGCGTTGGAAGAAGTAGTATTACCACTGTCTAAAATGATGGATCATTTTAGAGCAGATTTCTTAACTCCGTCTTTCAGGAGACAAAGTAAACTTAGTATATTTTTCTTTTTGCAGTTTCTTACGCATATTGCACTGTTATTCTCTTTTTATTGTTCAAACAAGCAGGCGAAGCAAGCGATCTACAGAGATTCAACAATTGTAAAGGGCTTCATAGTTTTATCTGTATATTCTGCTATATGAGGGAGGAGGGAGTGAGTTGGGGGGGAGGGCAGTCAAATGGTGGGTAACAGAGCGACTTGGAGGCGTTTTGTCTGCCGCCACCCTTCGTAGGATTAGGGCGTCGGGCTACAGATAGATAGATAGATACTCTGCTACTAAAAAGCTGATATCTTGAGCCTTCTCTGCTACTTTCAGTTTCTTCTGAAAACCAAAGCTTTGCTATTTGTTATTATTTATGTCTTTTGAAGTAATCCAAAGGTTTTTCAGAAAGAGGAAATGTACTTTGTAGTTTAATGTCTCTTCATTTTACTAGGGATCATGATTTCATTTGATAGTTCAGTCCCACAAATAACGGATTTTGGTTTGGGACCAAATTCAGCATTATATCAAGTGAACCCTAGTGCCAGGTAGCTGTCTTGGTACGAGCTATGTGGTTTACTTATCGTAGCCCTTGCCTATGTGTTAGTTACACTCGGGCCAGCAGTACTAGTCACCGTCAACCACCACTTCACTTTTAATATCTTATTCGCTTTCAGTAGCTTCTTCGACATACTTACATTTTTAATGACAAACTTATCCATTATTGTAGGTTCTGGAAGCTATTAATACTGAAATGAAGGGAGTAACTTCCCTCAGCCACAGTCAGGGCCACACTGACTTACAGCATTACCGATTGACTGCTTTGTATTAAAGAAATTAAGATGCCTCTAAACTTCCCATCAGTGTGGAAACTGACCATCATATGTCAGAATTCAATATACAATTATGTGAATCACAAATGAGTGCTAAATAACAGAATAATGATTAATGTTTACAATAATAATAAAACTGGTACTACTGAGCTGCAAACAACACAGCTCGAGCTGTGGTGACAGATGCGTACTGGACTCGTGATAGCGGTACCAGTGTAGTGTAACTGTCTCACTGATCCATGTGAAGAATGTTCGAAAGGTAACATAATTATATCATATTCGTAATTTAAAGCAAAGTGTCCAGTATTTGCTTTCTCGTGAAGATGTTCCAACTGCAGTCCATAAGAGGATGCTTACCTTAACGAGAACGATACTCATTCATAGTCAGTCACCCTAGATAAGGAGAAATTACATTAACATCAGTTTCATTGCACGGATCAACATTTTCAGCAAATTTTTGCGGCAAAGTAAGGATATAACGGCGGCACACAGTTTGCGAATCAGTGCGCTAAGTGCAAGATTTATAGTTTTGGCAGTAGCCTCATGTCGCCATACGCATATTTGATTTATACCGAAAGCAAACTACAAAACGAAAATCTCTTTAACCGGAGAAAAAGATTAACAAGAGTGGAAAGTGGTTAATTTAACTAACTTATGTGCATAACATCATTTTCAACAAAAGATACTTGACTCGAAATTGTCCCACACAGCGTGGATACCTGTAATGTAGTGTTTTTTTTATTTGTTTATCACGATCATAGATTGCCTCAGTGAATGCAAGTGCCCGAAAAAGTGTAAACTGCAATATAAAGTGCTATGGAAGAGTTGTTATAAAGTTTCCTATGCCACCTAGAATACGGCCTATTGCCCTTTTGTACGTGACCAAACCAAACCAACTCCCAGCATGATTCACTGCGATGTCTCTGCTAGTTCCCCAAACTTATTCCAGAATTATAATAAGGACACTTGCCAACAGCAGGGCGAAAAACATCTCTGAAACTGGGACATGAGCAGATGGCAGATATTTGTACATATCGATATAAATAACAACTGCTAAACATAGTCCTACAATCCTTGGGGGGAGGGGAAGAAGTAGCAAAAAATAATGCATACGAAAATTTCCGTCAGTGACTTTAAAGTGTGAACAGTTCATCAACACTTTAACTGCGGTGGGTGTCACAGAACTGAATGAAATCACCTGAACTTAAACGGAAAAAAGTACGAAGTTACATGTTCTTGCCGACGAGTTAATCCCTTCAGCCAGAGGGGACCGTTTTCATTTTGTTTATGTGAGCATAGAATTTTTTAATCCAACACAAGTAATCCCCTACTTGTAAGGAAAGGGGTAATACTGCGACCATCTTACCTGTCCATGGAGAACTAGTCTCCAAAGCGAAAATCGCCTGGAGATGGCAAGAAGAAGTAATAGAGGACGAAGAAAAAGAAGTAGTACAGTAGTAGTAGTAGAAGAAGAAGAAGAAGAAAACGTAACCTCAGACAAGATTACAGAAATGAAAAAGAAAAATCTGCACTGTCGTTCTCACCCAGACCAGCTTGAACTCAAGGCGTATTCGTGGATGTCTGCAAGCATTTCCTTTTCAGTCCCCGGCACTCACAGGCCTCAACCAATTTTACTTAAGGGTCTATTCAATCTCTCCCCGTGACCCATCTATTCAGGGTAAAATCCCGTTTGTGGTAATGGAACACTTGTCTTTCCATCTTTTTCAGGCAGCCATTCGTTACCCTCAGCGTGTGACAGACTGAATATATAAAAAGTATGATTTATATAGGTACACGTACTTGCATTGTTGTTGCAGACAAGTTAGTTTTCCATTTTAGAAGTACATCTCTCTCTCTCTCTCTCTCTCTCTCTCTCTCTCTCTCTCTCTCTCTCTCTCTTTACATGACGTTTTATGGAAAAAGATACTGAACTAGACTGCTGACTGAAATATGCACAATAATAATAATAATAATAATAATAATAATAATAATAGTAATAATAATAATAACTAGAATTTTTAAACTGCTAAAGCAATATTCAAAGAACCCCACATTCCAGATGAAAACACTTTTATCATCGTAGACTTAATGCGAAGGGGCTTTTGGTATGACAAAATTTTTTACGGATCTTGACCTGTGACCTTGAGATCAAGGTCAAGGTCATTCATACTATGGAAATCATGTTCAATGATGATTCACTACATATCCGCCGAGTTCGGAGAAAATCAATCACATACTTTCCGATTTAACACTTCCAGGCATGTGACGTCCATTTTGATATTCCTCAATATCTCGAAAAGTATTTGTTTGATTTCAATATCAATACCCCGGTGCACTAGTATATGTTGACGATTACATATCGAAACACTTGCAATGCAATCGAGTCAGTGGTTTTTTCTGAGCAGAACAAAAATTGAAAAAAAGAAAAACAGAGCGTTAGTGCGGCGCCTGTGCTATGGGAAAAAATTGTGCCAAAAGAAGCCTGCATCCAAAATACATCATTTATGAAAATGTGAAGTCTGTATCTCGAACGGGCTTGGAATGCTAGCCTTCTAGATCTTCCCCCCCCCCACTAAAAAATAAAAATAATATCCATAGTACCATTAACTCCACAGAATGTGGAGTTCTTAATAATAATAATAACAACAACAATAATAATAATAATAATAATAATAATAATGTGGTTTCTTGTTGGTGCTGCTGTTGTTGTTCTTGTTTTCGCTGTTGTTAATGTCTAAGATGGCTGGATGAGTCTAGTAACTAAAATGGACACCAGTGATAATATTTTGAGAGTACTACATCCTGGTACGCTACTTAAAATAAATTTTATAAACTACAGTAATCTTTTTTTTATAATAAGTCCGGAGCAGAAGCAATGACAGCAAGAACTCGTGTGTGTGTGTGTGTGTGTGTGTGTGTGTGTGTGTGTGTGTGTGTGTGTGTGTGTCTTTGTGTGTGTGTGTGTGTGTGTGTGTGTGTGTGTGTGTGTGTGTGTGTGTGTGTGTGTGTGAAACTACTGAGAGGCGGCTCTGACCTGTCACCAACAAGATCCCTCATTAGTATGTGGTGTCTGGCGGGGTCTGAGGAGTTCCCTAAATAAACATATGTCACTCAGACCCACTGGACCGCACGCAACTCGCACTCTCGCACTTTCTTTTAAGGCATCTTCACCATCATCATTAACAGTCTGACTCAATTCGCTGGAAATCAGGGGTTCTTCCATCTTTCTCCATCAGGACTACTGCCTGGTGGACTGTTCTAATGAAAGTACTGCAGATATTCTCTCTCTCTCTCTCTCTCTCTCTCTGCGCGAACATAAAATTTCACAGTTTAAATAAATAGAAGGAAAAAAATAACGAAGGCTGTACATAACCCCTTCAGCCAAAATATAAATCTATCCTAATTTGAGTAAAATACAGTAATATGGGCATAGCAAGAAAAAACAAAAAACAGGATCACTGAATTACGCTTTACCCCAGTCCTCGCTTCTCGTCTCTTGCAGAGATTACTGACATCTGTCCAAAAACCGCTTCATTCCAATATGCTCAGTTATAAACGAAATCGTGCCTCCTGCCCTCCTAAGTGATCCATATAAACAAATACCGTAACTTAAGGGTTGGTGCCAGATTTCCGATTTGTTAAGTATATTTGTTTAATTACAATAGGATATGGTCTTATTTACGAACGACAGAGGTGTCTCTTATGCAAGTTTTTTACGACCTCTCTTTTCAATAATTATTTCACCTGACTAAAAATTAATGGAAGTTTAGCAACTCCTTGTCAGAAACGAACAAAATAATACAGTCATATGTTCAAAATATCGAATGCCTTTTTTTTTCTTGCACTACAATGAAGTGAAAAGAAAAAAAAATCTTACTTGCTTAAGGCGACTTCATACAGCGTGGGAACAGCTTCACGTCCGTTCCAGAATTAACTGATGTAAGCTACTAACGCGACACCGTATCTGTCTCAGTTGCTAGCCGTATTATTTTTGATTGTAGTGGTAATGGAGATACTGATGAAACTGCTGGTACTGGCTGTGGTAATTCTAGTTGAATAAACTAAAAGAAATTATTTGCATTCTTACTAGCATCCCAGAACATCACAACTATTTCAACAAATACCACATCCTTCACCATGACTAATAACAATAACAATGTTACTGTAATAAATGAACTACTGTTACTATTTCATAACCAGATATCATACATACATCTTTAATTATATGTGCGTGTATCTATAAGCATTATATGCAGTTATATATTTATTCATGTCCATACACCAAATTCTTGCATTCAGCGAAGTGAAAAAGGACACAACAAATTCTGGAAGGAGAAAGTAACTGAACAAAAACGAAATGCACTTTATGGGCTCTCATCTTTAGCCCAAACAAGTCTCATTGAAAATATATATATATATATATATATATATATATATATATATATATATATATATATATATATATATATATATATATGATAAACAGAGAGATAAGCAAATATATGTATAATAGTTGTCATGTGATTACTGAAAACGAAAACTGCAAAAATCTGTTTTGCATCTGATAATAAAAGAAAATATATCCACATCCATACGAAAACACTTGCGCTTTTAACAGGGCACTCTTCACAGAGAAGACGATTTTCAGGGTATTCCACGTTTACTATGCGAACGGTGGCAGAATACATGAAAGTTTGGTGAAAAATGACATGAAAAGAATAGCAAGGATTTGTGAGGAAGAAGAAGAATGAGGTGGTGTAGGCGTTAAAGTGCAAACTATATCCAGAGCGTGGGAGTCGCTCGTGGGCGTGAGGTGCTACCGAGAACAGCAGCGAAAACAGAGAGAGAGAGAGAGAGAGAGAGAGAGAGAGAGAGAGTCAGTCTGAATGACTGAAGTCGTTTGTTACTCGCGAGTGAAGAAGAGCATTTCTCGCATGCGGCTGAATCCTTTGAATGTCTACGAACTGAATATATTCGTCTGCTTTCAATCAGGATATAATATCATACGTTCGACAAAGTAGGTGATAGGCTTACCGACTCGTAGATATATTGGTAGGCTTTACCAGTGGTTCCACCGGTACCATTCTGCACATCCAATACCTAAAATTTTTACAGCTTAATTGAACAATAATCAGTCAATAAGGGAAAAAAGTACTGCGTGTAGTGAAAATTAAAATAGTGTCTTTGTTCATAATAATTTAGTACGCGATATCATAACTACCTCCTGATGCCTTTAAAAGTTTATTCTCGCTATATGCAGACGATTTTTAGGTCAAAACAGTTTTTGAACCGAAGGGTTAGGTGATTAAAATAAATATCTCTCATATAACAAGAATAAACTATATCTGACGTTCTCTGGATGTTTCGACATTGACGAATAATTGTCTTGTTGAGCCGGACATACAGTACGTAGGAGCACCTCCCGCTTGTTTACCCTTTTCTTAAAACACTTTCGCTAGATTTCTGAGATAATGTGTTTTAGTCCAGCAGATAAGTTGTAGGCAGATAGACTTCCTGTTGTGTGTACTTCCCAAGTACTTCTATACTCACTGTTGTCTTTACTTCCCAACAACTCCTAAACTCCCTGCTGTCTGTATTTCCCAAGTACCCCTGACCTTCCAGTAGTCTGTACTTCCGAAGTAGGCTACTCCTGTACTTCCTGCTGTCGTGCTTCTCAAGTACTCCTAAACTCCCTGTTGTCTGTAGCTTACCTCCCAAGCACTCCTAAACTCCCTGTTGTCTGTAGCTTACCTCCCAAGCACTCCTAAACTCCCTGTTGTCTGTAGCTTACTTCCCAAGCACTCCTAAACTTCCTGCTCTGAGATTCCAAAGTACTCCTCTATCACCAACCAACATATCTACAGCACCACACTAATCCATGGCCATCATTGCGACCTGACGGTAGTTCAGACCATCACAGTAAATTATGGTCATCTGATCCCTCGCACAGAGTCTGACAGTTAAATCGTCCCCCCTCCCTCCCTCCCTCCCTCCCCCCCTCTCCCTCTCTCTCTCTCATCATCAGTGATTGGCCAAAATATGGAGACTGTTAATCGATTTTCCTATTCTGTAACTTACGAGATACACATTCTAAAACTTCTATGTTTTCCTGTTACATTCTCCTTCATTACTTACTATATCCTCGAGACATTCATAAACCAAACTTCTCATATTTCTGTCCACTTTACCTTGTTTTTTTCCATGTCTCAAGCTTCCCAAAAATTCCGTTAATTTTCACTTGTATTAGCTTTTTCCTTCTTACCTGTTTCCAGTACCCATACTGCCTCTTTTCACCTGAATCATGGTGTACTTTTCAGCAGACATCAAATCACAATTGTTAAAAGATAACTTAGGGCAGCTGGAGGGGATGAGAATGGGACCATGTTTGCTAAAAAACAGAAATTATGTTTTAGAGTTTCATTACGCCGCCACCTATTTGACTTAAAAGAAAATGAATTGCAGATTTATTGATTATATGATAAAAAGGTACCTGACACTATGTTAGTGTAATGTACTTCTTAAGTTTCAGTTGATATTAGTGGTATATTTCTCACTGTCTGTCCAGGATAAGAATATAGTCAGTAAAAAGGTTTTTCTGGCAGTCTGGGCTTCTGCATTTTCAAGACGGCAATATCAAAAGCAAGCCGGACAAGTAATTCCTCAAAATAAATACCACAGTAAATATACTTTGGTTCAACACATGAACCGGTGGTTAATAAATAAGGTCAAATAATGTTTCTCACCGTCCTGGAAACATTTGCTTGTCTGTTTATATGTTCTGTGGCTAATATAAATGTCAATATATAGGGTGGTCCGTAAATGCGCTCTACTGGAAACTCACCTAGTAGTACCGAATGTGTTGGGGGGACGGCTCAGTCTGCTGGTGTGGGCGTAGGTATGGCAGTGGAACAGAAAACGAATAAGTGACACTGGATAGATATTGATGACGTTGGCTGAACCTTCCCCAGAACACACGAAAAATCGCCGGGCGCTGTGTAAAACGAGAGTTATTTATGTACCACCCTGTGTTTCGTAACGACAAATAAACGACAACGAATAATGATTTTTTTTTCATGCCATGGTGCAAATTATGGATCCCATAAAACTCTTCAGTGTTGTAAGTCAGTTCCACGATTACTTGACTAAATGGGGGAGTAATATACTAGTCGGCAAGCGTACTCTCTGGTTTGAAAGAAATTAGATTTTTATTTAACACATTAAAAAAAAATAATAGTGCTTCTTGTAAACAATGATATTTTGCTTGATACTTGGTATAATATAAATGTGCATAAATAATTCGCAGAAGTTAAAGGCGTATTCCGAGGCAAATACAAAGATATTTTCTTTGTAATGGAGTCAACTTCGTTTAATATACACCAATAACCCTTCCCTTTTCTACTCTGCGATGAATTAATATTCACTTGTGCATTTCTGAGGAATATCGTTGAACTACAGATGGCTCAATCTTGGCTAGACAGTCAACTGGTCGCCTTTATAAGGGTCTGCATTAAATGGTTCTGTCAGTTATAGTCATAGCCCTGAAACACAGTTCCTTCTAAGATACAAAGCACCATATCTGACGCAACCAGAAGGTATTGCGACTATCGAGAACTGCTATCAAGACCAGCTCAGCCAATCTGGCCAGGCCCATAAAGGTAACGCTTATCGATAGTCAAATGGAGCATATCAAGTGATGGCGCAGGCAGGTGCACAGGGAGGAAATGACCTCCATTCGGAGTCGTCTTCTCTGATGGCTCATTCACTTACTCTCAGCTCGACATGATGCTCAATACATTGCTGAGTGGGACTCCAGCCGCCTCCCAACCAGAGCACTATCATAGACCCGAATATCTTTCCTCCGTGTGTTACCAACTATGCAAGGGCCCGTATTTTCCTCGGTTAAGGAAGCTCCCTAACACCTCTTCCTTAGAGATTTCCTTTTGGAAATGGCTCGTTGCTTTCGTTTTGTACGTTATTTATGCAGAATCTGGCGAAATTGGAAAGATTTATGTAACACGCTTAGGAAAAGGTGCTAGGGAATTTCCTCAGCTGATGAGAATACCAGGTATGGAGGATTGCGACGAACAATGTCTGCGAAGTCAAAACAACAGTAACAAACTTGCTTGACTGTGAGCTCTTATGCAGAGTAACCATCACTGTAGCATCGGATTACCTGATTTGACGCTGAAACTAATAAAAAGACGCTTATAATTTTATCAGAGCGCATTGTTCGCGTTATGGAATTAATTTTTAATCATCTATATCATAGTATGTAAGAAACAATCGTAACCTAATATATTAAGATATTCAATTGCTGACGTTGTAACATAACCCTAGATAAGATACACTGGCTGGTATTCGAACATTTCATACATTACCAAATGAAACTGGCAACGTACATTAGCAAGTCTGTCAGCTGATTCATCTAATCACTTATATATTGAAAACAAGGAAGCTCTCGGTTGGTTATGATTAATATAATATTTCTATCACAACGTACACGATGAGATATAAGAGGCACCCCATTGGAAACTCACCTGACGGTATCTTGCGTTGTGGGGATGGCCCAGTCTGCTGATGTGGGTGTGGGTGTGGCAATGGGAATAGGGTATGAACGAATGATACTCGTACAAGATAGAATCTAACAACGCTGACTCACTGAGCCGCACCCGCAACGCGTGAAAGCTCCCAGTGGAATAGAAAAGAGGCTTTAAATATGGACCACCCTGTATATATTTTCACAACCTGGAAGAAGATTTATTAATATTTCACCAACTGCTTCAAGAGAAATACTTAAATGTTGACCCATCATACATACAAGTACCTTAGTTCTTTGCTGAATTTTATTTAACACGTGGGAATCAAATGTAGTCACAACCAAGGTCACAACAATATCACATTAACCCAATAATGAATCGCAGGTGCAAATACCGAGAAAACCATTAGAAAAACAAGAAGAACTCTCGAGTTGCTGGATATAAGAAAGACAATATCAAATGCATCCGACTACGAAATTGTCAAGAGCATCCAATTCAATTTCAATCATTCGCGTTATTTCAATAATGTAACCCGATATTGCCGTTTGAGCCTCATAAAAGATCAGTGGAACCGTTCGACTCATCTGAAATAATCTTCGAATTTTGACTGTCGACACCGGTCACCGTATGCAGTTCATATCGCTGTGGTATTTTTCATAAGCGTGTGACATGTGAATTTCATTTTGCAGGTAATAATCAAGTACTGGAAGCATTAAAAAGTTAGTAGGGCCCAGGAACAATAATGGTCATACAAACGGTATCATTATTAAAGTTATATCTACATTATATATCTATTTATCACTCTCTATCCATCTATCTATCTTCATTAGATAAATAGATAGATAGATGTAAAAGCAATTGAATTCAGTTGTCGAAACATGTAGCCTAATTCAGACGCCGTGTCTCATGGGGAGGATACATGTGAACTTGTTGTTTTTACCAGGGGGGGGGGGGGAAGTGATTAATTTGATGTTGTAACGTTGGTTTAGGTTTACTGTAGCTAGGAAGAGCAATTTGTGATTTGCTTATTTAAAAGAATTTTCTCATGGTTCTCGTATTTAAGCAATCTTCGTTACAGGTATCATTATTTGCATTTCTGTAGTTCTGGAGCTCTGTAGCATGATTTGCCACTCATTTATAACGACCAATGCTGACTTATTGTTCGCCTGCTGAAGTGTATGAAATGAACATAAAAGACGTGAACAGTACACAAACACGGCAGCAAACTTGGCTCAGTATCTAACGAAAAACAGTCGGTCAATCAAAGCAATATAAATAAACGGGGTGGACATCTGAAGTGTTTGGATGTGTGGGGAAGATTGCTTTGATGTGGAAAAACCCTTTTCACACTCACAGTTATCTTCCCATAAATTTCGCCAGTTTCTACGTAACCAAGTCTGTGTACATTATGTTTCGTGAATTTATTGGAAATCTTGCCATTACAGAAGAGGGGTCAGTGTTTCTTTGCATATAAAAATCCTGTTTTATTCACTCCACAACTAACCCCAGGAGTGGGACACTGCGCACCCATTTGGAGTGTATGAGAACAAGGATGAAGAGCAGGAGGACAAAGGCTTAGAGAGAAACGTTGCCTAGGAACCAGAACATAACGGAAAACTATTTTAAATTAACTAATTGACTGTTATGGACATCTTTTTTAGGGATTCATGCGGTATGATGTGCGTTTGCTATGAGCTTCTAGGTTTCACAAAGTTGCCGGCCGAGATGTCGGGCTACAAAGTTTTGCTGTGTTTATTCTTACTTGTATAAGTTAAACGCGTTTTATAAAATTATAGGCCATGGCAAAATTGTTTTACTACATCCATAATTATTTCTTCATTTATCTGTAGTTCATACCAGTCACTTGTAAAAACATCCAACTGTCCTGGATTTACCCAGGTTTGATAGTTACCAAAAACATTAACATATTATTTTCCAATTTCTCTTGTTAACACTTTCCTTGCACTCCCTCCGACACCTCATTTATAACGCTTTGATACTGCTCTCCTCTCCGGGATGCATTTTTGTAAACTTAAACAATTGTATTTTTTCAGATACGTTTAAGCTTAACAAACAGAATCTCATACTCTCGAAGTGTCCTGCTGCCCCTTGATGCAAGGATTACTTTCATTGAGTTCTGTATGGGCTGGCCAAATCTATCCTGGCACGATTCGACTCCGATGCTACCCAATCTTCCCACCCACCTTTTTTTTTCCAGTGTTTGATATCTATGCAACCGTAACCAGACTGATCTAATAGACTGCCCAATTAATATTCATGGATAGCATAAGCTAATAATTACAACCTTCATCCTGTGCAGGCACGTCACTGGCCTCGTTAAACAGGGAACAGTAACACGATTTATAGCCCCACATTTCTGCATATCGGTCCCGGCACTGTACTACTCTTCCATTCTCTCGAGTAAGACAGTAATAAATGCCGCTGGAGGGGAAAAACTGGGGTAAAAAAAACAAAAAAAAACAGAGCCACTCCCCCTACCCGACTCCCCTCCGGTTTCAGCGGCCATTGACTGTGATGAATGTGAGAGGCAACAGAGTTCGATTGACTAATTAATCAAAAGTTTCTGCAAGTGCCACAGCTAAGGTCGTATACCGCTGGAAGCTACCAGTCAGTAAATTGAATATAAGATAGAACTGGTCGTAAAAGAAGTATTAGAAATAGAGAATATATAAGATAAATCAAAATGAAAAATGCAGAAATAAATCCTACAAATGAGTGTAGGCCCCCCCCCCCCCCCAAGACACACAACCTTTCCATGCACTGAGGAGGAGGCAGAGAGGTGCTACATCCCTTGATCCCTGGTGTGCCTTCCTGCTGCTCATACACTGGATGGCTACACCATCTGCCTGGTGGATACCTGATGCAGCCACTGACAGGATATCATCGAGGCCGAGGCCGTCCTTGCATCAGGGTTGGATTATAGTATCTCCTTGGCTCCCTTATCATTCACAGCAAGGCTCCTCCCCTGGCATATCATGAAGAACTCTGCGAAGGCTTCCAGCAGTAGGTTTAACTGCGATTCATGTAAGTAGTTAAATAAGATTATACAGTATTGTGATGGACGAGAATATAGAACAAAAGTTGAACAAATACTTCGTGTATTGGAGTGAAGGCTACTCTGTGGAAGGTGTGAAAAACCTTCACGTTCAGCTTGCTTGGCAGGGTGTGGGAGTGTTGACACAGAGCATTTGTACGGTATTGTGGTATAGCGGAACGTCATGATAGGATACAAGTGGAATATTTCAAAGCACCAGATGTGACAGTAACTATAACAGAAATTTCGAGGAGCTTAAAAATATGCCAGGTGCCTGAATGCATGCTGATGCAGACGGAAGGGAGTGGATAGAGATCTGGAAAATAAAAACGAGTGAATTCGTTATTGTCAAATTTTCTGACGTGGAAATTGGTGGGAGGAGGGGAGCGATGCGAAAGGGGAATGGGAATGTGGGAGAAGGGAAACGGGCTGGATAATAATCTTGGAAGGTAAATGGAGTTTGTAGGGTAAACTGTGGCTGGCTGTGTGCCAAGAATATTTTCCTGTATGAATAAAGCCTGATATAACTCTTGTACCCTGAAATAAAAGAATTAATGGGAAAGAGTGTATTATTGCATTGTTATACTAAGTTTAGAGGCAAAAGCACTAGCAAAAGATTTCATCATCGGCTTCAAAGACTATGAAAGTTAGAAAAACGGAGGAGAAGAGTCCTGGAAAACATCATAAGTTAGTTTTTTTTTTTTTTATAGAAAGCATTAAAAACCAAAAAAGGTTTGGCTATATTTAGCGCGAGAATAGTCAAAAAGATAGTGACAGATTTATTTTGTGAGGGAGGTGTTGGAGGGAGAAGAGATAATCCAAAACAAGGCGAAGGGATATTTTTGGAGAATGTACGAGCAGAGTAGTGTATTGGTAGGAGGTTTCCATAGTGATTTAAAACATGCCTCATGACGTTCAACTGAAAAAAAAAAAATCTGATTGTTGTTATCAAAGCCATGCAAAATATCAGTTTAGATTGAAGATTTAAATTCCGTTTTACTACCAACGGGAATTATTATTTAGCTAGTTTAAGTGTCACGTTTTTTAAACAAAAAAGATCCTATGGCACTACTTACCTTCGGTTTAAATGACTATTTTTTCATCCTTAAAAGGTACTAAGTTAAAAACACTATCATCTCATTTACCTACAATCCATCTTCAAATAATGTTTCTCATAGGATGGGTTTTCAAAATACTCGAGATAAACTTCATTCTACGAACATATATCTCCATATACCACATCTCTGAAACAAGTCTCAGCAACTGCGTACACTCCTATGTGGCCCGTGCAAATTTAAGTCTTCATGATTTTATGACCAAGCAGTTATCCTCGATCATCTCCGCTATGATTACATAATGCATAACCACCGCATTGTGGTAACAGCTTACAGCCTCTTCCAACCCATTTGTTAACAGAAATATGGTTTACTTCAAAGTCCATATGCAAATATATGAATATATTGCAGATGTCTGTTAGCAATTACTGATTTCCTCAAAAACAAAGACATTATATATATATATATATATATATATATATATATATATATATATATATATATATATATATATATATATATATATATATATATATATATATATATATATATATATATATATATATATATATATATATATATATATATATATATATATATATATATATATATATATATATATATATATATATATATATATATATATATATATATATACAGTATATATATATATATATATATATATATATATATATATATATATATATATATATATATATATATATATATATATATATATATATATATATATATATATATATATATATATATATATATATATATATATATATATATATATATATATATATATATATATATATATATATATATATATATATATATATATATATATATATATATATATATATATATATATATATATATATATATATATATATATATATATATATATATATATATATATATATATATATATATATATATATATATATATATATATATATATATATATATATATATATATATATATATATATATATATATATATATATATATATATATATATATATATATATATATATATATATATATATATATATATATATATATGTATGCACACTAATGCCTTTTATTAGAATATCGACAGCATGTACACAAACAGGAGACATGTACTAAAATTGTATATTATAAACTAAAATCAAAGTTTAATTTAAATGCATTTCTGTATTTTAATAGATCCTCAGTTAAAAATAGTGGCCCAGGAAGAGGTGTGCTTCCTGCGAGTGATTGATAGCCACTGATATTTGATATGAATTGTCCACTGTTGTTAGTTTCATTTCGAGTTGTGTTAAGCTTCAGTTGCCCCATTTTCGTAATTCGGAAAAAGGTTTGTTTTTTGAAGCTGTAATTGGGTCAGTGTGTCATAGATCTCTGTTCAGTAATGGTTTAAATTTGCTTATGAAATATTTTTCCTTTGATTTTCTTAATATTGGATCATCCTTTTTTACTTTATAGAAGGGTATAATATTGAAGTTTGGAGAACATTTTTTTTGCACATTTAGCTATGTGGGTATTAACATATAAACCTTTACCGTGATTAATATGATCCCTATGTAGGTTAGTACGAAGCCTGAGATTTGAGGTCTCGCCTATATAAATCTCTTTGCATCCACCGCAGCGAATTACGTAAATGCAGTTTTGTGTCGAGCATCCCATGTTTTCGTTAATTTGGAATGTGTAGTTGACACTGGGAAAAGTGAATTGACTGCCTTCAATTATATCCATGCAGAGTTTACATTTTTTATATTCACATTTCTTCACTTTGAAACTAGATGAATTATTAAACCTAGCCCTTGTTAAAATTCTTTTTAGATTATTGGGTTGCCGCTTTGCTTTAATTAAGGAGACATCTTTATATATTTCTTGTGTTTCAGGTGCTTTTTGAAGAACATTAATTGTACATGAGACTTCTTTAAAGTGATCATCATAATTTGGGTTATAGGTTGTTATATATGGTATTGTGTGTGTATCACTGGCTGTTTCTTTATTACTGCAGCTCCGAAGGTTGCCTATGGGTATTTGTTTTGCTCTTTCTATGCCATTTTTTATTATACTTTTGGGATATCCACGTTGTCGAAGAAAATCTTTCAGTTCACTTAATCTTATTTCTTTTAACTCAGGTTCTGAAACTATTGTGCATATCCTCCGTGCTAAATTAAATGGTATGTTATTTTTTATGTGTCTGGGGTGATTAGAACTATATGTTAGATAATGTTTTGTATCAGTTTCCTTGTAATGAATGTCAGTAATTATTTTCTTATCTTGCTTAATGAGTTTTATGTCTAGGAAAGTGACTGTGTCTCCACTTGTGTCACATGTAAATGTTAGTTTGGGGTCCAGGTTATTCATGATGTTTATGAGTGTTGAGAAATGTCCATCTCTCTCGTCCCAAATCATAAAGATATCGTCTAGGTATCGCATATAGTTCTTTTTCATTTTATCCGCTATTGTTTTACCAAAATGTGCTGACACCTGAGAATATAAGGTGTTTTCTAAGTAACCCAATACAAGATTGGCATAATTTGGGGCAAATTTTGTCCCCATTGCTGTTCCTGACACTTGTAAGTAATTTTGCCCATTAAATTCGAATGAGTTATTTTCCAAAATTAAACTGCATCCTTCTTTTATTAGATCTGCAGGTATATGATTTGTATTATCATAGTGTTCATCAATCCAATAAGTGATAGCTTCATATCCAAGTTCATGGCGAATATTGCTATATAGGTTTACCACATCAAGAGTAACGAAAATTTCATTATCATCTAATTTAGTAGGAATCTTGTTTAAAAAGTCTAGATTGTGTTTGATATATGAAGGTATGTATTTCAGAAAAGGTTGCAGTAATATATCTAAGAAGTGACTGAGACGGTGGGTAGGGTAAGCTGGTCCCGCAATAATTGGTCTCATTTTAAGGTCTACAGGGTTTGTTACGGAAATCACTTCTGTACCACAAACATTAATTTGATCAATTATCATTTTGGACTTATGAACTTTTGGTAAACCGTAAAATAGGCTTGTCTTATATTCAAAGTTGGTTAAGTAATTAACTTCATCTTTAGTTAGTCTGTCCTTATAATTTTTAATTACCCTTTTTATTTTATTCATAGTTTTTTGGTCTATATTTTTTGGTATCTTTTCATATGTATCCTGATCCTTTAAAATATCCATCACCTTTTGTTCAGAGAATGATGTATCCATTAGTACAACAGCTGACCCTTTATCAGCTTCTTTAATAACAACATCAGTGCATTTCTTAAGGACTTTTATATATATATATATATATATATATATATATATATATATATATATATGTGTGTGTGTGTGTGTGTGTGTGTGTGTGTGTGTAACAATAATTTCATTTCATTTGCGGTAGGTGGGGTCACCCACCCTTCATACTCTTGATATAGCGCCACCTTTAGGTTACTACAACTATACGCCAGGAAACCATTTACCACTTGGGTTGGTAACCGTATAACTAATTCAAGGCCTTCAGACAGGATATGGCTTGTGATGGTTTACCTCCGAGCGATAGTTGAAGGTTAATGCACTAATAATGCAATAATGCCACTGCTGGGGGAACGATTGGTAACCCCTATTTGAATCAAATAGCCTGGCCTTGGGCCCCTATATTCTCGGTGAGACAATAAGCATGTGGATGAACAGTAGATAGACCAATAGATTTAATGTGCACAGACACGTGAACGCTCACGTGGCAAGGCAACTGAGAGAGAGAGAGAGAGAGAGAGAGAGAGAGAGAGAGAGAGAGTTGGTGATATCGATGTTTTTGCAACGTACTGAGATCGATGGCAAACAAAATGTCATTTATCTTCTGTACATACCGGAAATACTAATAAATATTGAAGGTCAACTGCAACAGACATGATCCTCAAATAATTGGCACTCCTTGAGCGTTAGGTTCTGGGATTATCATGAGTAGCTGCTCGTGCGGTACCCTTCATGGAGAAGATATAAAGACTGCAAATGACCATATTAATTTTGACTCTGCGTATTAATAAATACGGCATATATGACCGGAATGCCAACACTGATTGAAATAAGTTCCCCTTAACCTTGGTAGCCGAGAAACAATGTAAAATTTGGACATGATCAGCATCATCAGCAGTAGCAACAGCGAAGACAGCAGCAGCAGCAGTAGCAGCATCGAAATCATCATCATCATCATCACTGTCATTCTCATCGTGGCCTCATTTCCCCACCTTCGGACGGTTGGTGGTAGGAACTAGAAAGCAGGGATAGAGAAACCACTTTACCGATACGGCATAAAACACATTCTGCAATAATGGCTAGTCACAGTGATAACGTCTTTTAAATATAAAAAAAAAAAAACGAAACGATTTACATCAGGTACGAGAGACACCGCATTTGGAAAGCTAACTTTTTTTTTTTTTTATGTGAGGAAGAAGGAACGAAAGGCAACGAGCCCGCAGAACTCTTCCTTTCAAGAGAAAAACAAAATACAAGAGAGAGCCAAATTCAAGATCCATTCATTTCGAGATGCCTGGACACACTGCGTTTGAAAGACTGGAGATCATAGGCAGCAGGAAATACAGACAGAGGGAGACAGTTCCAGAGTTGACCTGTTGCATAAATAAAGGACTGGGAATTACGGTTAACTCTTGCATTAGGAGTTGGACAGAAAAGGGGTGAGAGTTTGGTGCTAGACGGGTGCTACGCGCCCGTCGTAGAGGTGGAGGAATGCATGCAGACAGTTCAGAGGAACAGTGACCATTGATGTAGCGATAGAAAAGAGATAAAGATGCAACAGTGCGGTGAAGAGACAGAGGTTGAAAGGAGTCAGTAAGAGGGGGAGAGTTAATGAGACGAAAAGCCTTTGACTCCACCCTATTGAGAAGAGCTGTATGTAGGGAGCCTCCCCACACATGAGAGTTGTACTCCACGCAGGGGCGGATAAAACCCCTGTATAGAGTCAACAATTGTGCAGGGGTAAAGAAAGAACGGAGTCGGCTTAGCACACCCAATCTCTTGGAAGCAGATTTTACAAGAGATGTAATATGATCTTTCCAAGATAAGTCCCGAGTAAATGAAACCCCAAGCATGTTCAGCGATAATGCAGGATTAAGCTGAATATTACTAAACATTAGTGGGTATACCTGTGGAAGATTTTGTCGGGTTGATAGGTGCAAAAACTGAGTCTTTGATGCATAAAAAAAAAACCAGGTTATTTTTACCCCAGTTAGAGGTACGAGCCAAGTCAGACATTAGGTCTGCCATAGCCTCATCACTTGTTTGTTGAAGTAACTTCTGAGATAATCGAATGGAAAAGTGAAGGGTGGAGTCATCAGCGTATGAGTGGACAGGGTTAGATGTACAGCGTAGAAGGTCATTGATGAATAAAAGGAAGAGAGTTGGTGATAGGAAAGAGCCCTGAGGAACACCACTGTTAATAGATCTAGGAGAAGAACGATGGCCGTCTACAACAGCGGCTATAGAACGACCAGAAAGGAAGCTAGAGATGAAGGCACAGATAGAAGGATAGAAATCGTAAGAGGGCAGTTTGGAAATTATAGATTTATGCCAGACTCGATCGAAAGCCTTTGAGATGTCAAGTGCAATGGCAACACTTTCCGCAAAGTCCCGAAAGGAGGATGACCAGGAGTCTGAAAGGTAGGTGAGAAGGATAAGTAATTACCGCTTTGGCAAAAGTGGGATATATAATTACTGCGCCCTTCCTGCTCAAACTTGTGGATCAGGAGCGTGAAGTCTAAAAGAATCCTTGAGATCAGGGAGCTTCCTTAATTAGACAGGAGACAAAGATAGAGCATATTATCACTACAGTCAAAAAGCATAAATGGATGTGGGCAGGTCACGTCCTTCGTAGAACAGATAACAGACGGACAACCAGGGTAACTGAATGGCAGACAAGATATGGAATGAGAGGAAGAGGTAGACAGAGGGAGAGATAGAGAGATGAGAGCCGAAGATTCGCTGGGACTGAATGGAACAGCCAATACGTCAGAGTGGAAAATGATGGGAGAGGCGTTTGTTCTGCAGCGGACTGCCTCAGGCCGCTGCTGCTGCTGCTTATTATTATTATTATTATTATTATTATTACTATTATTATTATTATTATTATACTTCTACTGATAACTGGATGACTTAGGTCTAGGGGAGGTTTTCAAACTATGAGGGTTAAATTCATGAACCTTTTCAGTTCAATAATGACCCCTTTCTTTTCTTTGGACAGTCAGATGAATATATATTTAATTTTTTGAGAGGTCTCTGGTACTGATGTTATTAATACAGGTGTTATTTAATCTCGGCTGGAAGTCTCGTCCAAGCTGACTAGAATCGTCTCGGCAATGCAAGAGTAAAATGGCGTGAGGAAATCGTACTGAAGGGTTAACCACAAATCAAGAATTAGCTGGAAATCAATTATGCATGAATATATCTTAGTATGGACGCTGCTATGAAAAATATTTAAAGATCAGCTGTATTTCTGAGCGAAGTGTCAGGCTACTAGACCAACATTTGCAATATTTACCATGTCCTCTAAAAGGCACGACTAAACTACGTGTCAGTCAACAATAGGAGGGATTAGAGAAAGGATAAACACAGGACGAGGGGCCATAAACACCCCTTCCCCAGTCCATAAAGACAGTGAGAGTAGTCAGGTAGAGGCAGGGGCCCGGCCGTGGGCAACATGCAACCGATACCAGACATCTCCAAGAGGAAAAATTATTTGCATTTGTTTTTGTTTCTAATCATTATTATTTGTTGGTTTTAGTGACATGTATAATGTACATTTAATACCTGTACAGTATACTTCTGAATGCTGTGAACAAGATTCATAGAGATCTAGTTCAACTGTGCAACAATATAGGCTGACAGGCACTTAAGTATGGCATACAAAAGGCCTAAAAAGAGCCTAAAATGGTCTTACAAAAAAACTTGAACATGGGTGTGATCAGGTAACAGGAAGGTTGCTGGGGTCGCCCTTTGGTCTCTAGCTTGGACCAAATCTCTGTTCGATTCAGTAATTTAAAAGACTCGGAGACTAAGGTGATAGTAGGCCAGCCCCTGCAACTAGCAGGGTCCGGCAAAGAGCTGAAGTAGTTAAATACAAGCTACAGACTAAGTGGAAAGTAATTATACATAAATACAATTATTTAATAGGAACACCGGGATGTCAGTTGTTTGATGAGAGTAGTCAACAATATTTCTAAAGGCCATCTTACAAGAAAAAAGAAAGTGTCACTAGGCAATTTCTTATACATCAGTATATATATTTACATGTAATTAGGAACACTGCAAAGTAATTACTTAAAGAGAGACAGTGGTATTTCTATGGAATTTACCCATTTACAATTTCATAAAAGGCTTAACCGGCAAGCTCTTTTAAATCAACACATTGGCCTGTCTGCACTACAAACTGTTTAGAAAACACACTGAAAGATTTTTCTCGAGGGAAGTACCATTTTACAATGCTGGATAAAAATTAAAAAAATAGAATTTCCAAATGGAATCGCCTATCTCCAACAAGACAAAAGGTTTAGCCTGCAGGAATCTCGCCACTCCTGCTGCTGCCTCTCCCTCCGGCCTGCTCTCTCTCTCACACACACAACCACCCCACCGTAACTCCCACTTCAACTGTTATCTGTACTTCGCCACCACGCTCAACTGCCCTTCCCCTACACGAAGCCTTCGACCGTATTCTCAAATGCTCTATGGATTAAGCTTTGGATTAAATTGTTTTGTTGTATTTTACTTCCGCTCGTACAGCTTGCAAACACTTCGCACTGACTCTAGAGGGAATATTGCAGTGAAATGCATAACGAAAACGATGGATTCCAGAATTTTACTTATACTTTTGTTTTCTCTCATACGGCAACCAGACATTTCCCTTCGAAACCAGTGAATATTACTCAAAAACGGCATAACCAACAATTTTTTTTTTTTACTATACATTTTTTTTCTCGTATAGCTAACAAACACTTCATAACCAAACTAAGGCGAATGTTGAGGTGAAGAATGTAAGAAAATTAGAAGATTCCCATACATAAGTACATTTTGACGTATATTTATACAGACTACAAACACTTCACACAAAATAATAAAGTGAAAGACTATGAAAATAAATGACTAGTATGTTTGACAAGACTTTTATCTTCAGTCCTACAACCACCAAACCTATCCCAAGAAACTATAGAAAGAATATTGAAGCAGAAAACATGGAGAAAATGAAAGATTCTTAGTAAATTATTAAGTTATAGAAAAAATATAGCTGAAACTGGCTAAATTACAGTGAATATTATACTGGAGAAATATGACGAAAATAAATTATTCCTGATTATAGTTAACTGATATGGAGGAATTTGTTTGTAATAGAAAGAGGC
This sequence comes from Coenobita brevimanus, assembly GCF_032717465.1. NCBI lineage: Eukaryota > Metazoa > Arthropoda > Malacostraca > Decapoda > Coenobitidae > Coenobita > Coenobita brevimanus. Next base: position 3,800,344 of record NC_137029.1, read on the forward strand.
CAATATACGGTGGATTTTATAGTGGAAAACCTGACTAACATAAAAGGTTCCTGATAATGATTCACTCTTATGGAGAATTGTTTATTATTATGATGGCCCTGATATTTGTCCCTTTATAGCTTATATCTTGTAGTCTAGTGGAAAAAAGGGCATTACTTAGGCTTTGCTTCCTTTTCATAACACTTCTCCCTTAACGAACACCATAGTTTAGTCTTAGTCTGTTGCTACAAGTCAGCCTTCAGTGTGGAGAAATGATGGCAGTTTTAGGGCACGTTAGAGTAAAAAGGGGATAGCCGATACTGGCAAAGCTAATAGGACACCTGAAATAATTAACCTATGGAGAATCTTTTACATCAGAAACTGGCTACAGTAAATGGCACAGTGGAAAATATATAACAAAAAGGGGATTCCTGAAAGTACTCTAGCTATAGATATTTTTTAAAGGGAGAAATTGGCTGAGATCCTCTTTGAATACACCCCTTTGTTTATACTGCCTCGCCCAGTTATCCCTGTTCGACTGCCAAGATTCAGTGAAAGGGCGGGGAGAGGAGACAGAGACTTTTGGCTGCCATAGAATGGCCGTTTTCCCTCGGGGCGATAACCATGATCGTCCTGGCGAGAGTAACAAGTGGGGTGGGGAAAGCAGAGATGTACGCCAGTGCTCGCTAGAGAGTCACTGGGCCGAATTCTTGTTGGCATTGAAGCCCTTGTAGCAATTGTTTCATGGTGACTTACCTTCCTACATTGCCTCTTAGTGTTTTCTTATGAGACCTTGTTACACTTCTTAATGATTTATTTCCTATTTTACTCCTTATCTTTTTTAGTGAGGCTTTGTAGCACTTCGTCCTCAGTGATTTACTTTCCGCCTTACATTTTACTGTCCTGTTATGGGACTTTTTAGCACTTCTTAGGGATATATTTCCTACTTTACACCATACTGTCTTTTTATGACACCTCGGTTTACTTTTTCCTTCAGATTTACATCATATATCACATCTTATTGTCCTCATATGAGACCTCGTTGCACGTCTTCCTATGTTGTTCATTTCCTACCTTACACCTTACTGTCTTCATTTGAAATATTGTAGAGTTTCTTACAAAGCGATATATTTCCTGCCTTACACCTTATTGTATTCGCATGGCACATCGTTGTAGAGTTTCTTACAGAGCGATATATTTCCTGTCTTACACCTTACTGGATTCTCATGGCACATAGTTACACTTTCTTAGCGATTGTGACTTTCTTTTGAGATCTCAGTACATTTTCCTTAGTTATTTTCTTCAAGCCTTACACCTTACTGTCCTCAGACACGTGACTAATGCAAACTCGGTCGCTATTACAAAAACATATGCAGCATCCCAACCAATATTCCTGTGAACTGTGCAAATTTTGACGCAAAGGAAGCATTGCCAGCTAGTCTCCTAAACTAACGAGAATGTCCATGGCAAGGGAACCTGCAGCCACACTACCAGGAATATCATAAGCGACTCTTAGTCTCCTTGCCTCTGCATCCTGAATCCTGCAGCTTCTGCCAAGTCCGACTGTGCTCTACAATAACAGGTTTAATATTAATGATGCCTCGGTGTTTCAGCGCTGTCATGATAAAATATAGCCTGGCACTTTTCACGTTCGAGGTTTGTATCATTAGTGGTAAAGCAGTCCTCTACATGATTAGGGATATACGTTGTAATAATTAATGATCACGCTGAGAGATGGAGGTGGAAGAACCTCTGCTCATCAAATACAAAGCCTAGATTGGTTATCTGCCATAATGACCCTTGCGCAGTGGAGAGCCATTAATCTATTGTAATAAACTCACTAATGATTCATCATTACAGCATCGCTTGGAGAGAGATTCTGAATGACGGTGAACTTGAATCTCTCTACGAAGCTCAATGGATGATTTTCCTCCAGCAATGCTGTCCATACATACTGTACACAGTAGTTAGAAGCATAGGAGACCACCACTATCACGTTACTGGTAAGTGCTGATGATAGTTACCCCACATTGTAGCTCTTTTCTACTTTTTAGATCCTACCTCACTTCATCCTTCCGTGGGAATGAGGGTTAGGTTAATGATGATGAATGATAACATAAAGTTTCTGACAGGCAAATTACCATCGATTCCCACGGAAAGTCTGCTCCTTAAACTCCTCCGGACTGAGGTATCAAATTCTGTGCACTGGTAGGAAAAAATATACTATAGTATGGAAGAGCTAAAAAACAAGTAATATACCAGCAGTTTCCACAGGGAGATTGCCTTCTAACTTAAAGTGGACTGAGTTATTATTCTGTACTAGTGGAAAAATATAGTTCGCAGGAAGCTAAGAACTAAATCACAAGAGGCCCTAGACCTCAAGCAAGAATATCATGAATTACACAAAATTTGAATATGAACCAATAAGATACGTTTGTCTTTCTACGTCTTCAGGAGGCAGAGGAAATATAAAATACATAAAAACTGGATGTAAAACTTTTTGGGAGTTAGTTGTTGTAAACAGCGGGTGGTGGCGGCTAACGACTGGTGGCTGGCAGGGTGCTGGTGCTGGGGGCGATACCATAAACTTTGGGCCCCTGTACAGTTAGGCTTTACAAGCTTTCGTCCTTTAGGCCATCTCACCCATTGCAACTTTTCCTTTTTCTTTTTACTCCTTTTAGTACCATGAACTGTGTGTGTGTGTGTGTGTGTGTGTGTGTGTGTGTGTTCATTTTTATAACCGCCATGCAATGTATTATCCGTAGGTGAGAAAATAAAGCTGAGGTACAGTTTCTGTCCTACTGCAAGTTTTCCATTTTCTTTCTAATCCCTTCTTAACTAAAAGTTCTTTCTTTTTTACCATCACATTATAGTTTTTATTATTCTATGGTGGTAAATACAGTATAGTTTAGGTCTCTCGTTTGGCCATCTCACTCATTGCAAGTTTTCTTTTTTTTCTTTTTAACTCTTCCAGTACCAAGGGCACTTATTTTGACTTAATCTGACAATAAATTTACAGTTTTATTGATCATAGGGGTTAAAAAACTTCTCATTTACCCTCACTCCGTCATAAGGTAAGAAAAATACGGTACGCCTCTGAAGTTCTCGTCCTTTTAGTCATCTCATTCATTGTAACATTTCCTTTTTCTATGTACCCCCTTTACTACCGAGAGCTCCAGTTTTGTTTTATTCTTATTTTTGTCACACAACTTGAATTATCTTAAAGTTATAATTAAAATTTTCCACATCCCTGTGGGAAGCTTTATTCTTGGCAATATTTTTTTTTGTTCCTGCTCATTTTAAAATTGCAATATTTCGAAGGCCACTTGGCCAACAGCCTTCTAACTTGGCCAACTCAGACAGCTGTCCGTTCCTATTGGCCAAATATGGTGGCAATGCGTCAACGGGTTCTCCAGATATTACTCAAGAACCACTGAAGCCAGGAAGCTGAAATTTTACTGCAGTATAGCCTTAAGGCGGATGCAGAGCGGAAAGGAGTATGGTTTGATCTGTTGATTATTCTCTGGGACCTGAAATTGGGACTTTTCCAGATATTCCGAATGTCACCTAATTTTCCATGAAGAATTAAAGGTACAGTAGACCCACTAAACTTGATGTACTTATACTCGTAGACTGTGATAACCTAAGTACCAGACACAAGATTATTGAACTGACCTCATGGTCCCTTTATAGATTGGCCTCTTGTAAGCAATTGCTGTGGGAAGTTTTTATCAAAACTGTCCTTGGGCAATTTTATGGTGTTCCATTCTTGTCAGTATTATTATTGTTCTCAATTATTTTAAAATTACGATATTTCAAAGGCTGTTTGGCCTACAGCATTCAAACTTGCTCAACTTAGGCGGACTGCTGTCTGCTTTTTTTGACCAAATATGGCGGTAATCTGTCAACCAGATCTCCGGATACTATCCACAACACAGAAAAGTGAGTAGGCCACGCTATCTCAAGAACTGCTTAAGCCAGGAAGCTTAAATTTTACTACAGTACAGCCTTAACCCGTCACGTCCCGAGGTTTTCCGCACCTCCGACATCCCCCAGTCCCGAGGTATTTTCGGAAATTTTTTTTTTGGCTAAAACCTTCGCTTTTGGTGAGAAATATCGAAAATTCATAGAGAAATCACTCACCTGAGGTTTAAAATACCCAATCCAAGTAGGAGTTCCTCCTTACCTGACTGGGTTTTCTAACATGCTGGCACCAAAGAAAACGAGTTCTATGGGAGGGTAACTATTTTATCCACTCATAAACGGTATTTATTTATTTACTTGGTACGAATGTATATGTAGTATGAGAGTATATTGGTTTTCAAGCAGTAATAAAGGCATTATAAGCATTGTTTCACTCACTGACTAATCACCATACCTGACCTTTTTTTGCCACATTACCTGATCATTATTTCTGGCTGTTTCTTCTTCTAATGCTATGTAAACATTGTCCTCCACATTGTCATCGATTGTAGAATCACTCTGGCCCTGAATATCTTTACTAGCCAGGTCACTGGTAACAGGTCCTTTGCCATGACAATGGTGTGAGGGGGGAGGGGGGAGGTTATGAGGTGTAAGGCATTGTCCCTGCTTGGCATCTTGTAGAGGAATAGAGGAAGGTGTCCCGTGTATACATATGAAAAATCACGCGCGAAAATTGAAAATTGTGCAAATTAAGGACCTTGCAATTGCACGACGTACTGGTACATCGCCAGGACTGGCAAATGCAAATCGTTGCAACGTACCCATACGTCGACGGGATGGGGCGGGTAAAGGCGGACGCAGTACCGAAAAGAGTATTGTCATAATCGATTGATTATTCTCTGCAATCGCTAGGAGAAAAAATTGTGACTTTTCCGAATATTTCGGAAGTCACCTGAGCTTCCATGAAAGAATAAAGCTAGAGCCACCAAACTTGGCTGACTCATAGACAGTGGTGACGTAAGGTGACATGCGGCTGACTCATAAACTGTGGTGGCCTAAGGTGTCATGCACATGATTAGTGACCTTGACGTCAAGGACCCTTTATCAGTCGGCTTCAAGTAGGCGATGAATGTGGGAATTTTTCTTTATGAAAATTGTCCATGGATAATTTCACGGTGTTCTAGTTACCCTTAACCTTATCCCATCCTTTTATGACAAAAATAAGTTAAATCTCCTTATAGTTTTCGTCTTTTAGGTCATTATGTCCACGACAGCTTTCCTTTTCTTTTTTACCCTTTCAATAGCACTAGTTCTCTTTTTTCCCAAAATCTCTTTTACCAAAAGCAATCGATTTCTTTTACTGATATTTTTATTTGTCTTTATCCTTTCATTACCAAAGAACTTTTTAAAAATCACACCACCGGCACACGCGTTTATTGATAAAATATCTCCACTAACTCCTAGTCTTCTCACCCACACCATCTTTTAAAATTCCATAAATATCAATATTTTTTATTAATTTCTTACTAGCCCAGGACTTTTCTCTTGACGGGATATCTCTTATTGTGAAATGGCAAGACTCAATCTCTATTAATTCCCTCAGCTCCATGATATTATGGTCTGCCAAACGATCATACGTGCATTATCATTTTGGAAGGCATCTAATAGTGAGACAGAGTTACAAGGCAGTACCAAAAATTCTCTCAACAAAGTAATGGCCTTCTATATTTATTCTTGCCTCCGCTACACGATTTTTTCGGCCTCGGGGAAACATTTCTTTATGATGGACTTTACATCCCTCGCTACAAAGGCAGACAACATAAAAGTCAATGGCTAATTCAGTTATTTGTTATGCCAGATACAAAGGGAAACCCAAGCATCACCATCAAACAACTTGGGGAAAATGTAATGATCATATATTAGACAGTTTTATTTCTTTACCTGTCTGAGACTAGTCTGTATCATCATCCGACTAAAAATACGTTCAGAACACGAGGGAGATGGGTGACAGGGTTCAAGTGATGAGAACACCACAATGTACACTACACTCCCCTTCTATTGTGAAAATTGGACCCAGTGGCTAGTCTTTAACCTTATGTAGTCACACTCGTCTCACATTAAAAATTTTAGTTAGTGAGAGCAAAGCACACAAACACACACACACACACACACACACACACACACAAACACGTGTGTGTGTATATATATATATATATATATATATCTATATATATATATATATATATATATATATATATATATATATATATATATATATATATATATATATATATATATATATATATATATATATATATATATGATGGACAAATAAATAGACAGACATTAATACAGATATAATGGTCATCATGCATCCATTTCTCATTCCAGCACTGATGCTGAATCACTCACTTTGACAGTCCTCCACTCACATAGGCTTATTTATTGTCATAAAAACTTATATCAATATTCAACAGCTTCCCATCCAAATCACACATATGCAACGCATTCCACATCCCATCCCTGTTTACCCTGTTGTATTTTTTCCTCTATATACGTAACTGCCATAATGTTTATTATCCTTTCACTCGCTAGCTCCAGTATGTTTCCATGCAAATATCTGAGCCTTACATTCCATTCTACTCTGGAAGCTAACCTGTTCGTCAGTTGCTAGCCCTCTTGCTATATTCCTCATCTTTCTACTATAATTATTCCATTAACGTTTCATACAACACTAAAAAGCTTTATGGTACGATAATTATATTCTGCACCCACTTCCACCACATTTTTTCGGAACAAAGGCTCAGTCACGTTCTTCTCTCATATGATTTTCAAATTACATAGCTGACGCAAAACAACGTACACGTTAATAATGAAGTGGCATATCCCAAATTATCTGCAGGCATAAGGTATCAGAAATTATTCTGAGCCAACAAGTATACGACCCACTGTTGAAGGGATTAAATATCTCTGAAATCTGTTAAGCGTTTCACTAAGAGGATGCAATATTTCAAATTACGATAGCTACTTCCAGAGTTCATTGAGGAGGTAGGGTGTTTCAAGTATTTAGGGTCACATGTTGCTGTTGGTGGAAGCATAGATGCAGAAGTGAAGTTTAGAACGAATGAAGTAGGAAAGGTGCTGCGAGAAATGAAAAAAGTGTTTAGATGTCGTTCGCTTAGAATGAATGTAAAGAGAAGGCTGTGTGGGGGTGTTGTGGTACCGACTGCGTTATATGGGGCTGAAACATGGAATATGAGTGTAGCAGAGAGGAAAAGTTTGAATGTAATGGAGATGAGGTGCCTAAGGAGTATGTGTGGAGTGACGATTATGGATCGAGTGAGAAGTGATGAAATGCAAAGAAGTGGAGTTGTTCGGGAGATGGCAGTTCGAGTTGAGCAGAGTGTGTTGCGATGGTTTGGGCATATGGAGAGAATGGATAATGAGCGATTGGTGAAAAAGATAACTAGATCTGATGTGAGAGGTGTAAGGCTGAGAGGAAAGCCACAAATAGGATGGATGGACAGTGTGAAGAGAGCATTGGATGTGAGAGGGATGTCTATTGAGCAAAGAAGAGTGGCTGTGCGTGATAGAAATGAATGGAGAGAAATTGTGAGTGAATAAATGATGATGCAGCCCTGAGCGGATAATCTCTCGCATTTTGTCTGATCAGCTGATCACGTCAGGTGCGGGTAAGGTGATGGGTCTATTATGATGTGGCAGGCTTAAATCAGCTCTGCTGTCAGGCCCTGCTGCGGATGTCACTGATTTCACTGCACAGTTGACCCTCGTGCGTTGTGGCTCGGTGAGGATCTGTCCCTTCTCCCATTTGGGGCTAAGATGCGAATGAATGTGTTTGAGTGAATGAGTAAATAGGGAGTGTGTCATCCTGTTTTGGCTACCTCCCTTTCCTTGGGGGAAGCAGCTTTGGTATATAGATTGATATACTTCCAGGTTATATTAGTCTGGTAATATGAGCTTTTATTACAATGACTGGGTTAATGAAGAAAAATAACTCAGCATTTCTTTCTAAAAAAAAATAAGTCTTGTTCCATGTTAAGAGGTCTTGGAGTAACAAAAATACAGTCTAAAAAATATCATTACCTAAGTAAAGCTGTGTGAAAACGGCAAATATTCAGTGAAAAAGATCTTGGGTGTAAGAGTGGAAACCTCGCAGAGGATGCAACCTAAGAAAACTGACTCAGACACAAAACGTTCCAAGGACCAGGGTGATAAATGCTCCTTCAGCCTCTGAAGCAGGGCTCCAGCGACTTCCCCCTCATCAAATTATGTGGTAAGAAATAAGACGATCTGGGTATCATCTGTCAATGGCGTGGCAGTCATATTCACGCCGGTAGACGATTCCTGATGTATGGATATTAGACGAGTTTTTATTCGGATATACTTTCCGAGCGGAATGTAGTTTTGCTGGTTGCTTGGCTGTCAGTATCTTTATCCCCACCAAGGAGGTTATGTTTTATCCCGCGTTTGTTTTTTGTTTGATTGTCTGTCTGTCTGTCTATTAGCAGGATTACTCAAAAAGTTATAAACGAATTTTGATGAAATTCTGTGGAAGGGCCATGATAGAAATGATTAGATTTGGGGGGGAGAGGGATCCGGATCCGATCCTGAGTATCCCGCACAATATCTCCTATAGTTCTTAATGATTTTCAATGAAATTTTGTGCAAAGTTGGGCCATGGACCAAGAAAGAATTGATTTTTTTTTTTGGGGGGGGAGGGGGAATTCGGATTCTGATCCTATATCCAAGGATCCGGATCCTTTTTAGTGGCAATGGCATTGAAGGTGGTATGCGCTCTCTGAGTGCTTACTAGTTGTTTGTGTGTTCGAAGTTTTTGATGCAGTGAGTGCCGCCTACTTCTTCACATCAACATCATCATCATCATCATCCTTATCATCGTTTTTTATCATCGTCTTTAACATCCTCCTCATCACCATATTCATCTCCCTCCTCATCAGCGACCATTAATATCATTATTATCACATCCACGTGTGCTGGAAGCACGTTGGTGTTATGTTTTCCTTGGTGTGTGTGTGTGTGTGTGTGTGTGTGTGTGTGTGTTACTCTGGACATCGACTACGCAACACGTTTTTAGGTGCAGTAGTTTTATGATCAATCAACAATTTCAAATATTGTATTAACTCTCTTACTGTGGGGAATTTCACCGAGTTTTATATTTGGTATCGAGGCAGGCTGTGTATCGCGGCATCGGATTAGCTGTTGATGTCCTCAAAAACGATGCTACATTTCCAAAATCATTTATCTATAAACATTTTCATCTCATGTTACTTGGCATCTGTGTCAGTTGTTGATTAAGAAAAAATTATATATTGCCATTTAACTTGTGTGTGAGTGCTAACTGTAATTCTCAAACAGTTTTGATGCGATGTTAACTCAGTTTGGTAGAAATGATTAAACCATCTGTCCCTCAAAATAATAATAATGACAGTAATAAAAATAATAATAATAATAATAATAATAATAATAATAATAATAATAACAAATAAAATGTTTTGGGAACAATAGATCAAAGGCGAATGACAGGTGACAAGGTCAACACTAAAAGTTATAATCTGATTCTCATTAAACTTAGTTGAAGCGTTAAGGGTAAAGCAAGAACGAAGTTTTTCTTTCTTCATGTTCAAAGGCCGAGGTCACTGGGAAATGTCGACATTTGACCTGTGTGTGTCTGTTTGGGAGCAAAAGGACTAAAACCATTTTGTTTTGGTATGCACTGAGACTTGGTAGAATGGTTCTAAGTCAGCCAAGAGGCTGACATATTGGTCGTGGGACAACAGAACTTGCTTGGAATCATCAGGCAAGGATGAAAGGATTTGGATATTGAGGACAAGCATTTAGCTCACGGTCACAGGTAAGGTCAAAGACACCTGGCAATACCAGCTTAAACACTTTTATCAGATATAGACCAAACCTGTTGTAATACCTGTAGGTAAGATAGGGACAAAAGGGAGTTGATTTTAACAATCAGTCAAAGGGCAGGGTCACAGGACAAGGTCAAAGTTAGAGCGCGCGCGCGCGCGTGTGTGTGTGTGTGTGTGTGTGTGTGTGTGTGTGTGTGTGTGTGTGTGTGTGTGTGTGTGTGTGTGTGTGAACAAAATATCTATAGCAGTTTTAATCTTATTGGAAGCAAATTTCGTGTGAGGGATGAGCGTCGGCCAAGGGGTTGACTTAAAGCTCTTGATTTTATTATTCTCCTCTACCCCATCATCATCATCATCATCATCATCAATTCCCAGTATCATTTTCCTCCTCTTTATCATCATCACAATCATTATCACTATTCATATTAAAATCTTCCTCCTTATTTTCATCATAATCTTAATCATGATAGCATTTTCATGCTCATTATCACCATCACTGTCGACAGTATCACTGAATTTCCAGTATTAACGCTTTAGTTCGATGGTTAAGATCCAGACACCTCAGACGAAAACATAAAAACAGGATAACGATCAAGCATTCAGCAATCGAAAGAGAGCCACACCGACAACAACGTGTTAAAATCTGGCTCGCAATATACACAAAAGCCTAGACTGTGGTGCTGGGGGTGGAGAAGTGTAAAGGAAACGATGTAGAGGTGTAGTTTTGTCTTGTTCAGCCACTAAGCGATGGGACATAGGCTGCGAAAAGACAAGCAAACTGAGGGTGGACGTGCTTTAGTTAGCAGGCGTGTGTGGGATACGGACCAAAAATCTAGAAATGGTTTGCATGGGCTATACAATATATGTAAATTCCGAAATAAAAAACTTATGGTATTACAGAGAGAGAGAGAGAGAGAGAGAGAGGGAGGAAGGGAGAGAGAGGAAGAAAGAAGTGTATGTGGTAACGTCAAGGAATAAAAAAAACTACGTATACAATAAAAAAGAGAGAGAGAGAGAGAGAGAGAGAGTAATAAAAGTTTTTACTCCATTTACTAAAATAATGACAATGCTGTAGCTGTGGGAAACTCTTGACTGTTCTGCACTTGCAAAAGAACAATGCTTTTCTGCTGGGAACGAATTTGTGGGACAGATATCTAATGAACTTGGAAAAATAGTAGACACTCTTTTTTTCTTTGCTAATGTCAGACTCTCTCTTACTAGTCTCTCTCTCTGTCTCTGTCTCTCTGTCTCTCTGTCTCTGTCTCTCTCTCTCTCTCTCTGTCTCTCTCTCATTCCTCCCACGCACTTTACTGTCTTCTTTACCTCCTCTCTCCTTTCACACCACTCATGCACACTTTACTGGCTCCATCACTTCGCCTCTCTCTCTCTCTCTCTCTCTCTCTCTCTCTCTCTCTCTCTCTCTCTCTCTCTCTCTCTCTCTCTTTCCAACGTATATTGGCAGTAACCAGCCACTTTCACACACAACCGCTGACAACACCATCCAGCTTTTCACAATCCAGCAGTTCTTTTTCCTCTCGAGTCTCTTAACTTTTCATCCGCCAAGAGCCATTAACCAATTGCTCATCCTTTCTTAGTTTTCCATTTTCTTTTTCTTCCTTAACACAATACTGGCGCTCCTAAGTCTTCTTTGTTCTTTTTCCCTTGCCCTTCTTTATCTCTGTGTCTGTGTCTGTGTCTGGTTGCATGTCTGGCTCTTTCTCGTTCTGTGATATTCTTTCACTCTCTCTGTCTCTGTCTCTGTCTCTCTCTCTCTCTCTCTCTCTCTCTCTCTCTCTCTCTCTCTCTCTCTCTCTCACTCACTCCATTCACACCTCCCACGCACCTTACTGTCTCCTTTACCTCCTCTCTCCTTTTGCACCTCTCACGCACTTTACTGTCACCTTTACCTCACCTCTTTTCTCTGCGTCCTCCCCTGGTCTCCTTCGCTCTTTCACTCCCGCTGACTTATATCGTGATTTATGACTTGAGCTGGAGTTTTCCGCGAGGGGAGTTAGATTTACTACGACATGATACCAAAAGAGCCCCGCTTATTTCCAGGAGATATTGCCCCGGTAATTTGTTTTCTACGGCAGGGTTCATTATGGGGTTATTAATTTCATGGGCAAGGAGTGACAGTTTAATGAGAGGTGCGAGTGATATGGCAGAGAGCTAAAACAGACAGAGTATATTACACTCACTGGGAAAGCACCTCCTATCATTCAGTCTTTGTCCACTTTTTCACAAATATTTGCTGCGCAAGGGGTTTGATTTCGAAAAGATTTCTGACGATGCCATTCCCTTGCAATACATCTTAAAGGTAACAAGGTTATTAACTTTACTTCTATTTATGAGGAAATAAAGGAGGGTTGTGTTTATGAGCAAATAAAAGAGGGTTGTGATATTGATGTGGATGTAATATATTAAGAGAAATACTCTGAGATGGTTGACTATTTCAGAGGACTGAGAATGAGAGATTGACTAGAAGACTGTACTCGTATGAGAGTGAGGTGGAGAAGGAAATGAGGAGAGGGAGACCAAAAATGAGATGGAGGGTTGGATTGGAGAAATATATGAAAGAAGAGGTTATGAATTTGAAGGGGAAGGGGGTAGCCAAATGGCAGAGGACAGGTCGACGTGGAGGTGTTTTATTTAAGACCACCCCCTAACAGGATTTAAGAGTTTAGCATTAGATAGAGAGAAAGATAAACAGAATATTCTACTATCGTTAGTGCTAACAAATATGAGGTTCAGTAAGGCAGCAAAAGTCTTCCGAACTGACTTTGATGCTATTCATTGGTGTAACACCATAACAGAAGAGCGACCTATAATTGTCCACCCCGATGATCTACTTTTTATTCTGTTCCTGCTATTTTCAGATGACCTTATTTGGCATATGAAAAACTTGTCAAACGGAAGGGATTGGACATGGCCTTCGTTAACCCCTTCGCTACCACAGATATTTCCTATTTGCATAAAAACATCTAAAGGATGCATCATTATAATAAAAAAAAAAAAAAAAAATCGCAGAACTGAGAGGATGATTGTGATGGACACGCAGTTGGATGTTTTGAAAAATCAGTTACCAAAGTTACTTGGATCATTTGTTTGATATGAGAGGAGGTAATTAAATAGTCTCATATATACTAGCGTGGATAGAAGTTTTCACTAGTTTTTCATTATTTATGACAAAACGGTGCTCATCGCCGACGAAAAGCGCAATACATGATCAGTAAAAGGCACTAAGGGAGATGTTACCCTCAGTTACATATGGTGAACTTAACAGATTTTAGTAACAGAAGTAAATGGATGGATGTCGTTTTGAGCCAAACACTAATATATATATATATATATATATATATATATATATATATATATATATATATATATATATATATATATATATATTCAGACTTGAGTGAATGCAATTTTCAAGGAGCCTTCACTTCATACTTCGAAAACCCGTCCTGGGTAATGTGAGTGCCAGATGCCTTGTTTCCGTGTCGTTGCCGGAACTATTAAAAATAATGGTCAGTCATTAACTTAAGAAAACTTTCACTGCCTAAACGCACCATTACTCAAGTCACACTAAGGCAAATAACAGAGAATGAATACAGACCATTTCGTGAAGCAATTAGACACCATTGAATATAACAGTTTCTTGACGAAAATATTACAGATTGCTCACAATATAATGTACCTTTGACATACATGATTTTAATAATTATATTTCAAGATCAAAATTGTTGGTGAGGAAAGGGAGGTGTGGAGTGAAAAAGACCAAACTATGTCCTTTTCACCATACCCTTAACTTGTCCCAGAGCTTCATCCCTTTGCAGATTATTACCAGTATCTCGATGGTAGAAAAAGACAGTATTACACTTCTAGATCCTTCCCATAGCACTTCTCATTGACTAATGATATATCCATTGTTAATTTATTGTTACAACTCAGCATTCAAAATTGAGAGGTGCAAGTTTAGACGAAGGTAGAATAAAACCAGCATAATAATATCCACTTCAATTATCCATTGTTGTTGTGGATAGTGGTTAAAATTGGTTTGCGCGTTCATCTTGCAATTGGGAAAAAAAGAATTCGACACTTAGACCGGTCGGAATCATGGACTCTGTTCGTTTCACTCTTGGCCCTGTCACTAGGGAGTACAACTGGAAACCGGGATAAAAACCAACCACTGTTGGTCGTAGTGCAGGGAAAGACAGGCGTTAAAACGGACAGTCCTCTGTAACTGACCATATACGAGTTTTGAGCTTCAAGAAAGTTGAAAATTTCGACATTAACAGTTTTCATAGTACCAACATCAATTACTTTTAAAGTAAACAGCGTGTGAAAAGAAAAACATTGAAACTTACTTACTGGAAATTTTATATTTCGATTTAGCTGTAAATATGGAAAATAAGCAGTTTCTCAAACAATGTGAAAATCTGGACAGTCTTCGATACTATATCTTTCCTTATTTACGACTAAGTCAAAGTATAACATTGTTCAGAGACCTGGAGCTCAGAGGAGTCAGCCTAGTTGAGAAGCTAACCAAGTGCAAAGTGGTTTCTGCAATAGGTCCTAGTGGAAGGAACTGGACGTCTGCCGGGCATCCCTTGGCGGATGTGTTAATAAGAGGTACCTAAAATGTACACCCAAACTAGGCCCGATCATTTCAAAGGGAAACCACTTGAAGTTACCTGGTATACAATGACCACCATCTATAGAACATTGAAACAGGGGTGCCAAAGATGTCAACTGGTGGGAGGGCGCCTCCAGAAGCATTTATCAGAGTCCCTAAAACTAAGCTAGGTCAGCATGTTGACTAACCATATGAAATTTGGTGCAAAAAGGTTCAGGATAACCCCTGTATAACGAACGACCATTACCAGACACATTTTGTGGTGGGGTACCGATGTCCACAAAACTCTCACTCCAGAATGAGCTACATCAGCTAATCCAGTGACCATATGAACCTTGGTCCCCATATGTTCTCAATAACCTTATGTATCCTGAATGACCATACCCAGATGTTTTTTTTTTTAAATGGGGTGGGGTGTCACAAATTGCGTCCACCTCACCCCCAAAATGGTGACATATCATTTCACCGAATAACCACACAAAGTTGGATTAAAATTTTTAAGCATACCCCTACATATTGTATGATATTGCAAACGACCACTGCCTGCTGTGGTGGACTGGGTATCCTTTGCCAACACACCCGATTGGTCCTGCTTTTGTCAATTCCCATATAAAAGAATATCTGTTTTACCTTTTTTGGGCTGTTTATGATTATATGCTTTGATCTGATAGACATTAAAGGTCAGGAATCTCAGGTTTTTCATAATGCATCATTGTTAAGGAATTATTTATAAGCATTTGTAGAGAAGCGTACAAATGCCACTTAACAAGAGTTACTCTCACCTTTTGCAGCCTGATTTAAGTCATGTGTACTTACTTTTTTATCCTGTCATGGTTCTGCTGCACGAAATACTGTCTTGAAGTTCGGCAACCAACTGACTTCACTACTGCCATGAATTCCTCACTTAATGACATGCACGATCTTTGTAGAGTTCTGGTTTATCATGGTGTTCTTTATTACCATGCCAGAACAACCATTTCCCAAGCATAAGGTTAAAATAAATTATTTTATACTCAAATTTCTGGCCTGTGATTGCTCTAGTGTTTAAACTATAATATTACCAAAACCAGTAAAGCAATGACACGAGTAGGCATAACAATACCTTGGGAGGGATAGCTCATGATGTTTTTGGTGCACTGGAATTATGTTTTTCTGATTGACCCCACTGATGACGTTGCATGGACTTTTATACCTGATCTGGAGACAGAGCATATTCAAATGTAAACCCATAGACGTTATGGCGTACATTTGTCCAAAGGACCAATATTGGCCGTTGCATGATCTTTCACTGTTGTGGATGAACGATCCCTTACACTTGTTGTCCACAGACAAGTACACAGAATCCTTATGCGTTTAGTATCTTTAAACCAATATTAAAAAAACAAACAAAAAGATAAAGATAGGCGTGAAATTTTGGCAGCAGTATCCAGCTTTCAACTCTCCGATGGCACAGAGGACTATGGCTGTCACTGAACTGAGAATGTTGGGGGGCCTAGATCAGCGACAATGCAACAACTCAGTGTTGTAAATTCAGAATCAGTAAAGACAACAGCCAGATGGTTGCTCACAGGGACAAAACTTATGAGATCTACAATCCCTTCTGCCATGAAATTCACCATCTTTTGCTGAATGTTGCAACCGGACGATCAGCTTCAAATGGTACACACTCATAGGTGCAGAACACACTTAAAAGAAGACAGGAAGGAAGAGAGCAGTTTCACAGTGAATGGGGTAGCAACAGCAGTCGCTTCCTGATAAAAGTCAAGCAAATTCCACAGCAAAATATTGCCAATAAAAATGTCATGAAGAGGGCCAAAGCACCAGCGCCAGAAATGACAAAGAACACAGCCAAAAGCTTACGGAATATGTTCATATAAATTACCACTGTGGCAGCAAGAACAAGACATTTGATCTGAGGAGTGTTTTGTGTTAATCACTAACTGACCATTGTCACTCACGCACTGCGATGGAACACGCAAGAAAGTAGATAGGTCAACTCTTCAGCACTGTTAAGGAAGCTAGAACCACTCCGGGATGAAGCTACCACTGAATCTAAGTTACCAAGGAGCTACATTTATGCCTATGGCAGTGGGCTTGCTATTAAAGCTGTCACAGACAAACACTGGTGCGTCGTATGCGTCAGATGCCCGAAAATTGAAGTCAGTGATTTGCCCTGACAGGACGAAGGAAGGACATCTGTGTCTTGATAAATACGTCACGAACTAGATCAAAGACATCAAGAGAAAACTGTGTGGGACAGTCGACGCGGCTTACATCATTACAGGGCCAGAACCATTAGGAAAAACAGGTAAAAACTGCTCAGCAACGGAATGTTCAGCAACCCACTGACAATATTCCACCTTAATGATTGCAAAAATGATCCGAATACCTTAATCTTTAGGTGCATTAATTAGATTCCGATCCTTGCTGGTGGGAAATGAACAATGATATTACAGTTAAACTGGTATGCTATTTTGTTATGAAATTTCTGTAAAAGGTGGGGGAAGGTTAATAAGCTAGTTTTGTAAAATTTAAACATATTCTGCAGTAAATGGGTCATTATTTCTTTGGAAGCATTGAGATCAGATGGCCCACAGTGTAAATTTCCTTATTAAGTAAGTCATTCCTAAACATTATTAACTAAAAAATCCACAATTCCAAAACACAGAAAGATTGATAAAAAAATTAAAACCAGTTTGCCATCTTTATAACAACTTTTCTGATGTTCCATCTCGGAATTTTCTGTCAAATGGCCTCTTAACTTGTATCAACTTCCTTTCATAGGAAATTATTATTATTATTTTTTATGTGATTTAATAAAGTTCTATTGGATACACTTTTGTACTATGTGTATTGTTTCAGTAATAGCCTCAGAACCTTTTCTAGCAATGTTGCACGGGATAAGTTGCACATTTTCTAAGTTGCACATTTTCTACCATACAGCACGATTTGGGGGAGATTTTGGTGGCGTCTGTAGGGGGCACACCATTCCAGAATATTACCATATTGAACAATACGGCCCAAGTTTTATATAATTACTCAGCGAACTGATTTAGCTCACAATGGGGGAGAAGGGGAGTATCTTAGGCAAGTGCGGCAGGGGTTACCCCCCCCTCCAAAAAAAAAGGCTATTGTTATTCCTGATACATGGGGTTATGCAGAACATTTTGCATCAAGTTTCAAATGGCTACTGAACGAAATGAACTTTCTCATTCTTGAAGGTGACAATTCTGAGGGCCTCTGGTGTGGGTATTCTACCACAAAATATATCTGACGATAGTCGGTCAGGATAGAGAGGTTATGCTGAACATTTTGCACCAAGTTTCATATGATTGCTAAGCGAAGTGATCTAACTCATTTTGGTGGGTGAATATATGGGGGGCATCTAGCTGGAGTACCCCACCACAAAAAATGTCTAGTGATGAACACTCACGATACACAGAGTTGTCCTGAACATTTTACAATAAGTTTTATATGGCTAGTCAACGAACTGATGTAGGCCAATTTGTGGGTGGCCATTTTGGAGGTGTTTGGCAGCGGGACCCCACCACAGAGTGTGTGGCAATGGTCATTCATAATACATGAGGTTATGCTGAATATTTTGCGCCAAGTTTCATACAGTTAATCAACGAGCTGGTCTAGCTCAGTCTGGGGGACCCTGATTATTGAGTTTGGCTGCTCTCTCCCACCAATAGAAATGTTTGGTCCCCCTGTTTCAAGGCTGAAGAGATGGTGGTCATTATTTACCAGACAGCGTCAAGTGGTTTCTCAGTGGAATGATCAGGTCTAACTTCGGGGTACATTTCGGCACCTCGTATTACCACATCCACCAGGGGGATGCCCAGCTGACGCCCAGTTCCTGGGCCCCATGGCAAACATTGCTGTGCATTTAGAGGGTGGTTAGTTTCTCAGTTAGGCCAACCCCCTCTGAGCTCCAGGTTTATTGACATTATGTGGATGCTATTATCATGTGATGTTTATCTAGTTTTAACATTATTTATGCTGAGACTATTTAAATTTTCATTATTGACATTTTAAACTTCTTTTTAGCACAAAACTAGCAAAACTATAGGGGGAGGGCGTGGCCTAATCTGCAGAGAGCTGGCCTGCAGTCCTAACGGATCCAGGTTTGAATTCCCGCTGGAGCAGGCAACAGTTTAAGGATTTGAATTTCATTAAAGAAGACTGTACTGATCTACCAGACTACACGCCGACATGTCATAAAATACCCCCTCTAATACCAATACATCAGTCCTGAATGAGACAGCCCTATCATGTATTTAATATGGACGGTGGGTGTTAGCGCCAAAGTGGTGACATATGGATGTGTGTGGACCTAGGAGGACTAATAGGCCGTGGTAACGGGCTGTGAAGCCTATGTCCAGAGTCAGACACATTAAAAAAATAATGGCCAATTAAACGCGTGCAGTCGATACGCATTAACCCTTTCAGTCCCACGATGTACTTTGATATTACATTCTTGCTACCTCGAGGTCATTATAGTCATCTTGGGAAAGCCCACTCGTAAAGATAGATTAAATGAAGATTATATTCAACCCCTCTAGTCAAAATATTATCTCCAAATGTATATAAAGCAGTCTGTCGATAGAAATAAAATAATACAAAATGCATCATTGCACTGAAGGAGTTATTCTGAGCACTCCTCGTCTTCCACCAATAATGCTTACCATTCTACATTGTACAGTGCAGCTTAGTACACACAGAGGTTCATCATCTATAATACTCAGTTATTTACGTTCTCAGCCTTTTCTCTGCAATGAAGCCTAAGAGTTTTCTATCTCTATTTCTTACAATTCAATAATCATTATAAAACTCATGGATCATAAAAAGGGAGGCGGTGACTGAGTCCTTAGAGAGGTTGTTTGCTGATTCTGTGGACGTGAGTTCGAATCCTGGCTGAGGCAGGGAACAGTTTAAGGATTAGTACTGGGTTAAAAGCAGACTTTACTGATCTATCATTAAACCCACCGACAGGCCATAAAAACACCCACTCTAGTACTGATACACCAGTCCTGTATGATACAGCTCTAGCAGGTATTCAATATTGACGGTGAATGTTAGCACGAAAGGGGTGACATGTGGAGTTGTGGGTTACAGAGAAGGACTGCTGGGCCTTCGGGGACGGGCTGTTAATGCTATGCTCACAGTCTGAGGAATAAAAAAAAAAAAAAGTCAATTTTCCACAACGATATCACAAGTGTTGTGGCACTTATTAGGTTTACAGTAATTGGTTATGTTTTAATAACGTTTTATTGTTAAACGTATTATGTCTAATAGACCATCACTACTCGTATTAATTACTGTAATGGTGCTATAAAAAATCATAATAATGAGAACAGTATACTGCAACTGTATTGTTCGAAGTACTATATTTAAGTACAACTACTATAATTACGATAATCACGGAAGATGTAGATTATTAGGACCTATTTTCGCATATGCTGCACTACTAGGTTGCGTCTTGAGGTTGAAATTAAGCAGCATAATTAACACACTTCATGTGACTCCCTCAGAGGTGGTAGGTGGGTGCGAAGGGCCGGGAGGGGTGGGAGGGTTTGGTGGGTGAGTAGGTGGCAAGGGTGGGAGGGGCAGAGTGGGTTGGTTTACTAGTAAAACATACTTGGACAAATCATCTGTCTTCATTTGGAATAGAAATCAAGAACTGTCACGAAAGTGAGAATTAATGGTAACAGTATTAACAGTGTGACTCACTCTCTACTAAATAATATCGTCTGACGTGAGCTAAGAGAAATACAAGGGAAGACTAGACCATTAGAGTAATATAACTGAGAGCGCAATGTGGTAAGAAAGCTCCCATATTAAAAAAAAATAATTTGTTAAATCCACGATGAGTATATGGTGTATTAGGTTTTTATATCTCGCTGCTGTATCTGGAGAGGGATGCCTTCTTGTGGTTCCACCTATATGGCCTAGTGCCTCCGCTACCCGATCATACAAACGTCCCTTAGTCCCCTCCCTCTCTGCTCAAAATAGGATGGCGGGCTGCGGAGAAAGAGGAACTTTGGCCTGGATTCTCTAGGTTCATACTTAAATGAGCTAGGGGTTGCAATTGCTACAACATATCGCTTTAATACTAACCTGACAAATACAGTATTTCACAGTGTTTGTGGTTCGGTTAATGCCCAAATATAGTTTGATTGAAGGATGGATTTAACTAGTAATCAGGAGACTCATTAAGTGAAGCTCATCGTTCATGTAACCACGACATGGAAATTAGCCCTAGGAGTGACCTAGTTTTGTCAGAAAAAAAATAAAAATAAAAACGACTACACTACTGTAGTCTAGTTGATGAATACACCCTGACGTGGGAGCCAGGTTAACCACACGACACTAAGAATCTCCGGGTTTGCCTTCCTCTTTAAGATCTCAGTTGTCTCTTATGACCGCATCCCCTTTGGTATATTGTCGCAGCTAACATCAAAGAATGGTCCATAACGGCCTTGGTGTCAATACTTCTACCATTAACATTTTCATCGTCTGGATTCATGCAATTTTATCCAGGCGAGGGTGACTCATAGCAACATGAGTGTTAATTAGTTCCCGTCTGATCTACTCTTCCATCACATTCCAATGATTATTATCACATGTTCATACTTTAATCCATTGAATCGACCTCTACCCTGCCTTCCTTTTTATCAAGTCTCATCTTGTTATGTCCACTCATAAAGTCGTCAAGAAGCTTTATCGTTCGAATGTCCACTCATAAAGTCGTCAAGAAGCTTTATCGTTCGAGCATTAGCAAAATACTTCATTTATTTTATTCATTTTTTTTTTTTTTTCAGGTACAGCCGTCCACACTGCCGCGAGGTACATCACAGAACGTTGGCAACGCTGGCCAAGACGGTAACCCGGAACCTCAAGTTTTCGAACTTCATTCGATGCAGTCACTGGTGGGAGGGAGAGATGGGAATGGGAGGCATAATCCACATATATATCGTACGAGTTACGAGTGATGTAAGAGGTCATTCAGTACAAATATTCAGTACAAATATTCAATACAAATATTCAGCGCGCACCTGTGCTTTAATCGGGGGGAGGGTTTCGAAGCGTTTCACTTGCTTCTTTACTATGTCTCCCCAGCATTGCCACCGCTCTGTGGTGTACCTCGCGGCAGTGTGGACGGCTGTACATTACGACATGGTGCTTTTCCTTGTTGATTCCTGGCAGGGTTATTAAGAATTAATTCCTTCAGGATTAAAAATATATTATATGTAATAGTGTTAATCATGTATAATAATAATAATAATAATAATAATAATAATAATAATATTATTATTATTATTTTATTATTACTATTATTATTATTATTATTATTAATAGTAGTAGTAGTAGTAGTAGTAATAATGATAATAACTATTAACAGTAGTAGTAGTAGTAGTAGTAGTAGTAGTAGTAATAATAATAATAATAATAATAATAATAATAATAATAAAAATAATAATAATAATTTAATAATAATAATAATAATAATAATAATAATAATTTAATAATAATGATAATAATAATAATAATAATAATAATAATAATAATAAAATAAAAAAGTAAAAACCAAGAAAGAAAAACAAACTAACAAACATTAAAAAAATAAAAAAATGAAAAACATTGAGAAAGAGATTTAAAAAAAAACATTAACAAAACAATAAAAAGAAATATAAAAAGGCAATAAATACAACAATAAAAAAAATAAAAAGCAATAAAAACAACAAAAAACAATAATATACATACATAAAAAAACACAAAAAACACAATAAAATACACCCCAAAACAATATCAAAACAACAATACGTCACCAAAAAATAACTTTAAAAAACATCAGAAAACATCGTCAAAGTCCATCAAAAAACAACATAACATCAAAATAAATTTTAAAAAAATATCAAAAACATAAAAATAATACAAAAAACATCAAAAAACATTTAAAAACATTAAAAAGGCACTAAAACATTAAAAAAAAAAACATTTAAAAACATTTAAAAATAATAAAGAACAAGAAACAACAACAAAACCAATAAAAAAACCATAAAAACAAAATGAAAACAAAAACAATAAAAAAACATTAAAAACAAGAATAAAACAACCACAAAAATAATAAAAGCAATAAAAACAGCAATAAAAAAAATAAAAAAATAAAGAATAAAAAAATAAAAACAATAAAAAAACGATAAAATCTTCAAAAAACAATAAAACAACAATAAAAAACAACTATAAGAAAAATACTAAAATAATAAAAACAATAAAAACTAGAATAAAAACAATAATAAAAAACAGTAAAAGATAAAAGAATATAAAAAAAACAATAAAACATTAAAAACAGGAATAAAAAATAAAAAGATGAAAAACAATAAAAACATTAAAGAAATAAAAAAAACGAAAACCAATAAAAAGAGAAAACAACAACAAAATAAAAAAATAACTATACAAACAATAAAAAGCAACAGTAAAATCAAGAATAAAAACAATAACAAAAAAAAAAAATGACAAACAATAAAGGAAAAACAGACAAGAAAAAAAAAGAAAAAGAAAAAAAGCAGCAAACAACAAAAAACAAGGACAACAAAAAACATACAAAAACACAAGAAAAAACAGAAAAAACAATTTAAAAACAATAAAAAGGTCGGATATACAATTAGAAACAAAAAACAATAAAAACATTAAAACAATAAAAAATAATACCAATAACTCCATACCACGTTGAGTACACCGCTTCCCGTCCGATCAGCGAAGTTAAGCAACGTTGGGTCTGGTTAGTACTTGGATGGGTGACCGCCTGGGAACACCAGATGCTGTTGGCATCCCTACGTGTCAAGTGGGGTTGGTGGAGGATTAGTGCCCCTCCCTGTAAAACAATTAACTCAAAGCCATTGGCCACCCCGTCTGGGATACATGGCGTCTGGCAATGAATGAATGATGAAAAACAATAAAGAAAAAACAGTAAAAAAACAACAATTAAACAGTAAAATATTATAAACAACAAAGACAATAAAGAACATTAAAAAAAAACATTAGCAACATAAAGAGAACAAAAACATTTAAAAAAATTAAAAAAAACTTTAACAAATAACAGTAAAATACAATAAAACAAAAACAATAAAGCAACAGAAAAAATAGCAACAAAAATGCAAAATAACAAAGAAAAATAACAGAAAGCGAAAAACTACAACAAAAACACTAAAAAAAATAACACCAAAGAAGCAAAATAAACAATACCAATAAAAACAATAAAAAATATAAAAAGCTAAAATATACCCCACAAAAAACTTACAAACCAATAAAAAGCTACAAATGATAACTGAAGAACAGCAGTTAGCGAAAAATGCAAAATAAAGAATAAAAAATAAAAATAAAAACGATAAAAATTAAAATGTATCTAAATAATAGTAATAATAATAATAATAATAATAATAACAAAATGAAATTATAACAATAATAATAATTAAATAATAATAACAATAATAATAATTAAATAATAATAACAATAATAATAATTCATTTTTTTCATTCATTCATTGCCAGACGCCATGTATCCCAAACGGGGTGGCCAACGGCTTAGAATTAATTGTTTTACAGGGAAGGGCACTAATCCTCCACAAACCCCACTTGACAAGTAGGGATGCCAACAGCATCTGGTGTTCCCAGGTGGTCACCCATCCAAGTACTAACCAGACCCAATGTTGCTTTAATAATAATAATAATAATAATGTAATTAAAACAATATTAAAAGTGAAAAAAAAAAAAAAGAAAATAAGAAAACATTAAAAAAGCAAAAACAATATAAGCATCGATGAAAAAAGGAAAAAAACTGCAAGAAAAAAAAAATGAATAAAGGCCAAAAAGCATAACCAAGAAAAGCAAAACCCAAAAACGCAACAACAAAAATGCAACAACAAAAAGCTACAACAAAAAAGGCAACAAGAAAAAAGCTACAAAAAAGTAATAAGGAAGCAACAAAAAGCAACATAAAAGCAACAAAAAAGTAACAACAAAAAACAACAAAAAAACATTAGATAAAAATTAAAAAACATTAAAAAAATAAAAAGATTAAAACATTAGGAAACATTAAAAACCGTATAAAAATTAAAAAACTAACCAAAAAATAAAAACATTAAAAAAATATTACAAAAACATTAAAAAACAACAAATCAATAAAACAATTAAAACAACATTTTAAAACATCATAAAAACATTAACAAGAGATAAATAAAAAGATCAACACATCAAAAACATCAAACAATATAAAAAAAACATCCAAAAGACATAACAATGACATAAAAAACAATCTAAAAACATCATACAAAACATCAGAAAAACAACATGAACGCATAATAAAACATAAGAAAACATTTAAAATAATAAAAATGTTTAAAAAAATGAAAAATATTTAAAAACTTAAAAAAATTAAAGAATCATTAAAAATATATTAAAAAAAGTTTAAAGATTTAAAAATAAAAAAACAAAATAAAAATCAATAATAAAAAAGAATAGAGAAGCAACAATAAAAAAAAGCAATAATAAAAACAATGACAATACAAAAGCAGCAATACCAAAGCAACAATACAAGAACAAGAGTACAAAAACAACAGTACAAAACATTACAATAGCAATAAGTAACAATAAAAAAATAACACATAAAAAAACATGGAAATTATAAGCAACACAAAATAAAAAAAACATGAAAAACACAAAAAACAAAGAAACAAGAAATCAACATTGAAAAACATTAGTAAACACTAAAGAACAGAGAATAACATAAAAACAAAGTGAAAACAGAAAAACAAAAACAAAAACAAAATAAAAAAGATTTAAAACTATGAAAAAATGACATTGAAAAAAAAAACATTAAAAAATAATTTTCAAAAACTTAAAAAAACATGGGCATCTGGAGGGGGGAAAGGAGGGGCAGTTGTCCCCCTTGGAATTCCTAATTGTGTGTCAGTTCTTGTTCAAGGATGGTTGAGTGATTTGGTTGATTCATGCATTCTGTCACTGTATGCATTTACTGTAGGAAATGTAACTCATGTAGGCTAAGTATATGTCTCTGCCTATCTGGAGAGTGTGTATTTTGATAATAGCCGCACATATATGTATTATTTCTTTTATTTTGCTCCTTTTTACAAAAAAATCCTGCGGACACCCCTGCTTCAAAACATTAAAAAAAGAACATTTGAAAAAAAAAGAAGAAACAACAAAAAATACAATATAAACACAAAAAACAATTCAAAAACTACAATACAAAAATAGAAAAAATACAAAAACAACAATAATAACCATTGAAAATGATAAAAAGCAACAATAAAAATAAAAACAATAAAACATTAAAATAATAAAAAACAATAAAAACAATGAGAAAACAATAAAGAACAATAAAAATATTAAAAACATCAAAAATATCAAAATAAGAAAAAAACATACAAAACATCAAAACTTGAAAAACATAAAAACATCAAAAACAAAAAAACAATTAAAAAATTACAATACAAAAATAGAAAAACAATACAAAAACAACAATAATAACCATTAAAAATGATAAAAAGCAACAACGAAAATTCTTTCATTCATTGCCAGACGCCATGTATCCCAGACGGGGTGGCCAATGGCTTAGAGTTAATTGTTTTACAGGGAGGAGCACTAATCCTCCACCAACCCCACTTGACACATAGGGATGCCAACAGCATCTGGTGTTCCCAGGCGGTCACCCATCCAAGTACTAACCAGACCCAATGAAAATAAAAACAATAAAACATTAAATAATAATAAAAACAGTAAAAACAATAAGAAAATAAAGAACAATAAAAATATTAAAAACATCAAAAATATCAAATTAAGAAAAAAACATACAAAACATCAAAACATCAAAAACATCAAAAAGCAACACCAAAATCATCAGAAAAATATTGTAAAATGACAAAAATAATTTTAAAAAGCATTAACCCGCCATGTCCCATTGACGTATATATACGTCCAAACGTTTTGTCACTGTGACTCCCATTGATGTATATAAATGCGCTGCAATTGCAAGGTCTGTCATTTGCACATTTCTCAAATTTCGCACGTGATTTTTGGTACATATACATGGAACACCTTCCTCTACAAGATGCCAGGCAGGGACAATGCCTTACCCCGCATGACCTTCCCCTCCCCCAGCACACCATTGTCTTGGCAATTCACCTGTTACCAGTGACCTGGCTAGTAAAGACATGTCGTGCCACGGTACGAAATTCAAGGCCAGAGTGATAGAAACAGTCAGAAAAGATGATCAGGTAATGTCACCAAAATTGGTCAGGTATGTTGATGTATTTGATGAGTGAAACTATGCTTATATTGCCTATATTACTGTGTGAAAACCAATATACTCTCTTACTACATATAAATTTGTACCAAATAAATAAATAAATACCGTTTATGAGTGGTGTGGAATAGTTACCCTCCCATACAACTCGTTTTCTTTGGAGCCAGCCTGATAGAACCCAGTAAGATAAGGGGTACTGCTACCTGTATCCAGTATTTTAAACCTCAGGTGAGCAATTTCTCTATGAATTTTCGATGTTTCTCACCAAAAGCGGGGGTTTGAGCCAAATTTTTTTTTTTTCCAAATTTGGTCGGGATTGGGGGGAGTCAGTGGTGGAAAATCGGTCGGGACGGGGTGGGTTAAAATACATTAAAACAGTAAAAAAAAAATTTTAAAAAACAATAAAACCTTTAAAAACAACTATAAAAACGAAAAAGACAATAAATAATAAATTAACAATGCAAAAGGAACAATAAAAAAAAACACTACAAAAGCTACAATACAAAAGCAACAACACAAAAACAAGAATACAAAACAATACAAAAAACAATACAAAAACAATGAAAAACAACAAAAACAATAACAAACAATAAGAACAATAAAAAATAAGTGAAATGATAAAAAAGCAACAAAGAAAAACAACAAAAATACATAAAAAACATCAAACAAAATTAAAAAAAACAAAAAAACAAAATGTGAGTACGTTTAAGTACTTGGGTAGTGTGATGAGTAAGGATGGAGGTTTGGAGGGTGAAGTGCTTGAAAGGGTACAGCAGGGAAGAAAGGTTGCTGGTTCTTTGAATGCAGTGATAAGAAACAGGAAAGTGAGCATGGAAGGGAAAAAGTTACTACATGACAGTATTGTGATACCAACTCTAACGTACGGAAGTGAAGCTTGGACGTTGCTGGAAGGACACAAGTGAAGAGTGAGAGCAGTGGAAATGAGTTATTTAAGAGGAGCCTGTGGAGTCACATGGAGAGACAGGCTGACGAATGAGGATATAAAGGAGCGTTGTGGTGTTGATGTGGATGTGATAGAAAGCGTTATGAGGAACACACGGAGGTGGTTTGGCCATGTGGAGAGGATGGAGGGCGAGAGACTGACGAAGAGAGTGTATGTGAGTGAGGTGGAGGGGGGAAGAGGGAGGGGGAGGCCGAGGATGAGATGGAGGGATGGGGTGGAGAGGTATATGAGAGAGGGGTGTGTGAGTTGGGAGCAGGGGAGTGAAATGGCGGGGGACAGGGCGACTTGGAGGCGATTTGTTTGTGGCCACCTCAAACGGGATTGAGGCGTCTGGCAATAGATATATTGATAGATAAAATACCATCAAAAAGAACATCAAGAAACATAAAAACAACATAAAATACAACATTAAAAAATAAACACTGAAAAGCATTAAAAAAGCAAATTTATCAAAACAAAAAGATATTAAAAACAACATAAAAACAACATTAAAAACATTTAAAAAAATTAAAAACATTAAAAAACAATAGAGAAAAACAATATAAAACAATAACAAACAAAACAACAATACAAAAAACACAAACACAAAACAAAACAATACAAAAACAACAATATAAAAACAATAAAAAACAAAATCTAATGCAAAACAATAATACAAAAAAAATACAAAGCAATACAGAGAGAACAATAGAAAGCAATACAAACAATGAAATAAATCGATAATAAAAACAAAAAACAATTAAAATAGAAAACAAACAATAAAAACAATAAAAATACAAAAAATAAAAACATTATAAACAATATAAAACAATAAAAACAAAAAAATGAAAAGGTAGTAAATAAAACAAAAACAAAAACAATAAAAAACTAATACAAATACAACAAAACAACAAAAAACTACAAAAAAACAATAAAAAAACGAAAAACAATAATACAAACAAAAAACAATAATAAAACTATAAAAATAAAAACAATAAACAATAAAATACTATAGAACAACATAAAACACCAATAAAACAAAAAACAACAATGAAAATAATAAAAACATAGAACAAAGAAAAAAATAATTATAAACATTCATTCATTCATTCATTGCCAGACGCCATGTATCCCAAGCGGGGTGGCCAAGGGCTTAGAGTTAATTGTTTTACAGGAAGGGGCACTAATCCTCCACCAACCCCACTTGACACGTAGGGATGAAAAAAAAAACAATATAAAACAATAAACAAAAAACAATAATGAACAATGAAAAACAAGAATAAAATCGACAATAAAATCAAGAAAAATAATAAGAAAAAAACAAAAGCAAAAAACAAGAAAAGAAAAACAGACAAATGCCAAAAAAACAAAACAAAAAGGAACCAAAGAAAAAACAAAAACAAAACAACAAATAACAACAAAGAACAACAAGACCAAAACAAAAAAACAACACAACAACAATGAAAAACAACATAAACCAACTCAAAATAAAAATCAACAATTAAAAAAATATAAAACAATAATAAAATAAGACAGTAAAAACAATAAATACCAAAAACAATAAAAATGAACAGTGCAAAAGAACAATAAAAACAAAAAACAATAAATTATATATATATATATATATATATATATATATATATCTATATCTATATATCTATATCTATCTATCTATCTATTTATCTATCTATATATATCTATATATATATCTTTATCTATATATATATATATATCTATATCTATCTGTCTATATCTATATCTATCTATCTATCTATATCTATATCTATCTATCTATCTATCTATATCTATATCTATATCTATCTATCAATATATATATATATATATATATATATATATATATATATATATATATATATATATATATATATATGAGAGAGAGAGAGAGCATAAGAAGGTGGTTGTGGTGGTGCGTGGGGTGGGGGGTGAGTTCAAGCGACACGGCGAGGAACATAAAGGTTGTTGGAGGCAGGAGTGGAGGGGGTTAGGGGAGAGGGAAAGGGGAGGGGGCGAGAGAATCAATACCCCAGGCCTCTCAGAAAACACTGGGCTACTCAAGACACAAGGGCGGGGGAGGGGGCAGGAGGAGGGTCGGAGTGGGAGACGGCAAGAGCTTGCAAGGAGAGGCTAGGCATGGGAGAGGGGGAAAGGTTGAAGTGAGGGGTGTTAGGGTTATGAGTGGTAGAGGTGCCGCTGAGATGAACAGTAATAAGAAGCTACTGGTTATAGTAATAATAGCATTAGTGTTAATAATATTAACAAAGAACAAGAATGCACTGTAAAAGCTCGTAACAGAAGACGATTAACTTATAACCCTAAAGCAGGGAGACATTATATGTTTTGTTCATTCTGGTAACATCAGATGGTATTATCCGCCAGAAGAAAGGTTTGCCATTGTGAAGGTGTTTAACACACTGTGCAGTAACACCTTCACTACGGGGTGTGTCTATTAAGCTATGAATATCTAGTGGTAGCAAGAGTAAGTATTTGATAACATCATTGTGCTGAAGGTGTCAAAAGTATTCTGGAACTTGGGCGTTGATATTCCAGGAAGAAGAAAATAGAGGAGGATACGTGGGCATCTCAGAGTGTGTAACAACAATGGGTTATTATCAACGTGGTGGAAGACAGAGAGGAGAAATAGGTAGAATAATACACAGGAAGAATAGGCTTTCGTGAGTGCTGCAGTTTTCCTTGGCCCTTTCAGTACCAGGACTTTTTATCGGTGCAGGAACACCTTTAAGAACAAACGTGTCCGTCTACTGGTCACTAACGTTTTTCTGGCGCGAGATAATTTTCTCCTGTAGACTTGAAACTACTACATAGATGGTCTCGCATCTATGTAGTATTTTTGCATTTTTTGTTGTATGTGTAACGGTCTGACAATTTTATTTCAACTCATGAAAAACATGAAATAAAGAGGAAGAATCACTGTTACCCTGCCAGCGCCATGGCGTCTATATTTCTTCTTTCCACTGCCTGACAATTTAATTAAGTATTGAGGTGACATCATGCTAGGCTGAACGACCCCATAAGTTCTTGTAGGTTGCATATTTCCCAGTCATTCACCATCGTTATTCCTCTCGTCCGTCTTTGGATCCCTTACCAATTTTAAACACTTAAATGCGATTGAGTTCTTTTAGTTTATTCTTATGGATATTTCGCTTAGGAAAACTCTCTTCTATTTATATAAGTTGTGGTGTGCTAATTACCAAACCATTATAGTGCCAACAACAACGTACAGAGATAAGGTTAAACAGTATGGGAGAGGGTGATACGTTGTAGGAGGAGGAGTCACTGAGTACAATTCGAGTCGATCAGTTAGCTCATGCAGCCTCCCGGCTTCATCTTATTCCTTTGCACTGATTTCAACTTCTTACAACAGTATTTTTCTAAAGTTCGGAAAGGTGAAGATGTAGGTAAACCTCCAATATTTGTGGTTTATTTCTGGAACAGTTATAAGCATCATGAAGAAGTATTTAATGAAGAATGCTTCAAAGCCTTCCTGCCAGAGGTGTCCACAAATATAAACATAATCTAGTCAAAGCAATAGTATAAAATAAAGGTTTTCATTGAGCAGAAAATGAGAAATCGGCTTTGTCACAGTCAGTACCTGGCAAGAAAAGCATCAAGCAAGGGAAGTGTCAGATAAGGAAGGTGTTACTCGAGGTAAGTGTCAAAAGAGACAGGTGTTTAGTTGATGTATTATTAATGGAGGGACGGAAATATCACAGTAGGCAGGCGTCACACACACACCACGTTTCACACTGGTATGGCAAAATACAGGTGTTATACGGAATACAGTAAAGCAACAAGGCTGTACTATAAGGAACAGTTTAGTGTCATAATGGAATAACTGGAATGGTTACATAAAAAATTAAAGCTGGTGTCATAAGGGAATAGAATAAGGCTGGCACCATACAGACTAAAGCGGGAGCCACGCGAAAAAAGCAGGTGTCATAAAGAATGAAATAATGCAGGTGTCATAAGTAATAAGATTTAAAAGGATTCATAGTTATATAAAAGGATACTTCACTGGTGGCTGATTCAGAGGAGATATTGAGACAGTTGGTAGAGGAGTTTGGAAGGGTGTGTGAAAGGAGGAAATGGAAAGTAAATGAGCAAAGAGTAAAGTGATGAAGTGTACGAGGTTTATAGATGACAGGAGGATGAATATACTGTAGTTTTGAATGGTGAGTTACTTGAGGAGGTACAGTAGAGTGTTTAAAGTATTTAGGGTACACATGTTGTTGTGGATGGAAGAAAAGAGGCAGAAATGAAGTTTAGAATGAATGAAGTAGGAAAGGTACTGGGAGGAATGAAAAAAGTGTTTAGATGTCGTTCGCTTAGAATGGATGTAAAGAGAAGGCTGTATGAGAGTGTTGTGGTACAGACTGCGTTATATGAGGCTGAAACATGGAATTTGGGTGTAGCAGAGAGGAAAAGTTTGAATGTAATGGAAATGAGGTGTCTGAGGAGTATGTGTGGAGTGACGCGTATGGATCGAGGGAGAAATGATGAAGTGTGAAGGGGAACTGGAGTTATTCGGAAGATGGCTGATCGAGTTGAGCAGAGGGTGTTGCGATGGTTTGGGCATATGGAAAGAATGGATAATGAGCGATTGGTGAAAAAGATAACTAGATCTGATGTGAGAGGTGTAAGATTGAGAGAAAGACCACGAATGGGATGGATGGACAGTGTGAAGAGAGCGCTGGATGAGAGAGGGATGTATGCTGAGTAAGGAAGGGCGGTTGTGAGTGATAGAAATGAATGGAGAGAAATTGTGAATGAATAAATGATGAAGCAGCCCTGAGAGGTATATTCTCCCGCATTTTGTCTGATCAGTTGAGGAGGTCAGGTGCAGGTAAGGGGATGGGTCCATTATGATGTGTCAGGGGTGAACCAGCTCTGCTGTCGAGCCCTGCTGCAGATGTCACTGATTTGCACTGCACAGTTGACCCTCGTGCGGTGTGGTATGGTGAGGATCTGTCCTTTCTCCCCTTTGGGGCTAAGATGCGAATGAATGTGTTTGAGTGGATGAGTGAACTGGGAGTGTGTCGTCCTGTCTCGGCTACCTCCCTTTCCTTAGGGGAAGCAGCCTAAGTATATAGATAGATATAGATAGCTATGGCCGGCGTACCCACTCAGCATGGGCAAACTTTATGTGCACGTTCAGCCTGAGTTTTACTGGTCCTGAAGGCCAACTAACTCATGGTATGAAGGAACACCACTTTCAGTCACATTAGAGGCAACAGCTTCAAGCACGGGTGAGGATGCGGGAGCCTTTTGAAACGCTGGCCGACTCTTATAAAATATTATGTAGGAATTATTAGTTTCAGAATCGAATAAGCAAAGCAGTTTGCAGAAAGTTAGAAGGCAAATGTTTGATAAATTTTAAAAATGTAGATGTTAGACCATCACTTTACTCTTCCCTACATTCACCTTTAGATTTCGTTTCTTACACACTCTCCCAAACTCATCCACCAAGCCTTGCAGCTCCCCTTCATCTTCACTCAACAACACAGTATCATCTGCAAACAACAGTACACGGAGTTTCCAAACACTATCCTCTCTCACCAGGGCCACTCCAACATCCACTACCATACCTTGTACCTCTTTTATTACCCCATCTATATGTACAGATTGAACAACCATGGAGCCATGACACATCCCTATTTCAACCCAACCTTCAAAGAGAAAAATTCACTTAGTTCACCATCCACACGCACTGCAGCCTTAGCACCATCATACATACTTTTCACAGCATTCAACAACTTCCCATCTACTCCATATATTCTTAATACTTTCCACAATCCTTGTCTATCCACCCTGTCATATGCTTTCTCCAAATCCATGAAAGCCGCATACAACTTCTTTCCCTTCTCTAGAAACTTTTCCACTAAAGATCTAAGAATGAATATCTGATCTACACAACGTCTTCCCTTCCTAAAGCCTCCCTGTTCTTCTCCAACTTTGAGAGAGGTGAAGTCAGTGAATGTACAGCGAGGTTGGATGGTGAGGACTTGGAAAATGTGAGTTCGTTTAAGTACTTGGGTAGTGTGATGAGTAAGGATGGAGGTTTGGAGGGTGAAGTGCTTGAAAGGGTACAGCAGGAAAGAAAGGTTGCTGGTTCCTTGAAAGCAGTGTTAAGAAACAGGGAAGTGAGCATGGAAGTGAAAAAGTTACTACATGACAGTATTGTGATACCAACTCTAACGTATGGAAGTGAAGCTTGGACGTTGCTGGAAGGACACAAGTCAAGAGTGAGAGCAGTGGAAATGAGTTATTTAAGAGGAGCCTGTGGAGTCACTTGGAGAGACAGGCTGACGAATGAGGATATAAAGGAGCGTTGTGGTAAGCATATGGATGTGATAGGAAGCGTTATGAGGAACACACTGAGATGGTTTGGCCATGTGGAGAGGATGGAGGGTGAAAGACTGACGAAGAGAGTGTATGTGAGTGAGGTGGAGGGGGGAAGAGGGAGGGGGAGGCCGAGGATGAGATGGAGGGATGGGATGGAGAGGTATATGAGAGAGGGGTGTGTGAGTTGGGAGCAGGGCAGTGAAATGGCGGGGGACAGGGCGACGTGGAGACGATTTGTTTGTGGCCATCCCAAACGGGATTGAGGTGTCTGGCAATAGACAGATAGATGTTAGAATGGAATACAAGTTACAAGTTAGTGTCAGGATAGAAGACACCTAAGTAAAGTTTTGCTCAAAAGTTATGTACCATTTATCTCAGTTTCATGTCAGACCCTACAGATGTCTTGATGTGAACTAATCTTATCCACTTCAGTCAGACGGTATCGTTTTCTAGTTTATTCTTTCTGCTAGCAAGCGATTTCATTCAGCTTAAACACGACTTCAGGTGTGGAGGGTATTGGTGACCATGGTATGCGACCCTTCTAGTTCAGTACATATATGCCAAACTTAGTAAAATCAAAAACAGATAAAAATGACCTGATCTAGGTGAAGAGAATAAATTAATAGGTAGCAGACACAAAGGTTGTAGTCTCACCTAATTAGTTCCGAGACCTGGAAGTGTAGGGGGATTAGTGACGGGGACTGTACGGGTTACAGAGGAACACAAGGCAAATTGGAAGGGGAAGCACAGAGCCGGAAGGGAAGCCACAGCAACAGCCGGGCGGAATTGTGCAGTTTCTGTTGAATGTTTGGCGATCTAAGGATTACTTGGTCGAAGTGAATGGCGTTACTGATAATCAGCTGAAGATTACAATGCTCGGCAGTGTAATTCCAAGGGAATTACCCTCGAACAACATAAAGTATTATATAAACAAATATAAACATATGTCCTAATACAGTATATGACACACTTAGAAATCATTGTAAGTAACATGAGAAAGCCTACCCCCACTCAAAGGGGGATATGGTGGTGGGAAGCAAAACAGATTTTAAGTATGTCTGCATAGTGTACATGTGCTTTATATATATGGATAATATACAAATAAATATTACTTTAAATATATATAAATATAAGTAAATATATATATATATATATATATATATATATATATATATATATATATATATATATATATATATATATATATATATATATATATATATATACACACAATTGCACGTAATTGAAAATGTGTGTGTGTATGTGTGTGTGTGTGTGTGTGTGTACGAAAGAGAGATGGGTTTTGGGCAGCTCATGCATACAGATTCAATATTTTCAAGTGCACATTGTCGTGCCACTTACAATTCAAACAGAGTTTGGAAGACAGACATATGTTGATATTTATTAGTATTAAAATACATCATTCAGTACAGCAACCTTGAAGCATTGAGCAGGTTAATGTTGGCTATTTTAAATTCGAAGTCATCCGATAAAAAAAAAAATAATAAAAGCTGAGAGCAAGGGAAAAAAAAAAAAAAGGTCTTCTTGAGCAGGGGAAAAAGTTTCAGCACGAGACCCTTCTTATGATACATTATACCATGCATTGGCAGCAAAAATATATTTTACTGCAAAGGAAATGTATGATGCATGACCTTTCCCTTACTTTGTTTCAGGAGTAAATACATGTATTTCATATGAAAAGAATCACAGAGATTTCTTGCTTCGAACAGGATCCACGTTCACAGCCGCATAGAATCCATGACCTAAATGAAATTATTGTAAAAGTACCTGTTGGTTACATTCCCAACTATAGGTGGTTTTGCCCCGGTCCTTTTAAATTTGTTAACATATAGTAATCCTGAAATTCTGAGTAAGGTGCCTCGAGATGCTAGACCAATGTACTGTAAATGCCTAGTAAGTGTTAGGCTGATCGACTAACATACACACACACACACACACAGTGAGGCTGAGGCAACATGCATTGGTAAGAACTAGAAAACGCGGAGAGACCCGAGAAAATAAAAAGTTCAATTTGAAAATGAAAAATGGTGAGCTCATGCTGTAGGGGTCAAGGGGTTGGGAACATTCATTCATTCATTGCCAGACTCCATGTATCCCAAACGGGGTGGCCGAACTTTATCAAATCCTTCTCTAAGAGGGATCTACTTTTAGCCGGGTAAAACCATCATCTTGTGGCAAGACAGTAAAGAAAAAAAAATCATACTGGCGGAGTAATTTCGCTTGTGATAATAGGTCGGTTTTTATTAACTGACCCCTCGCCTTTTCATGACGTGTTAGAGTCTTACGTGAGGTTTCCATCAGCTCCTCATAACTGCATTTCCTCTCACTTTTACCTCGTCTCTCTTGCCTAGCCCAACAGTCAACAGCCGACGGCACAGTCTTAACATAGTATATGACTGGAAAGATCTGATGGACATGATTAAACTTGAATGGAGCTGAATGACCTGGAATGGGATATCGTGAAAGCCATTGCACCAAAGAAACTGTTTTCTGACATACAGCTCCATTTCCTTCGGCTGAATGGATCAATACTGTACTCCCTTACATCGTCCGTATGGATCGGTAATGGCGAAGTGACCTAACCTGACAGAAAGAGACCAAAACTGGGCTACTTGGGTCTGAACAGTGCTGAAATGAAATACGGTGACTGAAATGGGTCTAAGCTGACATGAAATGGAACTGAATTAATATTAATGGGATGATTTTCATGGGAAGACCTTTGCATGGGTGTACATGGATAGCCTTAAATGAGAGGAGAACGTACCTGAGTATAACTGTAAATGAAAAACCTAACTGGGCCCAAATAGGACTAACTGGACCACAAACCGATCTGAAACGACCTGCCGTCTCTAAAATGGATGTAAGGGGTGTGAATGCACCCAAGGTGGCTTTGATAAACCTAACACACTAATTTTTCCTGTGTAGTTATGAACTGTCTGTAAATTATCTGAATTGCATGTGAAGGACCTTAATAAGAATCCTCTGTCCTCTGTGAATTAGTATTACCCTTAACTGAATTTTAAAAATGTATATATTGCCTCTTTTAGCAGCTTCAACTTTGTGGTGGGAATCAATGGAAGACTGTAAGGCCTGTGTAGGAAGCAGGGTGTTATGTTTGTTGATGTCTGGGACAAATTTAATTATGGCAGAAGCCCGTATGGTAAAGGCGGCCTTCATCTCAGCAACGTAGGAAAAGCTAAGTTACGTAAGGTTCCAGATGACAATGTTAGGGATGCTTTAGATAGTAAGAGAGAAATGGAAACAGTGGCAGATAACGGCATAGCTGTTAAAAATTCAATCCCTGTGGCTTATGGTGGTAGGGTGAGCGGGGTAAAGTCAAATCACCAGGCGTGTCAATTAGGCATGATTTCTCCTAATGTACAGGGAGATAATCAGTGGTTAGTTATGTTCATTGACACTTGTGCCAACTGACAGTTGTGCACTGACAGTTGTGCCCTCTGGCAGTTGTGCCCTCTGGCAGTTATATACACAGACAGTTGTGCCCTCTGGCAGTTGTGCCCTCTGGCAGTTGTGCCCTCTGGCAGTTGTGCCCTCTGGCAGTTGTGCCCTCTGGCAGTTGTGCCCTCTGGCAGTTATACCCACTGGCAGTTATATCCACAGACAGTTGTGCCCATTGACAATTGTGCCCAGTGACAATTGCGCCCACTGACAGTTGCGCCCACTGACAGTTGCGCCCACTGACAGTTGCGCCCACTGACAGTTGTGCCCCCTGACAGCTGTGCCCATTGGCAGTTATGCCCAGTGGCAGTTGTGCCCACTTACCGTTATGCCAACAGACAGTTATGCCAACAGATAATTATGCCCGCTGACAGTTATACCCATTGATAGTTAAACCCGCTGACTCTTATGCCAACAGACAGTTATGCCAACAGATAATTATGCCCACTGAAAGTTATACCCATTGACAGTTATACCCGCTGACAGTTAAACCCACTGATAGTTATATCCGCTGACAGTTATGCCCGCTGACGGTCATACCTGCTGACAGTTATACCCCCTGACAGCTATGCCCGCTGACAGTTATACAAGCTGACAGTTATACCCACTGACAATTAAACCCGCTGACAGCCATGCCCGCTGACAGTTATGCCCACTGACAGTTATGCCCATGACAGCAGTGCCCACTGACAGCTATGCCCACTGACGGTTATGGCCGCTGATGGTTATGCCTGTTGACAGTTATGCCCGCTGAGTTATGCCCGTTGATGCTTATGCACACTGACAGTTTTGCCCCCTGACGGTTAAGCCGGCTTACGAATATGCCCGTTCAAGGTTATGCTTGCTGACGGATATGCCAACTGACTTAAGTCCACTTACGTATTCAGAATGATGGTATGCCTGTTAATGGTTATGCCCACTGACGGTTATGCTTACTGACGGCTATATCCCCTGACGGTCATGCCTGCTGATAGTTATGCCCACTGACAGTTATGCTTGTTGATGGTTATATGAGCCGACGGTTCGACGCAGGTAGGCGGTAGGTGAATGCCATTAATAACTATTTTTGCAGAATTGCATGGAAACAATTTGGTTAAAATTCTTTGGCGCAGATGCTTCTTATTAATGTCCAATGACGCGATGAAGGTACATAAATTGTATAATAGATCTTCATGTCGTACGCATTAATTCACCTTGCACATAGATCGTTCAGGTTAGCTTGACGGAGGTTTTCATCCTTTTACAGCTTATTTCCCGTAGCTCATAGCAGAATAAGCCAATCCTACAGCTCTGCCTCCTTTTCATAACTGACACCATATTCTAATTCTTTCGTGACTAACACCATATTCTAATATCAATCCCCTCTTACAGCTCAGCAGTAGAGGTAGACAAATGGCAATATTACTAGTTAAGGTGCACAGAGTATATTTTTCAGTCATAAGAGTCACAAGAGGAGGTGCCCATTTTCTAGGTCAATGAAAACAAAGATACGGGCGGGTGGGTAGCTATCATCTTTCACTTCTATATCCTACTGGTTAATGTAAATGAGAGAGAGAGAGAGAGAGAGAGAGAGAGAGAGAGAGAGAGAGAGAGAGAGAGAGAGAGAGAGAGACAGACAGACAGACAGACAGACAGACAGAGAAACACAGCCTCATCTAAAAGGAGTTAAAGGAACATTTTGTTTGACATCATTCCGCCCTCCCCTCTGTCCTACCTCAAACATCACTAACGTCCTACTTTTGTATTTCATTTATAGCTCACATATTAACTTCGATTACAGTATTTCATAATCTTCCTTATCCAACTTATATTACAGACTTCGTAGATTAATTGACTATTATTATACACCCTCAGTTTTTTAAAGAATATTATGCTTTGTTATTTTCCTTCCTCACATCCTATCAGTATACAATAATCACAAAAAGAACCACATACTGTAATTTAAGTATTCGCTTCCCATACAACACATACTTCACATTCAGTGTCCTCAGCCCACACTGTGTATATTGTCCTTTCAATATCCAATACCCAAACTTGGCATACTGTCCGGTCAATATCAACTACCCTAGTACACATACTATCCTTTGAAAGTCGCAGTGGTTTAGGAACACACCACCATCCAAAGCCCCAACCCTCAGGCAGTCTCCTTTGTGTCCATCCCAGCTTATACAACTTCAAGGTCCAGCCTGTCGCCTCCCCTCCTGGAACACTGGGAGAGGAAGCTCAACGCGAGAGCGCATACACACACACACACACACACACACACACACACACACACACACACACACACATACAAAAAAAAAAAGGTCCCTGGGGGAAAATGAGTCCTTGGAGAGGGGAGAATATTTCCTGAGATGAAAAACAGGTTCCTGAGGGGAAAATCGGGTCCCTGAAAGGAAAAACGGGTCCCTATGGGGAAAAATGGGACTCTGGGGGGAAGAAATAGGTCCCTGGGGGAAGAATGGTTCCCTGAGGGGCAATGTGTCCCTTGCGAAGAAATGGATCCCTAGGGGAAAATGGGCCTCTGGGAGGAGAAATGGGTCCTTGTGGGAAAATGGGTCCCATGGGGAAAACAAATCACTTGGATAAATAGGTCCCTTGGAAGAATAGGTCCCTGGAAAAAATAAGTCCCTGGGGGGAAGGGGAATTAGGTTTCTGGAGAAAAATTATGTTCCTGAAGAAAAATAATGTCCCTGGAGGGAAATTAGCCCCCTATGGTGCAAATTAGTCCCTGGGGGAGAAATAAGCCACTGGGGAAACTAGTCCACGAAGAGAAATTAGTCCACATGGGAATATTAGCTCCCTGGGGGGAAACGAGGTTCGTGTGGGGAAATTCAAACCTGGGGGAAATTAGGTCCGAGATGGAAAGTAAGTTCGTGGAAGCTAATAGGTCTATCGGGGAAAAATGGTCAGTGCAGGAACTGGTGCCTAGTGCAACAAATAGATATATGAGGAGTTGATACCTAGGGGGTGTAGAGAGAAACGGGCTCATGTGTTAGATGTACCACTTAGTCCCTTGGATGTGTGTCTGCCTTCATACCTCAGATCAACACAATGACGGGTAAAAAATAACCTAAATTTCCTCTAAATCACGGATGATACAAAAACAGCACCACAGCAAAGTGTAATGAAGTTTATTATCCATTTACAAATTATGATAGGGTAGACTTTAATTCCATTTTCATCTTTTCTGCGAAATTTTCATGGTATTTTTTTCGTTATTCTATGATCTTCCTCCTTATTTCTTCTTGCCAAAATCGACTGAGGGGATAGGGAGCTGAGAGGAACATTCTTGTTTTGCTGTATTCATCCTCGATTATCAAAACAGATACCAGTGTCATACTCTTCTCTGTGAAACAAACAAAAACTCAAACATACTAGTACGTCTTTCCTGTTTGCATTCCTTTGTATTCCTTTGTATTTCACTGTTCTTCCACAATCGTACTCTTGGCTCCGAATGTTTCTCCTGGTGCCTCACGTGGTCCGATTTTACCCCCAGGAAAATTTTGCGTTATTCATCCTCCTCATTAACTTCATCTACATCATCCCTACTTAACCCCTTCAAGCTGATGACGTACTTTAAGTTGATTCGTGTATTTCCCAACGATTTTATTTATCTCTGGGGAGACTGAATTGAAATGATTAGTTACCGTACATCTTTCATCGACCTCTTCACTACTAGGGGACACCTAAAGCGTAATAAATTTCTCTGGCGATAGCTGGAATAAATTAATAAAAATTGTCGCTGAAATCAAGTAGTCTGTCTATCAAGAACAAAGGTCCCACTAGTCCGAAATGTCAATGGTAATCCATTCTTATTGCGAACTGACATCACGATTTTTTTTTAGCTTAGGAGAGTTATCTAACAAGTGAACGAGACACTAAAAGCTGTATCCAACCCTTCCTGACTGATTTTTTCCCCTTAAAACAAGTAAAGGTGAGATAAAAGTAATTCAAGGGGAGAAAATCACCAAACTGAAGATGTTACAATACAGAGAAGAATGGGCTAAGTAAGCCCCAAATTTATGGCGCACATTTATTAATCAATTGTAAGTATTAGATGTGATATCGGTGTTATTCTTTAATCCAGTTGCGTATGTTTATTATTATTCCTGTTACTGTAGGCGATTTTATTCTGTCTGGGTGAGAGTTACCGCCTAAAGAGAGTAGATATAGCTTTATAATCCTTTTCTCTGTAACATACTATTCCTAAGTTTTAATAAAATGGTCTGATAAATATGAATAATAAATCTATTAAAACGTGACACTAGTTTGGAGAGGATAAGAATATGACTGTCAGTTCATTGAACAATTTCTGTCATATAATTTCATCCCAAATTTACTATCTTCAAGTCATTTGATTTAGATTAGGGGCAGAAATGAGGCGGGAAAGAGGTTAATGGAGGCTCTTAAACCTCACTCAGTACAAATGGCTTCCTCAAGGTTAGCAAATGCATCACGGCATTGCAAGAATCTGTATTTTTTTTTACATTTAGTAAGCTTATCATTACATTCAGCTACGTACTTTGCTGAGTTTTATCATGCTGCCAGATTTAGTTAAACTTCTGAGAGATCCCTCTTAGAAAGATCTATCAGAGCTTCTGAAAATTGCAAGAAT
This sequence comes from Coenobita brevimanus, assembly GCF_032717465.1. Taxonomy (NCBI): domain Eukaryota; kingdom Metazoa; phylum Arthropoda; class Malacostraca; order Decapoda; family Coenobitidae; genus Coenobita; species Coenobita brevimanus. Next base: position 3,842,536 of record NC_137029.1, read on the forward strand.
ACACTAAGTAAAGAATACGTCACTAGAGTGAAGGGCTTAGTCATTTTAGTCACGTGACCTACAATTTCGTTGTTGCTACTCGGAAACTACTGAGCATGAGAAATTCCTTTCGCTCTATAAAAGATTCAAATGCTATCGTTATTAACCCCTCATCTTGCAAGGCTCAAATAAATTTGATATCATCGTCAGGGGGTAGAAGACGGAGATAGTTGAAATCTTAGTAGTGACGTAGTTAACCCAATCAGCCAGGGGTATTTTTCTTGCTATTTGAAAGACGATAATGCCATTTAGCGGTAAGGGGTGCGTACACCTTTAATTATATTCTTTCAGAATGAAAAATCTTCCAATGTTTATTATAACTATCTAATATCAGCCTAATTATCCCTCCTCTCTCTGGCTCCCATGACTCAACCTCAGCGGAAAATTATCGTCTGATGTTAGCAGGAATCGACTCGTTGAACTGTTCCAACCACCTCTGGCTGAACCGTGTAATATTTAATCATTACATGGCAATTCTACAACCCGCTCTTTATTTCCACCCACATAACAATACAAGGGAGGCTGAATATCATGTCACCTAGGCTTATGTCCCAGAGCCCCTATACTATGGAAGCGAGGTGGGATTCAGGAAGTGTGGTTGTGGCGATAGGATTTACAAGGCTCAAGGCAAGATGAGGGGAGCTTTCCGACTCGGGGTGTTCTTGGTGATAACTTGGTGACCCTCTCGCTATTTGCATCTTAGTCACCCGTAGCACAAACCATGCTCTCCTCTCTTCCGAGCTCTTGCTTTCAACAACTTCGCTTCACTTAGGCATTCACTGACTCCCAACTTGAGGCTTAGAGCTGTATTGTTATTTGCATGGGGAAACTCGTAACCCCTCCTCAATGCATCTCGATAAACCATTTGTCCTGATAGTCTCTTGTATTTTAATGTTAGCAAAGGTTGGATCAGTTATAAACAGGTTACTTGAGGCGTAAGAAAAAAAAAATAAGTTACAGAGGAAGACAAGTAAACCTCCCAAGGAAAGCTAACGCCAATACGGCCCTTATGCCCAATCTTGTTATTCATACTCGTTGTAAATTCTTTCATGCCTTACTCTTTCCTTAAGTTTCTTGGTTTCAGCAGTTTCACTGTGACATTATCCCTCATTAACTGAGCTCTGATATTAGAATTATGCCTCATCTTGTTACTAAGTGCCCAAAGTTTTTCATACTGTATACGCCTCTTCCAGGAAGATATTTTCAGCGAGATCACAGGCTACTGTTATGCAAGTAAAAATACCAATGTGCAGCTGTATTATTGTTTAATGTATTGACCGTTTTTATTTCCCTCATATGAACCAAAGCGTCTGATGGCGGGAAGAATAAAATGTCACATGCTTCCATGGTGGCCAAATTGTCTAGTTACGTGGCAGATTTTTTACGATAATCCTTCAGACTTCATAAATTTACATTAGATCCACTCTGTATGAAAGAAAAGATTCGCGTTCGTCGATTGCATACAGGTGTCTTCCATTCTTAACATTCAGTTGACAAAAATGTCAGCCAGTGCAACTGTCAGCCGGCATAACAGGACAGAATGAAAAACAGTTTAAATGCCTTATTCCTTTATTACTTTCTTCCTCCACATATTTAGGAGTATATTATGTCAGTGACGAATTTAGACTGATTCAGGTTCAGTCAGGTGGAAGAAAATGACGAGCGCTGGGGAGGGATGTCGTCCTGTGGTGGCACAATGAAACCAAACTGAGGACCTGTCTGGGTATACTAACGTCTCTCACCTCTCCACCCTTCCCCATCACCCGATAGGATGATGAGTGGCTGCATCAGTATCATTCTGTCATCCTCTAGACTCATGTACAGCTGAGAATCAGGTTGCAGATACTAACTTCATTCCTGTCCAGCTAGATTACCAAGTCCATTGAACCAATTCAGGTACGGCCCCATCCAATTTGTTAGGCCTTTTCAGCCTTGTACCGTCCTACTCAGAGGAATTCAGGTTCATTTCTGCATGGTTATGCCACCTCAGGTCAGTGTTCATTACTGAAGGTAATTTCAAAGCTAAACAGACAACCAAGTAGCTGGTTGAATCAAGATGAAAGTGAAGACAGAGACCAATATGACAGGAGGGGAGATTCGGAGACCTGCTGAAACTGGGTGGAGTAAGTAACCAGCCAAAAGGTCAGAGTGGGTAAATATTGGAGAGGCCCTTTTCTTGCAGTTAGCTCCATTTTTGGCGTTTCACGTCCAGTTCAGCCATCTTTGGTCCGCCATGGCAGGTTATCTTAAACGGGCAGTCTGGCGGTCATACGTTTTGCTGACAATAAGGTATGTTCAGGTTCAGAGACAATAGGTTCATTGAGGACTTTCACATTCAGCTGGTCCAACCATGTCAGTTCAGATCCAGCTAAGTCGGTTCAGGATCAGTTTGGTTCACCCAGGCAACCTGGGTCTGGGTAAACCTCTTCTGGCCATTCTTCTTAATGTTTTCACACAGGTAGATCATTTTCAGGCCTACTTGTCAATTGAGGTCCATTTGGAGCAATCAGGTCACTTCAGGATCATTATATTGACTCCAGACTAAGCATAAAGATGCATGGCCTGCCTCTGAACGCTTTTGTCAAAATAAAGCGCTGTTGAAGCAACAGTTTACAAAATATGACAGTTCAAGTCCTTGAGGTCCGTTCACATCACATGATACGAGTATACGAGTACATCAGACTGTTTCAAGTCAATAAAGAAGTAGTTCATGCGTATGGTGGCGTATGCCAAATAATTTATTATTGGTGCAGTCATTGATGTTGAGAGATATTTTTGCGTCGATGCAGGTGTTACAAGTCTGGGTAATGTGAACGGAGACAAAAGGGCAAGAAAGGATGGGGGAATGGCAGGTTGTGGGATATGAATTGGGTAGTATAACCGGTGAAGATGAACGCTGAAGACCGACTAGAAGTTCAGCAAACATCAGTGTAGAAATAGGATATAAGGATGGAGAGAAGTTGGTATTGCGAGTATTGCGAGTATTGCCTGGGACAGTGGCGATAGGTAGGGCATGCTCTGAAAAACAGACCCTGTATGTATGAATATTGTAAGTAGGCGGGAGAGCTGTAAATCTAAGATGAAAGAGCAGAAAAAGGGTGAGTCTGTGGAGAGAGTGGGATAGATTAAGACTGAGGTGGGTGGTGGGTAGTGGAATGGTAGTTCGGTACTGGGGGTAGGAAAGGGATAAGGTGGTAGATAACTGAATGACACTGACTGGAATGGCTGTGTGTGGTTGGGCAGGGGGGGTTGTGAAGCACCCTTAAAAGACAGGTGTCATGGGTTATCGCAGTTTGCTTGGAGATATTGTGACTTCAGATTTTCTCCAAGTAGAACAGCAATAACAAATAAAGACGCAACGTTCTTACATAGATTTTTAGATTCACAGTCTCTGACCAAAACTGTTTCCGATACTGGATTAAATTAGCTAGTAATGGGTGCTGCACATAGATCAGCTTTGTCAGAGGATAGTTAGGCCTACTTTTTCCCATGAAATGTCAGTTATCATTTTCTGTACGAGGATGTTTTTTGTGATTGATTCTTGTTGCTACCAGCACTATCATCCAGCCTAGGAGAGCTCACTGGCAGTGGAAGTGTTATTAAAACCTTATCTAACCCATGCACTTCGCAAAGCTAATCGTAAGGTGAATAAACCATCAGGAAAGCAGTAAATATAAAACGATTTCCTCCCGTTGAAAAAGGTTAGAAAACCCGGTAATGTATTGGAGTCAAACAGAATTTACAACAGCATAATCACATCTGCCATTCCAGGGATGAAACTCTGCGGCTCATCATTTTGCTACACCGGAGGGGTTGCTATGAACAAAGTGTTTCACGTTGGAGACACTGTATGATCAAGAGATGAGTCACTGAATTTATAATTGATCTCGATATCTATCGAATTATATATATATATATATATATATATATATATATATATATATATATATATATATATATATATATATATATATTATATATCTTTATATATAATTCGATAGATATCGAGATCAATCTATATATCTATATATATCTATATCTATATATCTATATCTATCTATCTATCTATATCTATATCTATCTATCTATCTATCTATCTATCTATATCTATCTATCTATCTATCTATCTATATATGTGTGTGTGTGTGTGTGTGTGTGTGTGTGTGTGTGTGTGTGTCGCACAGCATCTTCACACAGGACGAAATATCGCCCGATATTTACATTATTCAACTTTGGAGAGACTTTTGCAAATTGGAGGTGTTAGATATAACCTTTGTTATTTCTGGAGATCAAACCAATGAAGAATACCATGACATGGAGGAAGCAAGAAAAAACAACAAAGAGGTTTACCTAGACCATGGGATTAAAATTTATTGATGCGAAATGTATTTTGAATTTATAGAAAATGTGGTTGTGTAGCCGACAGGCAGAAGAATTATACTGTAGGCTTTTTTTTAGGTATTATTGAGATATTCAGTTATATGACCTCGTTATCATCATCATCATCATCATCATTATCACTGTCATCACTGCCATCACTTTCATCATCTCCATCATCATTATGACCTCTCCTCTGCCACCTTAGGATAAGATGAATCATTATTAAAAGTTATTATGCAAACAGATGGCATCTTTCCAGTGTGACATAGACAACATATCCAGAGATACAAAGCATGTTGATGCGAGTGAGGGTTGGATGAAATACCGTGTTTCGCAAATGAATGTGATTTACTAAGCGCTGTGAGGGAACAGCGGTCGGATTAACATGACAGGGATTTTCATTTGCCACAGCGCGCAGTGCCCGGTTAAAGCTAATGCATCAAAAGCAGATTGCTGGAAATGCTGCGCAGTAGGAAGAAAAGAGCATTCATTGTAAGTAACACGAGTCGTAAAAGCACCTGTTTTATATAATGATGTTTTATTGTCCCATCATTTTTTAATGAGAGTTTTTGCACACAACTGAGCAGCCAATTATTAATATGGTTTGATGTCGCATCTACATGACTTCATAAAAAGTTATAGGGCTTATAAAAAATGTTGAAAAAATGAGGGTTGTAAAGAGATAAACAAACCTTCCCTCTACACCTGTGATGTACAATAAACCTGAAATATTTTGGAAAGAATGATAATAATGTATATCTTAAATCCTTCAGCCTGACTGCATCTTTTACCTTTTTTTCTTGCTACTGCCATGTAACTATATTCAGCTAAATGGAAATGCATTGTAGTGAAGGAGTGTATAAGGGCTCTGTCCAACCTCTCCAGCTTGTAAACTCGCCACTGCGTTCAATATAACTGCCTCGGTATTATAGGCACAAAATATAATTGAAAGTGCTAATGTTGTAACGGAATAAGCTCAACATAAACTGACCGAAACAAGTACTGTACCAATGAACGTCATCAATGAAGCAGTTAGAAATGAAGGTGTATCAGCTCTAAACTGCGTCTCTAGATAATCATGTCTAAATAGTGGGACCATTCTTAAGTGCAGTTCTTTCGATTTTGAGGAAGTATGTCTAAAACACTAGCATAACGAGTGTAATGTACAAGGTGTGATGCCTGAGAAAGAACAAGTGATTTCCTGATAATTCACAGATACTTAAATGTTTCAAAAATGGCAAGGTAATTTTCTTGATAGCATGTGAGTGGAAGATAACTGACTGGCGGATGAAATCGTGGTATTAGGTATATGACTAACAGTCCAGTATAGAATATTACATGCTTCGATGTGGAGAACTCGAGGCTATACTTACATAGTCCAGTACCTTTAACTCCTTCAACCTAAAGTCATCATCATTTCATTATTGTCCTGTCCGGGATAGGCTTTGTGTTAGTGGAATGCAATATCCGTAACTGAAATGAGATGTTGAAATCTGATTTATCCTTGTCCTACCGTTCACGAGTCTTCTTTCGTTTATAAAAGTTACTATGTACTCTCTTACATTTTGCTGTTAATGTTTCGGAGTTTCTTATCTTCTGCTTTATTTACTAGTTCAGTTAATTTCAATACCTCCGCCAACAAAGTTGGAGGAGGTTATGTATTCACCAATGCTTTTTCTGTTTGTTTGTCCACGCGATATATCCAAAAGTTCTCGGTGAACTTCAATGAACTTTTGTGGAAGAGTGGGCCGTGGACCAAGAATGAATTGATTAAATTTGTAGGAGGATCCAGATCCTGCACGGGATTGGCAGGAAGTATGCGCTCTCTGATGCTTTCTTGTTTAATCTGTGCTGATGTAGACTTCGTCTTTCAGTTTCAATTACTTATTATGAACATTCAATTAAACATGCTACTTTCTCTTACAAGTTTTTTTTTTTTATTGTTTTGTATAAAGTAGCCTGTTCCTTTCTTTTCTGATATCCACTTCTGTCTCACAACTCCACTCTGATGCTTCTCCCCTCAGCTACTGCGTTTGATTTAATTAAATTCTTTAGTGTAAAGGCATGTGTTTTTCCACTGATGATGAAGTCTGTTTATTCTCTTTTTACCATTTTCTCCTTTCCAAGATCACTTTTCAATTTCATAAAAAAAAAAAAAAAAAAAAACTCATCACCCCGGGAATTTTTAAGAAGTGTTCATCACTCCAAGATTTTCTTTCTGAAACTTCCCTATAATTTTGCCACAAACACTTAATATCCATCGCTGAAAGCTCTACTGCGCTCTGACCTTCCTAGTTCTTGGCTACTTTTAAATTAAAGTCACCATTTAAAAATATACATTATTTTTTCGATGTTACTTCAACACCCCGTACGATATTTGTGTGTTCATAGGAAGTTCTTGTATTCGGTTAATCTTTTGTCTCATTCACTTCCATTGTTAGTCCAGACACTCCTATAAATTTGTAGTAAAGAAATTTTCAGTGTTACTGCGTTTGCACTCATTAGATAAAAATCCAAAGCTATTTCCATTTCTTTTTGCCATTGCCTCTGTGGCACTGTAAGTGACCATCAGAGAGTTCTTTGTATACCTATGCTGGACATCTGACTGCACTAAGGTTTATGGTATACAGTAGTAGTTTACATTTCTAGACGAACAACCAAGTAACAATCACTAGCATGAGTTTCAACATCGTACTTACCCAGGTTTAATTTCCAGAGGCTAATAGACTGTGATACCCAAGGATTCTTAGCATCTTATCCTGTGGAGCAGTTTTAACCTCTACCATGGCCAGTTACTCTGTACATGCAGGAACTAGGGGCACTGGTTTGACATAGCTTTTGGTAATGATCTGGAAAGTCCGAACTGGAGCCTCGCTGGACTAGCTCAAGCGAATATTTCCAAGAAGAACATTTTTTTGTTCTTTTGTCAGATCCCAGTCGATGAACCTGCCTGCACTCAATTCCCCATAACTTGGCCTAGACTTTCATCTTTTATAGTCTGTTTCATGAAGCTCAGCCATAAAGTAGGATAACTATGGCTCTACATTTTTCCCATAACACTTATTTATGACTAGTATAATTTTGTTATGTTTATCTGTTTTTAAATTAACAGTTGAAGATGGGTGGGGTCAATTCTGGGCCAGGTTAGAGAAAAACGAACATAGGATGTTTCACCAGATTTGTATGCTCCCTTGATCGATAGGATACACAAACTTCTTTGCCATGACAAGGCAGTGTTCCATGGATGAAGTTGTCAAATTAGTGAAGTTAAATATTTTGACTTATCGTTTCACTAGAACTGAAGTAAACTGTGCGGAGGTAACAAGGATACCGTATACTTTTGCAAGAAGTATCGGTGCACACTTTGCGTGAGACGATAGGACACTACAGACAATAGGTATTGCAAAACTCTCCATAATTCCACCATATGCTGGGACTCTTTGTATTCCTAAGGGTGCATTATATTTCTTGCCTGTTAAATTTCTTAATCAATATCATAATCATATAAATATTCAGATGATAACAGGTTAACCTTCTTGGGACATCATGAACTATATAATCATTGAAGATATCATTGCCTGCTTCCCACGAGATACTTTTTGAAAATAGTGAGAGGAAAAAAAAGATGCAACCGTAGTAATGACGTTAGCTATGTGTTGTTTCACAATGCGGAAATAAGAGCATGCATATTTTATGAAAACCCCTGCCATGATTTTGGTGTGGTTTGTATCTCCTGCTGGATAAACTTCAACGACCCAAACGCGAAATAATACATGCGACCATCGTGCTAAAAGGAAGCCATTCACGCCACAGTCCACAATTATCCAAAGCAAAACCTGCACTGAAACAGACATGATTCATATGGCAGCCAAATGTAAATGTATGGAAAGACATCAATAACATCATTATCGTCATCATCATCATCATCATCATCATGTCTTTTTTCCCAGCTAAGGATGAGGGGAGGTAGGATCCAGAAAACATGGAAAAATACAAAAGTGGAAGATCCACCTTCAGCACGCCCAGTGAAATGAAACACGCTCTCGTTCATATTTCATTAAATTCCTCAGAATTCTTGCTTCCCGTTACTGGCAGTACCGTTGGTCAGCTCAATGCTGCCTTTATTGTTAGTCTCATTTTCTTTCTTTTATGGGTAATTGTGCTAGGCATTTTTACCCTTCAGAATTTACCGATTCCTACCAAACAAGACACGATGACCAGCCTATGACCTAGTTCTATCCTCAAGGTTTTGGTTTCTAGGCAAATACCCGTTGCCAAACAACGGTCAAGAAACCACCTTTTCGTATTTGACACGTTTTGAGCTGTAGAGGCAGTACTAATGGGTGCCTAAAATGTGTAGCGAGTGGGAAAAAAAAAAAGTGGCTCAAAACCAGTAACATAAGGAAACTGCCTTCTAATGAAGATTATCACATTTCTTATAATGATAAATTTTGCAAATTGTTGAGAAATTGAAGAGTTCGGTATTATATTTTAGAAATTCTTGGTTGATTGAAACCTACTCGTGTGTGTATATATATATATATATATATATATATATATATATATATATATATATATATATATATATTGGGGAAGGCGGTGGCTGAATCGGTAGAGAGGCGACCTGCAGTCCTAATGGACCCAGGATCGAATCCCGGCTGGGGCAGGGAACAGTTTAAGGATTTGAATTTCCTAAAAAGCAGACTTTCCTGATCTACCAGATGACCCGCCGACATGTCGTAAAAGTACCCCCTCTAATACCAGTACACCAGTCCTGTATGAGACAGCCCTAGCATGTATTCAATATGGACGGTGGGTGATAGCGCCGAAGTGGTGACATGTGGAGGTGTAGGAGGACTACTGGGCCTTGGGATAGGCCACTGCCCCCAAGAAATAGGCACTGAAGCCTTTGCCCAGCGTCGGACACGTAAAATATATATATATATATATATATATATATATATATATATATATATATATATATATATATATATATATATATCTGTCATATACATCTATCTCTATCTATCTATCGACACACACACACACACACACACACACACACACATACACGTATGCAAGATTAGGACTAAATCTAACAAGGGTTTTCTGAAATTTAATACGGTGCTGTTCAATTTCACATGAAGTTGCTAAATTTTTCATTACAAGAAATGTGATAATCTTCATTACAAAGCAGTTTCATTATGTTACTGGTTCTGTATTACTTTTTTCCACTCGCTGCACATATTAGGCAAATTTCCATTGGTACAGTACATTGTACATTTTATCTTTTGAAAAATGACAACTGAAAAACATATACCGCAAGTAAACCCGCAGCCAGTATTATTACAAAACATTGTTTTCATTCTCTTATCAGCCTATTCATGCGTAAGTGCTGCTTTGAAGGCCTAAGGCTGATCCTCCTACATCTAAATGTACAACCCACAGTACCATCTACTGGCAGGGGAGAGAACACTTCGAACTTTCACACCCACGCCAGACTGTCACCTTCATTGCTGGAACCTTGCGACCACTGTCACTTATAGAAGTAGGATCCTTGACATCTTATCCAAAGTACTGTAACAGCCATTTGTGAGAAACTTTGCTTAAAAACAAATGTGAAGAGCTCCAACAAGGTGATATCTCAATAATGAAACTCTAATATTTCTGTTTTTCAAAACCTCCTAAAGAAACAGAAAGCATCGCAAGTTAATTTGTTCTGCAGGAAAGAAAATGAAGGGGGAAAAAATTATCCTGTCTCTCTTATTCGTCCTGAAAAAACAAATTCTAGCTACGCCGATCGTAAGTTTGTCTGTGAAACAGGGCCCACTAAAGAACTGTAGTACAAGTTAAGCCATAGGATCCAAACAGTTCAAAGGGAGAAATAAAAAAGTATAATAACAATTAAACAAATCTACCATGAAAAATTGACCCGTACTCGTATGTACTACACTTCTTCACTCAATAGTTTCCTGACCTTAGTAATATGATAGTAATACCGTATATTCCATTTGCTTCTACTAGACAATTTGAGGCTAGATGGTTACTTATAGCCGTCATTAACCCTCACTCCGCTAGGAGGCTCTCCTACGCAAAATACAATCATCTGGTAGCAGAACTGATGTAATACAAAATACATTATCGGGCTGGGGGAGTTAAAAGTAAGCTTCGCGGTCATTGCTGAAAACACTACCTTCTGAAAATTTTAGTAATGTACGGAAAAACTCATATATATCTTTTGATTTCACCAGCTATTATTTTGCAAACTTTTCCGTGGCGCCTGATAGTTTAGTTGTTAGGACGTCCTAGCGGAGTGGCGGTCTTGTATAGGCTCGATCCTCAAGAAATCGTTGGGAACTTTTCGAATATATAATGATTCCAAAGGGAGTAAGCTGACCATCTACCTTTAAATGTTTTGGATGACTGGAGCACCACTTCCTGCCTCTGCATTTTGAAGAGGATAATGCGAACACCAGAAACCTGTTACCATTTTATCACAAAACATTTTCATTTGCAAAGTTATAAGACTAAAAATTTTCTCTCAGCCCAAGAAAGATAATGAACAGTGAAGTCAATCAATAAGTAAATGAAATAAATAAGTTAAAAGTGTTACTGTAGGTGCTAGCCAGCAGCTGAATTCATTCGATTTTAAAAAAGCAAATGTTACTGTTTCATCTGGCTTTACCCAGTATGAGAACTGCACCGCTGTCAAAGACAGTTTTGTGCAGTATAAAATATATGCAATAAACTTTACTGATAGAAATTATAACGGCGAAACTGAAGAGATAATTTAAAGTGGAAGTACTACATGATTACAAGTGTTAATAATGTGACAGCTGGAATATCGTGAAGTTTGCAAAACATAGAACACTAATGCAAACTAAGCCAAAACCATAACAATACAAAACGAGGCTAATTGGAGGAGCTCCTAATTGAAACTGGATAATCCCCCCTGGCATATTAGCAAGATATGACTCTGCCAATTAGCTGCTCGTTCACTGCCAATATCCGAATCCAATTACTGTGGGCCAGCTGACTGTGCCATTATTCCTCAAAGTCACGTTGGAGCACCGGAGAATTGAGCTTGTCTATCAGGAAGGGACTAGCTTAGCTTTTCCCCACCCGAATCTGCCTTAAGACGTTCAGTGGGAGAGGAAGTTTGTACTCTTGGGGCACTGGAAACTCTTTAGCACTTTTTCCTTAAATGATTTATTCTCTTACACCTTAGTATTCTCTTGTGACTCATGTATCTCCCCCCTCCCCCCCCAATATCATCGTTCTTCTCTCACTGTTAGGTCCTATGCACGTCTACCTCAGTTTCCTACTAATAAGTTACTCCGTCCTCACAGCCTTCTCCAACACTTTTCACTCGATATCCCATCTGTTCTCCCTTCTGGTTCCCACCCTTCTTCGGTCTACTGGTTTTACCTTTCGTCCTATTCTTCCGCCTCGTTCATTGTCTTTCCCATCTTGGCTTCAGCCTCCTGCTATGGTTGCCTCTTTTTTTTCTTTTCAAGTCTCTTCTTTCCCCAGATAATCTTTGCTCCCTTTTTTCTCGAATATATGTCCCCTCACTAATCTCCCATGCTTATCTCTCCTGGCGCCTCTAAATTTTGCCATGGTGTTGGGTTTGCTGCTGTGTTCTCTGACTCCTCCTTCCGAAGTACTCTGCTTTTCGTTGTAACTGTTTTCACTGCAGGACTGTATGTTATTCTTTTTGCGTTGAAGTCACTTCCTAGACTCTCTTCCTCCATCTTTGTTCTCTTCTCTGATTCTCTCAGTGCTCTCACTTCCTTACACACCTTGCCTTCTTCTCATCCTCTCATCATCCAAATTCATGAGTGGCTGTTCCTTCTTTCTGTCCGGAAAAAGTCAATTCGTTCTGCTGGGTCCGTATCCATATCGGGATTAACTGGTAATGAACAAGCTGACTGACTGGCACGTTCTGCTACTCTCTCCTCTAGGCCCTCTCTCCACCCCATTCTTGCTCATTATTGTTTTCATCTTCTGACCCGTCTCCCCCGTGAATGTTGGCAGTCCTCATTAGACCTGCATGTTAACAACAAACTTCGAAGTACTAATCCCTCAGCTCTTCTCTGGCACACATCAACCCTCCGACGAAATACTATCCTTGCTTGTCTTCTCATGGGTCATACCCACCTCATTCATGGTCATTTAACGAGCCATGACCCTCCTGGTAGTTTCCGAGATACAGGCCGGGACGGAAAGACGGACTGACGGACAGACAGGTTTTTCCTTATATGGTCATAGCTCGTAAAGTACAGAGGATATGGCACTTTTACATATACGGGCATCAGCTACGATACATACTCTACCTTTCTGTGTGATATGACGCCAATCCACCTGGTAGTTTCCGAATGAGGGGCCTTGGCGGAAAGACGAACAAATGGACAGACGGCCGGACAGAGGCGATTCCTATATCCCCACCATATGGAATAATGGTGGGGATATCAAGGAAGAAGTGCCACGAACTTTCAAAGCCAAAGGGAGTAAAGCTAGAGCAACCGGAAGAGGGTCAAATCCACTTCCACTTGGTCATTTCGGTGCAATAGGCTCGGCCACTCCAACAAACGAGACTTGGGAACCGCCGGGAATTATATGGGGTGTTCTGTATATTGCTCCCCTTTGCCGATTCCCATGTGTTATGGAAATTGCTCCGTCTGCTGATGTGAATGTTTTTTTTTTCCTCAATTTATTTAGTTTTTAAATGTTTTACTCTGGCCATAGATTTGATTGTCCGTTTCTAAATGCTCAGCCGTCCTCCTACGCACCACACTTCTTATCTTTTAGAAATCAGACACCAAGTGACATCTTAACTTTTCCTTAATATACATTCAGGAGTAATAAGGATTTGTTTCCCATATAGAGTGCACGGTGGTGACACTGAGCCATTCTGAATCACACACGAAATGGAACAGGAAGCTTAATAAATGGACTAATCAATATATATTGCACAACAACGGTTCCCTAAAATTAGCCAGTAGTTTCATTTTGTTCCAGTTTATTTTATGTCAGTGAATGATCGAGTCAGACAATGATAAACATCTACATCCCATCCATACCACTTCTAACTATTTTCCAGTATTCATCTTATGACAGACCTTTATATTCACGATGGATAGAAGACAAATTTAGGTTAAGACTAGAGAGAGTATAGCCGATACTCCCCATATCCCGCCTCAAGACCGCGCAACCCACCAAAGCCCCCTCCCCATTTCCCACACTTCCCCAAGCACTCCTCGCTTTCCTTATGCCTCATGGCTATGGGTAAAGATTGTCCACCCCCCCTCCCCCTCTCTCTCTCTCTCTCTCTCTCTCTCTCTCTCTCTCCCCCGTGTAATAAAGGGCACTCCTAAGTACTACCTCCCTGCTTGCTGCCCCTTTAAGCTGAACATTTATAAGGCTTTTTTTTTTTTGTGTGTGTGCGTCCACACCTCGTTTCTGTCTTGCTCGTTAATGGAAGAGTTATCCCGCCTTCGTTGTGCAACATTAACATGACAGTTCTAGTTCAACCTTTTTCTTAATACATAGCATAACGTCAGTGCTTCAGGCACACTGTATTCTGGGCTCTCGGTTTAAAAGTAGGATAACTTCAGCTGTTTTATAACACTTTCACTTCAATACGTATATAAAAAATAAAAATAAGTAAATAAAAGGCAAGAAAAAGTATAACAAAAAAATGAACCAAGATAACTAAGTTAGACCAGCATTAAACCAGAGGAAATGAACAAAGCTGAATAATTGAAATAATGAGAACATTACGTTAACCAAAGAAAAAATCAGCTTAAGCGTAATGCAGGACTAATAATCATCTGGTAAGTCACTGTCACAAGTGCTAAACGAGAGGCACTTTAGAAAATAGAGGCAATGAGAAGGAACTGATTTTCCTTCTGTCTGCAGATGATGCCCGGCTTTGCCAATGACGCCCGGTTCTGTGCTTCATACAAGGTTCTGCGCATGATGCACGGCTCTGCGCATCAAACACGGCTCTGTTCTTGACAAGCGGCTCTGTGCATGACACACGGCTCCATGCAGGGAAGACATCGTTTTGCAAATGACACACGGCTTTTGCAGATGACAGCGTTTTTGTGGATGGCATACAGCTTTGTGGATGGCACACGGCTTTGATGATGATTCGCGGCTTTACGGATGATACATGGCTGGGAGATTAAAAAAATGGGTTGGCAATTCTTAGCACTGGACACGATAAGCATAATGTTCAAGTTAAGTTACACAATAGAAATGTAATTTGAAAACTATACAAGGAAGAATTCTACAATCACCGTAAATGATACATGAAGAATTTGAGGGTCATTTGAGTATATAGACGACAGTTTAGATATTATAGCAGACAAGTGTGAGGAGAGGTTATAATCCTGCAGGGAACTGAATAGAGGTTGTTTGTATTTTGACAGTGATAAAAATATTAAAGTAAAGAATTATTATGGATGAAATCAATGACAAGCCATTACAAACTAGTTAAGAAGTGTCTCCATTAAGGTGTAGAATTTATTTGATCGAGTGGAGCATGCACCAGTCTTGTAACTTTTGATGAAAATTATGTTATGAATGGATGTTATTTAGATTCACCCCCATCCACTGCAGTTTCACCTTTTTGCTTTGGTTGAAATGATTTTCGTTGATCGCGAAAATAATAAACATCCCACAACTTGTCATTGGGGACAAAATAAGCAAACCACCATTTTCAACACTTTGCGTAAGGAGACAACAGTACCAGACCACCCCCCCCACAAAAAAAAAAAAAAAAACGGTACATAAAACCTCAACACTGTAATTTCTTTATAAATTTTCATCATACAGATAGGAAATCCTATGCTTTTATAGATGGCCAGTCAAATGAACTACTAAAAAAAAAAAGAATAAATCTACCTGTAATAAATTTAGCACTTAGTTTTAAGAATACCATTAGCATTTTACACAAACATTTTGGTTGATGTTAAGAGAGTATATATTTTAAGCAATTTTATTTATTTCATGGGAATTTTAATGTCCATATTTCCAACAAAACTGCATGATTAGAGACCCAGTTTACACCTCACCCACGCATTGACCAGGGAAGCAAACTTTGAGTAAGAATTCTCGCTTGAAAAATATGGATAGTGGCAAAACTAATGACGTCACGAAGATAAACAAGAATGCGGGTTTAAGAAAAATGGGTGTGTGTGGGCGGGGAGGGGGGTGTAGCTTACTATTTCCATAACTGACCTAAAGCAGAGAAGGGAGATCAATTTCTGACTGGTGTAGGTCTTGAGGACACTGGTAAAAATGCAACTTCGAAAAGGTTAGAGTACTTCAGAGGGAAATGGATGCATGAAGGGATTGGTGTTAAAGTGTTGTGAACAATTATGTAGCATTAACAGAAAGATGATACAAGCAGGTGATTGGAGAGAATGTTTTCCACAGGAAGTCAAGGTAAGAGAAAAGTGACGTTAAGAGTGTGAGCGTGTTATGACGATGGAAAAGAAGAAACATTAAAAAAATGGTGGAGCATGGTTGAGAGGAGATGTTTGTAAACAAAGACAAATGCCTCCAGGTATTTGTGCAGGCCATGTGACAGTGAAATGAAATCAATACCGGAACTGACACAATATAACTAGTGATTTTTCAGCAGCGTCTTAAAGTCCTTCTGCCTGATCTGTGGGCACATGTGGTGTCCGAACACGCTACTCATTAGATTCGAAGCATGGTGACGAGACACGCTAGAAACAGTAGAGCATAAGTGAGGATGGTTCTTCAGTTCATCAGATTTACACGATACCTTTCCAAGCATTTGCCACTACCATACACTGTTTGTGTGGCAGGGTCTTTACAGTAGTTTTTCAGGTCTACACTTCAGCACTTGAGTGAAGTGTCGTGTTTTCATATTTTATTTTTAGTGCCACCACATTTCTTTTTTTTTTTAATTGAGGAGAGCTGCAAGAAGAGACAAGTTAAATAAGGCTATATCTTTTTTTTTTCTTTTTTAAATGCGTGTGGATGGTGAACTAAGTGAATTTTTCTCTTTGAAAGTTGGGTTGAAACAGGGATGTGTCATGTCTCCATGGTTGTTCAATCTGTACATGGATGGGGTAATAAAAGAGGTACAAGGTAGGGTAGTGGATGTTGGAGTGGCCCTGGTGAGAGAGGATAGTGTTTGGAAACTCCCTGTACTGTTGTTTGCAGATGATACCGTGTTGTTGAGTGAAGACGAAGGGGAGCTGCAAGGCTTGGTGGATGAGTTTGAGAGAGTGTGTAAGAAACGGAATCTAAAGGTGAATGTAGGGAAGAGTAAAGTGATGGTCTATGAGAGAGGTGAAGTCAGTGAATGTACAGCGAGGTTGGATGGTGAGGAATTGGAAAATGTGAGTACGTTTAAGTACTTGGGTAGTGTGATGAGTAAGGATGGAGGTTTGGAGGGTGAAGTGCTTGAAAGGGTACAGCAGGGAAGAAAGGTTGCTGGTTCTTTGAAAGCAGTGATAAGAAACAGGGAAGTGAGCATGGAAGTGAAAAAGTTACTACATGACAGTATTGTGATACCAACTCTAACGTACGGAAGTGAAGCTTGGACGTTGTTGGAAGGACACAAGTCAAGAGTGAGAGCCGTGGAAATGAGTTATTTAAGAGGAGCCTGTGGAGTCACATGGAGAGACAGGCTGACGAATGAGGATATAAAGGAGCGTTGTGGTGTTGATGTGGATGTGATAGGAAGCGTTATGAGGAACACACTGAGGTGGTTTGGCCATGTGGAGAGGATGGAGGATCAAAGACTGACGAAGAGAGTGTATGTGAGTGAGGTGGAGGGGGAAAGAGGGAGGGGGAGGCCGAGGATGAGATGGAGAGATGGGGTGGAGAGGTATATGAGAGAGGGGTGTGTGAGTTGGGAGCAGGGGAGTGAAATGGCGGGGGACAGGGCGACTTGGAGGCGATTTGTTTGTGGCCACCCCAAACGGGATTGAGGCGTCTGGCAATAGATAGATAGATAGAAGAAAGAACAAAAGGCCAGAAGCCCACAAGACTGTTCTCTCCAATAAAACTCAAAAACAAGATAACAGAGAGCTAAATTCAAGATCTGTTCATTTCGAGATGCCTGGACACACTGCGTTTGAAAGATTGGATGTCATAGGCAGTAGGAAATATGTAAGAGTAAGCAACCGGGTATTTTGTTGCTGAGGCATCTGTGGACTTCCTGAGTCTGTCTGATGCCAGCAGACTTCTTGCAAATTCTGCTGGAGAGGCAGTTTTATCTGTAAACAGTGTAGTCGTGACACTCGGCAACACACACAAAGGAACTCTCCACCAGTGAACTGAAATATCGTATGAGAGGGAGAGCAACTACACTTCGTGGGGGTAACATCTAAGCTTTCAATTAAGCATCCAGTAGCAATACGGGATCTTTAAGATCAACCTGAAATCCTGATGGTAGAGCAACGGGCCTACATCTCATAAATACAGATTAAAACAGTTCCAAAGTTGGCCTGTTGCATACCTGAAGGACTGGGAGCAACGGTTATACTTTGCAGTTTGAAACGTCACTCATACGGACAAAGTAATTTTAGCAGCAAAGAGAATATAGTCCACCTGATTTAAGTTATTCCATGCCACAATATTCGCTTCCTTGACATAACGTGGCAGGCAACAAGTGAACAATAATGAGCAACTCAGGCACTTATCCCCATTACCACGATCAGAACGGTACACCCTTTTTGTCTGTATCAAAGGATACTTGAGGTTTCAATCCAAGAGGGTCCCGTGTCCTGATTACCTGTCCAATAACGAGATTTTGTATCCAGACGACGAAAAAATGTGGCATAATTGGATCCAAATTAGGAACTTCTGATTCTTCCTCCTCGATGTCAGTTTTGGGACTAGATTTAATAGCTGTATGTCAGAGAGGCGAGTTTCCAATTTATCATCATCATTATCATGGTGGTAGTTGTTGGTGGCGACGGTAGGTAATGGTGACCATAATCCACTCACATAATGTAGCGCTGCCTACTTCTTCCTTCACCTTCATCATTCTTTTTCTGTGTCTGCCGTCCTCTCTTACTATTTCTCCCATCTTTCCTGTCACGTTTTATTACTCCTCTTTCTTTTTCAGGTGGATTTAAATTGAGCGACAAGCAAAGAGTTTCCTGTAAGCCAGGAAACCATTTACGCTGGGTGGTAACCATATAACCAACCATACGTGTTCCATATCCGTCAGCAAATGGGTGGGAGGAAGGTTAGTACTCCTCTCCTTAAAACAACTAACTAATAGTCAAACTGCCACCCCTGACGGGATTATGGTTTCTGGCTCTAAAAAGATAGATCATCATCATCATCATCATCATCAAATCACCGGTCACCACCACCGCCATCCCCATTACCATCAATATCATCATCATCATCACCATCACGCCATTGTCTTTACTTCCCACTCCTATCTGTAGAAAGAGAGATCCAGGAAATGTGGACAGGAAAACACAATAGCAGAACCATCAACAGACCGCCCTTTGAAATGGGATGCTCGTATATATTCATTAACATTATATCCAAACTTCATTAAACTTGGCCCCATCTCTCATAGCAAACAAATATATTTCATTCAGTATTCATTGGCACTGTTGCATAAGAGGACATCACACTACCCATCAGCTACAAAGCGCTTATGTAATGGCTGCGTGTTATATAATGTATCTGTAAGCAGGTCCCTCAATAATGAATATGGATATGTTTCAATAATAAGCTAAAGAACAGTTGTTCTATGTCTGATGTGTCATTCCAGAATAACACAAACTAAAATCATCGGCATCACACAGATCACATTCCCCAGTAACTGTAGGTCATTGATTACCTTGCCGTAACCCAGGAAGTCTCTTGAAAGATTCCTTGAACAATAAGTACAGACATCTGGTGGAAATCAGAATGTCAGATAATCGTAACTGAGAGAAAAGTTATGATAAAAGATATTAGACTGTTGCGAGTAAAATCATTAACTGCAATAAATACATAAATAAGGCCGTGTGATCAATTCATGTAATGAAGATAAAATGTCTCTTCAGCCATGTACTACTGTATGTTTGCACTTTCCAGAAGGCCAGTACTGAACTTCATATATAAAAGAGAGCTGAAACGAACATTGTTAACTATTTTACCCTAATGAAGATGTTAACAAACAGACAAGAACAGAATAAATGATCTCCTGCTCAACAAAGAAAATTAACATCAGAAACAGACCTACTTGCACCTGGACCAAAGACATGACACTGCTTCCATGACAATGTACGCGACTCGTACTGATAGAGGGCAGCAGGCATCATAGTATACATGCACTATTCTCGGCACTAGAGAACAGCATAAAGCCAAACAGCAATAATTTCAACGAGGTTTGTGATTTCGTTCGGGGTTGGCAGCAGTGGTAGGCTATAATTAATACAGTGAGGAGTGAAACAGTAATAGAGTATTTTATTTAATATTTTATGAAGAAACTGGTTATGAACGACACGCTTTTTATTACATTATGGAGCAAAATTAAATCAACATGGATATGCTTATTTGATATACTTATTGTTACATTACAGTATAGTAATTAATCACCAAGGGTATTTTTTTTTTCATTCTGCACAACATCAGTGCGTCAAATATAAATGAAACCCCGGTATAATAATCTACATATTTCCTCTCATAAACTGGTTACTTACCTTTTTGGTCAGAATATGCAATCCATACAAACGTCTGACCTTTCTAATCACTTGAGGGACCCATCCCCTTACACCTTTGTGCAGGCAACTGGAAGTTTTTATAAGATTTAGCGTTCAGTGTTTTTAAATGTTTTGTGTTTTTTCAGTGTTTTTCCTGTTTGCTGTCTTTTAGTTTTTCTTTTATTTATGTTTTGTTTTCTTGTCTGCTTTTATTTTTTGTCGTCGTCTTTTTGATAGATTTCCTGCGGCAAATGACCCTGGCAGTTGCGCCGCCAGTTTTTATTTCACTTAATCAGTCATCCATTATTAGGAACACTTCTTTCTCCAGCTGCTGTAAGTCTACAGTAGCGCTGCTATAAACCAAAACATGATTTTACTAGAAAGCACTGAAAGAGCACATAGCCTACCTTAGTCAGTGCCAGTGCCAATGAAAAGGATCCGGATTCGGATCCGTGGAGGTACTGTGTGGAATACATAGAATCCGGATCTATCCTCAAATTTAACCTAGTGTTCCTTGACCCATCGCACACTCTTCCTCAAAATTATATTGAATTTCATTGAGAACTTTTGTAGATATTGTGCTGGATACATACGATCCGGATCCGGATCCACTAAGAAATTTAATAAATACTTTCTTGGCCCATGGCCCACCTTTCCACAAAATTTCATTGAAAATCAATGATAACTTATTGTGCGGGATACATAGGATCCGGTTCCGGATCTGGATCCGCCCTGAAATTTAAGCAGGTCTCTCTTGGCCCATGCCCCACGTTTCCACAAGATTCCATTGAAATTCATTGAGAACTTTTGGAAATATCGTCTAGACAAACAGGCAAACACAGAATACTATCACTGGCGTAGGTAATTATCAGTCAAAATCCTGTCGCCCACCATGGTTGACATTAATCATTGCTTCACCGAAACAGTGAATCAGAGGAATGAAACGTTGCTCCTTAGAAATCGCGTAATCATATTGTTTTAAGTATAAACCACCAAACCGTTACTCTAATACGAGCATTGCTATAATATCTCCAGTCTTTCTTTTGCCTTAAGACTGCTTTAAAACAATTTTCTACTGTAAATTACGTCAATGCTAATATATGTGTTGGGATTGTGTACACTTGCAATCAAATAAGGGTGGGAAGGGGAAACCTCCATTTCGGGTGGCCTACCTTTTTATGGAGGCAGTTGTACTTCAGTTCTGATTCTTAACCTTTTCGAAAACATGTTTGATTTATTATATTTCGTTACTGTCATACGAGTTACATGTAAGTACTGTACTTGGAAATTACCTTGCGATAATTAAATGATACTGGTAAATCGAGGGTACATCATGCTTCAGAAATTATTATGAAGATATAACAGTTTTATTAAAGGATCATATCGCAATGTATAGGAGATAATACTGCACCATATTAATTCAGTTAATACAATTCAATATATCATCGATAGAAGCTCATGAACTTAAGCTAATAATAACGTTCACTATTCTCCTCCTCCTTTAACTACTGGCATAATGGTATCTCCTGTAATTATATCACTTTTTCCATGTTATCTTATTCTCGTACAGCTGTCGGTAATTGGACATGGGTATTAATCTGGCATCCAACTACTGTATGTAAAGGGGCTGTCTCACCTGTTACGCTCTACTTTACAGAGCCATAACAGGGAGGGGGAAAGGGTTGCGGTTGGAGCGGGTCCCTCTCACTCCTCCCTGACGAGCAGGAAGTAAATGCTGATCAGGATTAAGTCTAATCCGAGAATGTCGTGAATTTTTGAAGGTGTATTTTGAACTTTTAATGATTTTTTCTCTCAGTAGAACTGGTTTGGAAATCAAGGACTGTTAAGCTATAACCCCTGTATCATGATTATATTAATATAGGATGTGAGGAAGAGATGCTTTCACGTGGTGGCACCGATACAACCCGGCGTTGGACATACCGGTCATAAAATCATCCATCAACCCCCTCCCTGTCCTCTAAAATGGCCCATTGTGGAATGCAGAATGGGGTACCGTTCGCCAGCAGACCACAGGGTTCACATTTTGATGACCGTGAGGCTGAAACTACTCCTACTGTTACCAGAGGACAAATTCACGATAAAAGATACAATCAAACCCCACTAGTAACTATGCTTTCTTTTTTTGCAAGAAGGACAAGGAAAGAATAATGCAGAGTCTTGCTATGTTTCTTGTTCCTCCTGCAAAAAATATTAATAATAAATATGTTATTATTTAATTTACCTACGAAACGGAAAATATTTTAGGCTATAATCTTTTTTCTGTATGAAGAGCAAAGGAAACCAGTGTACAGATTCTTCCCATGCAGTTAGTTTTTCTCGCAGAGAGAAATTTAAGTTACAACAGAAAATCGATCAGAGTAATAGTTGTTATAACCCAGGCTCATCTGGGTGTGAACCTGTGGATTGCACGCTGAGGAAGCCATTTTCCCACAATCCACCATCCTCCTTTCGAGTGACCGAGGGGGAGCTGAGGGATGTTTATATACGCTGGCAAGGAAAGTCGTCAAGCCATATCGGTGCCATCAAATAAGGGAGTTCCTCACAAGCATATACTGTAAATATGTTCGAGAATCCCATCCCGGCTTATTCATTCTTGCCCATATACCCTCCCCTGGTGCTGGAGTTGGACGCCTTCCAGTGGTAGCGCTGATATAGACTGGCAGCTCAAAGGTATGGTTATACAAAAAGCCCCTCAGCTAATCTCCTGTACCTTGAATGGAGGATTTTGGACTGCATGGGAAGGGCAATACAAAGGGTACTACACAGGAATGCAAATTGCAGCAAATCTATTGGTCCTTTCGACGCTGTTGGTTAAAGAATAGGTTATGACAATATGACTGTTCTATTACTCAGTGACTGTAAGAGCAGAGAAGGAAGGCTCTAAATTAAACCGTCTGACGGTAAGAAGAATTGGTGAAGGGGTTAAGGGGAAGCCTAACGAGTTGGAGTGGTTAGACGTAGCCTTCGTTAACCCCTTCACTGCTAGAGATCTTCCCTAAGCTACACTGTGTCGTTTCTTTGGCCGCATGAACATATGAATTATAACGCTATCGCAGTATCCGTTATGCCCCCACCTATCCGTCGCCAATTCAGTTTTTGCATAACACTGAGACATAGTTCAGTTGCCGCTGATGATGATAACCTTGCTGTTCTTGTTGTCTCATCTAAAAGCGAACTTCGGTGAACTGAGGGATGAAGTTACTCATGTCCTACAGTTCATCGTCATTTTTTCGAGGGATACGGAGGGACATGAGGGACGTTTGCATAACCAGAGTGCGGATTATAGGGAAAAATATGATAGGTTGTCGATATACCGTAAATAATATGCACAGACTTTTGGAGCTGACTGGAATCATATATTGTGGGTCCCTTTGATTGATGTTCTATGGTAATGAGGCTGCGGGATAATGCGCTGCTCGCTATACTGTTCACGTGGATTTCAGTAAAATGGTTTAAAGTTGGGCACAATATTCACGGCGTGTTTTTGCTTCATTACCTGCTCTGCTGTCATTTAATTCGTTTGTCGTGAACCCCATTTGCCACGGGACGTAATTACACACCACGCTTGTGTGTGTGTGTGTGTGTGTGTGTGTGTGTGTGTGTGTGTGTGAACAAAATTATTCACATAATTTTTTTGCGATTTTAACTGAACGTGGAATAATAGCTGATGATAAACCACCTACTGTTTTTTAAGCAGTGGATTCAGGGCCAAAGAGATATGTCAAATTCTGACCTAGAAATGTCAGCATAATTTTTTTTTCTTCTTTCGATTTTATTCAATTTTGAGAACGATTTGTTAAAGGTCAAGGTCACAAGACAATGTCAGATTTCGACCCGGGTGCACGAGTAGTAAGAAAATACTTAAAAATCGGCTGAGAAGTAGTCAGGGACCTGACCAATTGAAGTCAATATTATATGGCAAGGTGAATAGAAATACGGTATTAGTTTTTTATGTGAATTAGGCAATACTTTGATGAAAGGTTCGTGATGAGGCAAGAATAAAGGGAATCGGTTTTGAAAACAATTGGTAAAAAGGTCAAGGTCAAAGGGCAAGGTAAAATGATTGCGCTTACAATTCACAGTTTTCATTAAATCTGGAAGAAACTATGGAAAGTAAGGATGCATGATTCTCTTTTGAGAGCAATAGGTCAAAAGTCAGGGTCACTGGGCAAGGTCATTTCAAACTGCACTGAAACGATTTGGACCAAAGTGGATGGAAGTGTTAAAAGTCAGGCTAGGATGAAGCACTTTGACTTTGAGACAAACTGTTCAAAGGTCTAGGTCATTGGGCAATGTTAAATGTTAGGCACATAGACCAAATAACCTAATATGTAAGTGAAGAGGAGATTTACTGGCCAAAGGCAACAAGTAGCCTATTATACAGAATGAAAAATGATGTAATTACTGCCCACCTATGTTTCTAGTTGCTGACTGAGGCTCTTGTACCTGGTAACAAAACTCATGTGAGCAGAATATACTTGCTTCAAAATGAGGTATAAAAAAAGACCAACTGATTGACTCGTGTTGCACTCTTTGCGTGCTCTTTCTTAATCTCTATGTTTTCTAACTACCGTCAGACGATTGTACTAAACCGACGGAAAACTCTCTTAATGAAGGGATTGGCACAAGTTGCATCTAAACTTACCAGATCG
Source organism: Coenobita brevimanus (assembly GCF_032717465.1). Classification (NCBI taxonomy): domain Eukaryota; kingdom Metazoa; phylum Arthropoda; class Malacostraca; order Decapoda; family Coenobitidae; genus Coenobita; species Coenobita brevimanus. The sequence goes on from NC_137029.1 coordinate 3,867,329, forward strand.
ACTTTTTTAGATAATAAAATCGTCTGACAGTAGGAAAAGTAGAAACAAAAATACGTTATCGTGGTAAAGTGGTTAATCCCTTCACTCCCAGGACGGCTTTTTTTGTTGCTTTTAAGACAATCAAGCTATTTCTACAAAGTAAGGGAGACTTTTCACAATGGAAAGATTATTATATAGAGCCATCACTATTCACCCTTAATGCACCAGGTCTTACCTTTGTTATGCACTGTATTAAAATAGTGGAAGCCTACTAAGAGAGAGAGAGAGAGAGAGAGAGAGAGAGAGAGAGAGAGAGAGAGAGTCCTTTGTGCTGGGCTTGGCAGCTTAATCACTTGAATAACATGCAACTATATATCATTAACCACAAGCTCATCATCATCGTCATCATCACAACACTATTTCCCATTAATGCATGGAGAGGAGGGATCCAGGAGAAGTTGCAGGAAAACACAAACTTAGAATAACCATTAGAGTAACGAGCGGCGTAGGCCATACGTCCATTCACAAATCATTCAAGTTCAATAAATTCACGTCTCCAGAACACTAACTTATCTTCCATGACGCGCAAAATGAGTGTTTCATAATACTTCTCATGTGTGCGTATCTACACAGTCTGTATTAATTTATTTCAGCAGTTCGTAAAAGCTTCTGTCTCAACAGCGTCCACACCTTGCTTATATTGCTCCTTACTTACTACAGTATATCTGTTCACCTTCTTGCTCTTCTGCGATGCATCTTTTCTTCAAAGTGAATTATACGTATGCTTTTCACACCCGGTGCTCTATAGGCTCTGGACCACTACATCTTCACGTGGTGGTACGATAATATCCCAGTTATAGCAGCGTCCTTCAGTTCCCTCTCAATCCCCCGAAAAGGGACTGGTGAACTGCAGGACAGTTGACATCAGCCTGCAGTCAGTCAATTCATGTTCAAACTAGAGGGGCACTCAGTGTAGCGCATCTCCATAAAGGGCACCGTAATTTCCAAACCACTCTTCATCGTGGGTTAGGTTTTCTCTTCTACTGATTAGGATTTCACAAAAAATGTTTTTAGGATCCAGAATTTGTAATACGATCCAGATTGGTCCCCCAAATTAATCGATTGTTCCCCGTGACATGGGCTATCTACCCACCAAATTTGGTCCAAATCTCTCTTTTTAATTTTTGAGTGATCCTGCTAAGAGAAACACAAACATACAGACAAACAGAGGTAAAAACATACTCTCCTTGTCAGAGAGAATGAGTCTGTGGCATCATCATTGTCATCATATTCATCCACGTACAGTGTTTACTTCTTCCCTGCGATGACCGTATTTATTCTCCCCACTTCCGGACAATTTTTGCCGAGGGAAGGCCTGTTTAACTAAACGTATTAAATCTAACCCCTGTTATCCCCTTTGACGAGATGATAATTATGTTTGATTCCTGCTACCGTCAAATGATGCTTCACCTCAGGAAAGTTATGTCTCAGAGAAGGGGTTAACAGTTTACGGTTCTTCCTTTTCTTTCCACATACCAATGAATTTTCTGCTATTGTAACTTACAGAAACTCCTGTAATATGGCGCTTATCTTTATCCTTATCTCAAATCACCTGCTTATTATCGATAGCTGTGAAATTTCCAAAGGCTCCTGGCCTTTGGTTCGCATAAAAACAAGACTAACAACGTATTTCTAATTGTTTTCATTCTACCGTGAAACCATTTTCTTGAGTTCAGGAGAAAATGTATTTAGCTGTTAATTGTTAGATAAAGACGTCCACAACCCTTCCACTTCAAGACGTCTCCCTCAGACTTACTTATATATTGTTGATGCCCCAAGAATAAATCAGCAAATACTTCATCTGATTCAAGGGACTCAATGCCTACTGAACGTTATGATGAAACAGCTTATCTTATTGCGACATATTACATAACCCCTCCTGGCAGATTTACTGGTCTCTTTAGTCTCAGAGGTTTCAATGTCTGAGTCCGGATTTACATACAGATTTACGACCAATTGTTTATTGTAACTTACATTATTTTTCCTGGAAGGACAACATACATGGCAGGTTTCTGCACACTCTTTTCCTTTTCCATCATTTAGCAACAAATCATAATAATGCTTGTCGTTGATTATTTTATCTATTACGGTCTGGCTCTGAAGTCTTCCTGATCCCTCTTGTACAAGCCCATCATAGTTACGAAATGTAGTTAATTAATGGTGTGTGTGTGAATCCAGGCTCTGCTCTTCTTGGTATAACTCGTGACAAGGAGGTTATGATACTCCACATACCAGTGTGCTCCAATTCCAGCTTAACATAGTGGAGAATATCTGGCATCAGCAACTTCATATTTGCCTTCAACGTTGTTGTGTCGCCATTCTTAGAACACAGCACTTGAATTTCCTCATGGTTGACTCCTACTGTTGCAACATACTGTCTGTTGTCTTCTGATGATAGTTGATCCACCTTAATATTAGGGAAAATTTTCGGCCTTTTGAGGCTATTTCTCATAGCTCAGTGGCATAATACGAATACAACAGTTTCGAGCCTATCTGTGGCACTTTTTCATGACTTAACACCAGATCCGATTTTTTAATGTTATAATTCATCACTAAAGATAGCAAGATTGTAATTTTATATCAAGTTATAATAGAACTACTTGTACTGTATGGTACTTTTCCAATAATCAGTTCCCCATTTTGGGAGAAGTAGAGCCAAGTCCTCCTTATCTTACTGAAGGAACACACAGTTTATCCAGTTGAGAGGTAGAGGCACCATCCCATTATCAGTCAGTTTTGGTAATAGGGTTGGTTTCCGTGTTTCCCTTTTCCTTGTTCCGACGTCAACCCTTCGAATCTGGGTTCGTAATTTTTTACCGATTCTTTTTGTCTCTTGGCAAATTTCTCCAGCTCAGCAAAGACTTTTTGAGATGAAGGGGTTAGATATAGGCTTAATCAACCCCCTTTAGTGCTAGGATTGAATGTAATCATTGAATAAAATATTCATTAAATAAAACATTCTTGATAAAGTGAATAAGACATTATCGTATTGAAGAGGTTAATGAACTAACAAAATCACCAAAAAACGCCTTTTGAAATCTGGTCAAATACAACCGTTTCCACTAATGTGCCTGGAAATTAACTAGATGTAGACAGACCAAGTAATATTCTATTAATTAACAGGTTCCTGGCTGCCAGTCACAGGTGAAGGAACATCATTATAGTCGGTTTGGTTTCTGCTAATAGAACTTGGCCATTCTCACAACTTGATTTCGATGAGTCTTAGTTATGATATTGAAGAGTCTGCTTGGCATCAGTTTGACTACGTTTAGCCATCAGCTAAGATGAAAGTGGTTAATGATCGTTGTCAGGTTACGGTATATGGATTGTACTTATGACAAAGTGAAGCTAGAAGGTGCAGCCTGACTAACGTAACCGCTCTCAAAGCATTTGGTTTCCCTTCCCCTCTGATGCTTTTGTCATTGTTCATATGCAACCAGATATTATTGGAAAGTGGCTTACTAGGGATATCCAGGGTTGTATGGACATTGGTATGACAGAGACCTTACTGAGCAGTCATATTTCTTGGCAGTAAATGTGAATTAGTTTGAAGATATGTATTTACAACAAAAATTTATTGAAAATGGAAAAAAATTTTCGGCATCACACCGCTGGTTTGAACGCTTCGCATCAAATACCCAACGTCCATTCAGTGCTGGTGTGATAGTAGTAGAGATAATGTACTTCCAGGACATGTCGGTGGGCGCTGTGAAAGATCGGTCAAGATTCACGCTATTTCGGGCAGCAGTTCACTGTTGTACCGCTGACCACCAACAGCATGGCAGTTTTGAGGGGCTCTGTACTATTAGAGCTATATTTAGTACCAGACAGAAAAAACTTGTTGATGGTAATAATAATAATAATAATAATAATAATAATAATAATAATGTCACGATAATAGTAATTATATTATTATTATTATTATTATTATTATCATTATTATTATTATTATTATCATCATCATCATCATCATCATCATCATCATAAACTATTATACTCTTAGCAAAACTACTTTTGGCATACTGATGGAGGAAGAGGACATGGAGATTAGTGTACAGTCAGCAAAAAATAAATAAATAAATAATATAAATAATACACTTTCGTGACTTCTGTTTCAAATTTTGAAGCACAAGAATAAACGCATCAATAGTTCATTAAAATAACATAGTAATATACACATTTCATAATTTTGTTACTCAGTATTTCCAGACACATAAAGGCAAAGAAAAAATATCACTCGGTATCAAATTCATTGAAATTATGGGTCTCGAAGCTACTTTTGTTATGTAGACAAATTTAAAACCCTTGCATATTTTCAGTTCAAACCTACATTTTAGTCATCTGGGTGCACGACATCATTCTTGTATCATACTTTCCTCCTTAATTTCCCTAGGTGGCTGTATGGTCACCCCACTTACATCAATACTTATAATGTTGTCCCCAAAATGGCGGACCATATTTCACGGAGGTATGACAAGAAACTGAGTAAAGGTATTGGAAGACGTTAAGTAAATGTATGTAAACCAACTCCTTAAAATTTATGCAATTATCCAAGTGATGTGTTCCCTGCGCTCTCATATGCGTAAATTTATTTGTGTATGATGTTTGCATATATTGTTCAGGAATAAAGCACGCAGTACGTGTGAATAATCGGCATTTCTTGACGATAAATTGTTATACCTGTACAATTAAAAAAATGCAGGTTCTGTAATAAATAAAGCTACGAAAAAGAGATTAATATAGATAATATAAGCTGTATGCCAATGCAGAGAAGGTGTAGCGTGAATCACTTGAAGCAACATAATAACTATCTATTCATCTATGTAAATTCTGACGTCTCAATTTCAGAATGAGTGGTCACAAAAGACTCGCCTCCATGTTGCCCTGTCCTCCGCCACCAAGCTGTCTTCCTTCCAACTCAAGTCCTCCTTTCCTATATACCTCTCTACTCCGTCCCTCCATTTCATCCTAGGTCTTCCCCTGCTCCTCCACCTCACTCACACACACTCTAAGTCAGTCTCTCATTGCCCGTTCTGTTTATATGGCTAAACAATCTCAACGTACTTCCATTGCATTCCAGCACATCCACATCAACATCCCATTGCTCCTTCACTTCCTTATTTGTCTGTCCACTTAACGCCATATGCTTCTCCCAAATAATGCACTTCAACTCGAACCGCTCTTGACTTGTATCCTCCCAGCAGAGTCCAAGTTTTGCTTCCCTACTTTAGAAAGGGTATCACAATATTGTCGTGTAGCGATTTCTTTACTTCGATAATCACTTCCCTATTCCTTATCACTGAGCTGTGTAAACCTGGAACCTTTCCTCCTTGCTTTACTCGTCCTAGCACTTCATTCTCTAATTTTAATCTTTGCTCATAGTTCTACCTAAGTACTTAAAAACAATCACATTCTCTGTGTCCTACGCTCTGTGATTTCATTCCTGTCAAAGATCACAACTTTACTTTGCTGGACTCACTTCTAAGTTTTGGTTCGTACACTGACTTCCAGACTCATTCACCAGGCATTGCAACCCCCATTCCTTATCACTTAACAATACACTGTTTTAATCCGCCCCGTCCCGACCGATTTTCCACCACTGAGTCCCCCCAATCCCAACCAATTTTGGAAAAAAAAAATTTTTCACTCAAACCTCCGCTTTTGTTGAGAAACATCGGAAGTTCAAAGAGAAAGCGCTCACCTGAGGTTTAAAATACTCAGTACAGGTAGCAATACTCCTTACCCTACTGGGTTTTCTATCAGGCTCACTCCAAAGAAAACGAGTTCTATGGGAGGGTAACTATTCCACAGCACTCATAAATGGTATTTATCTATTTGGTACGAATTTATATGTAGTACGAAAGTATATTGGTTTTCACACAGTAATATAGGCAATATAAGCATTGTTTCACTCACCAAACACATCAACATACCTGAACTTTATTGGCGACACTACCTGATCATCATTTCTGACTGTTTCTTCCTCTAATGCTACGTAAATACATTGTCATTGATTGGGGAATCACGCTGGCCCTGAATTTCGTACCGTGGCACAACATGTCTTTACTGGCCAGGTCACTGGTAACAGGTGAATTGCCGAGACAATGGCGTGCTGGGGGAGGGGAGGTCATACTGGGTAAGGCATTGTCCCTGCCTGACATCTTGTAGAGGAAGGTGTCCCGCGTATTCGTACCAAAAATCATGCATGAAAATTGAAAATTGTGCAAATTAGGGGCCTTGCAATTGATGCACATTTATATACGTCAACTGGACTGACAGTGACAAAACGTTTGGATGTATATATACATCAACGGGACGCGGCGGGTTAAACAAACAGTAATACATGACATTTTCAGACCCTACCCTTTCTCAGTAAGGATATTCCATCGTCCAATACTATTTTTTTTTAAATACAGTGCTTTCTCTACTAACTCAAGGCTATCATATCAAATAAGCGATGTAATATTTTCTTGAATGAGATACCATTTAATCAATCTCAGTCCTGTAATCTCATCCACAATAGCGTCAACTTCTACTTGGACTAGAACTGGAGGATTTTATGCAGCTAACGGTGGATAACAGGAACCTTGGAGTGTTAATATTGTCTCCTATTATTTTTCTCTGGTTGCATTAATTCCAGTGTTATATATGGATTAACCCGAGGTTTTATTATTCACTTAGGAAAGTTTGAAAAATTGTTAATATTGTCCCATTCTCCCTTTCATAGCGAGACAAATTTGACAGTTTATTCAAACCTACACTACTTAGTATTATTCAGCTAATAATGAAACACATCAGCTGAAAATGTAAATCAAGGCTGATTTTATCCTTTTTACTCTGTGTTGGCCTAAAATTGCAGTTTGTCCTTGAAAACTAAGTTGTAACAAGATATTAATGCTAGACTATGCTACTAGTTATGAAGTGCTATAGAAAGAATGCATGTCACTAGTATTTTCTTTTTCTACCATTGAGAAACGTTAAACGAGCTGCAAAATAAGGACCAAGCTAAGGTAAAAATCGTATAACACATATTGCAGACCTCCGTGCTCAATGCTAGCAATCCTACTCCCAATAGACGCAATGTTCAAGGGAATCAAGAATTTAATCCTCGTGCTGTCATCGTTATCAGCGTATTGTGGACTGGAAGAGGATGGAGAATGATGTGGCAGATAAGGGAGTGAGTAAACAGGTATATTGGAGAACAGCATAGCAAGTGAACATCAAAGTGAGAAAGTGATTCAAAAGGTATATATATATATATATATATATATATATATATATATATATATATATATATATATATATATATATATATATATATATATATATATATATATATATATATATATATATATGTATATATATATATATATATATATATATATATATATATGTATATGTATATATATATATATATATATGTATATGTATATGTATATATATATATATATATATATATATATATATATATATATATATGTATATATATATATATATATATATATATATATATATATATATATATATGTATATATATATATATATATATATATATATATATATATATATGTATATATATATATATATATATATATATATATATATATATATGTGTGTGTGTGTGTGTGTGTGTGTGTGTGTGTGTGTGTGTTTTGTGTGTGTGTGTGTGTGTGTGTGTGTGTGTGTGTGTGTGTGTGTGTGTGTGTGTGTTTGTTTGTGTGTGTGTGTGTGTGTGTGTGTGTGTGTGTGTGTGTGTGTGTGTGTGTGTGTTTGTGATAGTTTTTCAGTAATGTCGGGGAGGTGCAATATGTACATAATCCTGCCACTAAATGTTAGAGAACCGATTGCCATTATAGATGGTGAAGAAGAGCATGATATGTATACTAAATTCAGCTCTTCCTAATAATGTCAGGAGTGATCGTATAAGGAATAACAGTTCTCCGATGTCGTCTCTTCATTGTCTCCACTGACTGTAGTTAGGTGCTCCCTGTATTTCTATAGCTGGTGTATACCGTAGGACTCCTAGGCTACAGGAATATTGTTGGCTTAGTCTCTATCTCTCTTTCCCCTCTCTGTGCTCCAGTAGTGGTATAACGGATAAGGCGTACTGTGTAGGGGATTTTTTTAGGGCAGTGAACAGAGAGAGAGAGAGAGAGAGAGAGAGAGAGAGGCGCGTTACAACGACAAAGCCTCGCATGCGTCTGATGTATCTCGCCAGCCACAACCTCAAGGCATCACTTAAATGTAACCTAGACTCCTACCTCAGCATCTCAGCACTATTTAGTAGAGCAGAATGTAATCTCATATTTGCGAAAAATTTCTATTTAGTAGTCTGTGTAAGGTTTTCTTTACAAATTATCTCATTCAGACAGAAACCTTTGCATCTTAACAGTTAACAATATCCTAATATCAATATATTTTTCCTTAATCCAACTGCCATCATCATCTGAGTGTTGCGGGTTGGGGAGGAGTCAGACTGAAAATTAATGGGGAAGAGGGTAAACAGCTAAAATGGAGAATAACTGAACCGGTAGTAAAGGAAGTAGCGTAGTATGTGGACAAGATCAGGAAAACAAGCAAATAGCTCAATATGTAAACAGTACAATGATGAACTATATAAGCAGGAATGTGGGACAACACATAAGTAGGGTAGCAGTTAAAAAGGTATGTACAAATGAGGACAGTAATCTTGCTTCACCTTTTATTCGAACAATCCTGAAACACTTACATAGCATTCTGAAAAGTTTGTTGGATTCAGTAGATCACAATACCGGGTTTCAAAAGTTATTGCTCACTATTTCGTTAATTTTCCTAATGAAGTGAATAGATATTTATTTCTGCAATTGTACGTACGTAAGTCGCTCGACGGGTAAAGGATGGGATGGTAATAAGGCAGAAAATTAAGTGGCTCAACAGGTAAACAGGACAGCCGTACAAATGCATAAGAAGGTTGTTCTGTAGTTAAGGAGGATAACTTTAAAATGACATATAATTAAAGTAGCTCAACAGGGAAATTGGACAACAGTGAAAAGGTATGCAAGAAAACTGCTGAAAAGGTGAACAGGATAATGGTGAAAAGGTAAGAAAGTAGTTTAGTAGATTTGTTTGGCAGAGACTTCATTATTCCCTTCATTACCTGGCGTCTCCCGTAAACTGAACGGAAAATGGGTGCAGGTAACAAGAAATAAATCCCGCCCCCCCGTCACATATCTTCAGGCAAACCCAGGTGAAGAACGAAGAAGGACAGGTGTTAGGAAGCAGGAAAAGTGGGTGGGTAGGTGGACAGGGACTGAGCAAATAACAGAGAAATTGTATTCATTTCAGAGTAAGGGGATTGTTTAGATGATTTATTGCAGGAACAAAACACTTCCCTTCGAAGATATGATTTGTTCCAGAAAAGCATAGTTGATTCAGTTTTACCTGGAGGAGATTTTCGTCCTCCTGCAGCTTATTTCCCGTAGCTTAGTGGCAGAAGACAATATTTCGGCTCATTATCCTTGCCATAAGTTCTAACATTAATCTCTTAGTTGCAGTTAATATCCAAAACAGACAGATGGCAATTTTATGTCGTGTTATAATGAACAAAGCATAGTTGTTGAGGAGGCAAGCACAAGGGAGAAGGGACAGGGGTATGTGTAACGTGATCGGCCCAAGAGTAATAATTAGGAGACAGGTAATCTGCTCGGGCCAATAATCGTATGTAATTGCCCGGCTCCAATGCACTATAATCAACTCTCTCTCTCTCTCTCTAACAGATCGTTAACATGTAACTCATAAAAAAAAAAAAAATGACGTAGATTAGGAAATTTATAATACAATTACAGAACTTTTTTTGTTACCTGACGAAAAACTCTAATCCCACTCAGCCCAGTTGGTGGTCATGTGTTGGCAGACTGAAGAAGAGATATGACTAGTGAGCAGTGAGTCATATTTCACAACTAAGGCTAAATGAGTTTCATGGAACAAGGACTTAGCACTGACGTTGTGGCAGTGACCCTATTCCACCAAGAAAAGAGATCTCGACTGTTTTGAAGAGAGCAGTGTTCGCGCGGCAGTTTTGTGAGAATGTGAGTAAATATGGAATAAGGATGTATTTTTTTTCTTACTCGCCACTCCACTAAGGTGAGTAACAGGAAACATCTACAGGTAAAGCCAATAAATGCTCGCGGGAGGAGTCATTATAAAGGAAACCAGACACATAGAAAGTCAGTAGCCACCCCCAGGCTAATATAGGTTTAGCTTGATTCTGTGTGTGTGTGTGTGTGTGTGTGTGTGTGTGTGTGTGTGTGTGTGTGTGTGTGTGAAAAGAAGAACAAACGAAGAAAACTGGCAAAATGTCAACCTCACTGATGACAAACAAGAGGAATCAAGATTCAACATATTTTCAATTAGATATGCCTGATCTCAATGCATTTGACAGACTGGAGATCCAGTACAGGTGAAAAACATTGGGAGAAAAAAAAAGAAGAATGTAGAGGGACGGCTGCTGCGTCCTTACGTAATGCAGGAGGTAGGAAGGCAGAGTTTAAAAGAGTGGAGGCCTGTGTAACAGGGATATTAAATAAAGGACAGGGCACAGCTGCGAACAAACAGAAACTGAAGGGAACCAGTTAGATGAGGGAAGTTAATAACACGAAAAGTCCTTAATGACATGTTTAGAGGTGTTAGGTGTGATCATCCTCCAAGAAAATAACGGGGACTAAGGTTAGCCTACTTTACCAAGGCATCTACCACGCAATAAGAAAATGTCTGTTACTTTCCTTTCCCATGCATTACATCAAATTCTTCGTGGGCAGAAAAACAAACCTGTCATAGGTTAGGGATATCAATTAACAGGGGAAGGTGTGATGCAGAAGAGGTGAAATATTAGGTGAACTTTTGTTCCCAGCTAAAATTCATACAAGAGGGAATAACGTCTGTCCGACTACAGCATTTTTATAACAGAACAGAGAAAAGAAAAACAAATGAACAAAAAAAAATAATAATCCATACACCAGATTACTGGCGTCCTCCATTCATAAAATATCTGCAACAGTTGGACTTGAACAGCTATAGGTTGAAGTTTGGATGAAAACAACTCTGGGGAAGCGAGTTCCAGAGGGATGCAGTTCGAGGAATAAATGAACTCTGATAGGTAGAAGTTCTGCAATATGGCTGTGTGACATTTCAGTCATGAGCGCTACCAGACTCCCCGGTAGCACGAGGGAAGGCATGGAGAAGTGGCACAATGGACGAACTTCGTCTGAGCGATTACCATAAAAATATCTGTAAAATAGTGCAAGGGAGGCAACATTCCTTCTCACTTGTTGGGGAGGTAGTTGATTTATAATAGAAGAGTTATTGATAATTCTAACAGCTTTGTTCTGATTTTGTCTATTTGCTTTAGTGCAACCTCTCCACATCCAATCCACAAGGGTGAGCAATATTCAAGTTGAGAGTGCGCTTGACATAAATTATAGCTAATTGCTTTTCAGTGGGAAAGTTACTGACCGTACAATAATCCAAGTTTCTTTGAGGCGGTTTTAGCAAGTGATCTAGCATGAGAGGTCCAGCTGAGGGCATTGTTAAATGAGATGCCGAGAATTTTAATACTTTTGGAGATGGGAATATTAGTAGCACTGAAAGTAATATACGAGTCTGACACTACCTGTCTATTAGTAAATTGTATATACTTGGTTTTACTAGCATTAATTGAGACAAAGTTGTTTTGTCCCCATTCACTGATCATAGATAAGTCTTGATTTATGGAGATGGTTGTACTGAGTTGAGAGTTAGAGATATTAGACTCTCTAAATGGGTGTTTGAATGTGAATGAACTGTGAAGTGTTGAGTCATCTGCATATGAATGGATGGGATTGTGGGTGACAGATAAGAGATCATTACTATGAACCGGGAACAGGGTTGGTGCCAGAACTGATCCCTGTGGTGCACTGGCGTGAACTAAGTGGAAATTGGAATATACATCATCTACTTTTACTCTTATTTTTCTGTCGCTGAGATATGAGGAAAGCAAAGGAACAAAAGACCTTAGTCCATAGCAAGGGAGTTTGGACAGCAGGGAACGGTGTCACACTCTGTCAAAAGCTTTAGAAATATCATGGGCTACTGCATGAGTTTCTCCATGTTGGTCAATTGATTGATGGATGGTATAAGTCAGGAGATGACGGATGGTACGAGTCAAGAGACTGAGAATGTCAGTGGTGGATCTTTCGTGGCGAGAACCATATTGTTTATCACTAATTATGTTGTTGGATTCAAGATGTTTAAGTATGTGCTTATTAATTAAAATTTCAAATACTTTACCAAGAGATGTGACAGCTATTGGTCTGTAATGAGTGGGGTCAGAGGAACTTACTTTCTTTGGAATTGGGTGGATACTGGCTTCTTTCCATGAATTAGGGAATGAAGAAGTATGTATACATAGTCTGAATAATTTAGCTAGAACAGAGGCAAGTTTTGGGGAACACTTTTTCAAAACAGTTGGAGGAATTCCATCTGGGCCTGGAGCTTTGTTGGCTGGTAAATTGTCTAGGACGGATTTTACTTATCTTGTCTGTATTTTAAGTGGAACAGTTTTGGGAGAGTCAAGTTCTACTACAGGGACGTTCTGGCTGACTTACTTTATGGCAGAATTTCTGGCAAATGTACTGGCAAAAATATTCGCTTTCCCACGTGGGTCATTTGTAATGTTGCCATCTAAAGATTTTAGTGGGGGAATGGATGATGACTTGTTAAAGTAATTATTGAAAGAATTGAGTGTTGACCAGAATATTCCATTGTCATTAGGGTTGCTAAGTAGTTTTGATGCTTGATTTTGAAGAAAGTTTAATTTAGGAAGATATATTACAGTTTTGGATGGTTTCTAGCAATTTTATATTGACAGAGTGATTTGGATTTTTTTTAAAGTAAGATTTGTGTGCTAATGACTTTTGGGCAGTTGCTCTGGTGCAGTTGCTCTGGTGCAGTTGCTATCAAACTATTTTGGAGAGTTCAATCTATTAGTGCACTGTTGACTTGGTATGAATAAATTCATACCAGCTAGTATTAAGTCATTAATGTGGGACTGAGTAGAATTGACATCACTAGAGAGAAAAGATTGGCATGGAATGTCGGCAAGAAAATATCTAAATCCATCCCAGTTTGCCCTACCAAAGTGCCATCGGGTCACCCTGAGAGTTTCAGAACGGGGAGGTTTGGAGGGGTTAACTAATGAGGCTTTGATGAGATTGTGGTCAGAGGATCCAAATGGTGACAGTACTTCTATCCCGTATTGATCTGGATTATTTGTCAAGAATAGATCCAAGAGATGGGCATTATGGTCAGGATTATCTGCGATTCTGGTTGGTTGCTTTAGCATATGCATGAAATTAAAAGATTCTGCAAACAGCTCACACTCTAGACCAGCATCGTCAGTCCTGGCAGAATGCAATAACCATTCAACATTATGTACATTAAAATCACCCAAAATGGAAATTTCAGTGCTAAGGGCAAGGTTAAGGTTACTCAACCGTGTAGATATAGAGTCAAATACACTGGGTACTGAAGAAACATTGGGGGAGAGAGAGACCACACAGATATATCTGGTAATATTTAGATAATTTACTTTCTGCAATAAGTAATCAAAATTAGTCGAAGTGAAGCTTAAGACAATGTCAACTGCAAATTCAGATTTGATATAACAATAGGTGCCACTCCTGTTACGGAAATTTGTGAGGAGATGGTAACAAGGAAAACAAAATGGGGATATTTCAGCAGAGCGAGAGATTAGTGGTTCTGTGAGGAACAGGGCCAGAGGGGATATGTACTACAGGAAAAAATGAATTGAATTCTGATCGGTGCTGAGAACAAGGTACTGGTGAAGTATAAGGCCACACCTACACTTCTCTTCTGACGAGCATGAATGGAATTTGCAACAGTCGCTGCTGGCACAGTCGCTTGATGGCGACCAGAAGCACCCTGTGCCACCAGCCCTACCCCGCCGGTGGTGGCAATCCGTGATACCACCTCGTTTGCTGGTAATAATGCAGCGGCCATTGCTAAAGGGAATGGGAATAGAAGGTGCGATATCTTACGTGCTTGTACTGTGGTGTAGACAGTTGAAAGTAGAGGTATTAAGAGATTGTACTGGACTACTCTCTGTGTAAATGAAAGCACTGAAAATGTTCAGCAGAGGCAGATAGTTAGGATCAAGACCTGAGGGCTGGTGAAACGGGATCTCTAGCTCTTCCTGTCACCAGCTTGCCATCCACCTCGGAAGTATTGTCCTGTTCGACTGGTGCTACAGTCTACTTCTCTAAAACATTAACCATGTTGTGTCCTTTCACCAGCATTTTTCCCTCACCATCACCATACTGACTAGCATCATACAGCGCCGCATCGCTCCTCTTCCACCTCGCTTCTCCTAACAATATGGCAGGCAGATCAGCCTTAAAGAAGCTTACCATGTTCCGGGAATTCACCCAACCTCCAACAACAGTTTTGCGGTCAAGTCCCAGCTGATATTCTGCAATGAAGCAGTTGCGTCATGTCCTGTTCCATCATCATGCTTCAACAACTACATACAGTACATACATCCAAGGAAAACAAATATCTTTTTCCTGATGTCTGTTTTTCTGCCTTGACTTTTTTCGGTATAAATTCTTCACCAATCCGTAAAGAGGCTGTATGACATTTAATGGTTGTTTGTTAAATATTTAGAAAAAAATTATACAAATCCAGTTCTTATACTGAGCAGAGACTGTGACAGGTAAAGAAAAATATAAAAGAATGTAGTCATGGAGTGTCAATGAATTCATATCACCGGTGAATAATGACAATAATACTGATTGGTTGGTAAATGTATATATATATATATATATATATATATATATATATATATATATATATATATATATATATATATATATATATATATATATATATATAAAGGAGTTCTAAAAAGTTGGAAAATGCTCAGAAAAACATATTGAACTATGAATTTTCGGTCCACCTCACGCCGTCATCAGACACTTTAGTTGTCATAAATTGTCAGCATGACTAATAGTAGATGGCCGTATTCAAAAATCGTAACAGTAGAATGAAATAATGAAGTAAATCCAAACCCACCCCAACCTCCCCCCCAAAAAAATCTTAGTTAACTTGGTGCTGCATTCTTGTTCTACATGTGATCTCTCTTGGAAGGTGTAGAAGAATAACCAAACAGGTGGATGAATTAGTCGCTTTCATGTTAAAGAAAGTCAGCGAAAGAAATGAATACCATGGGCACCATTTGGTAATTCGTATATCATCAGAATTAGGCTCCCATGACTTACTCAGCTTAGTGCAATCCTCTTCCATTAGCTCGATGAGAATACTAAAGTTGTCCCGACCTACTGTAGGGAGGGTAAACATTTTGACTGCAGCGGTGGGGTTACAAAACAGATTCTGGTGCGGCAATACCGCCAGATTTAGTGACCATTACAAAATGACCTGAAATGTGCGTCGTCGTCGTGGAAATACCATGACACGTCTATCCATGAAATATCATTGCTCAACTCACCATAGTTTCAGATTTATTGTGATCGGAAATTACTCAGTTTGCTGGAAAGAGTCCACTATATGAGTGGGAGTCACTCCTGTCCAAGCCTTTGTAATTTACTGTTGGTAGAAAAAGCCAAAATTTGAACGTGGCGTACTACTTTCGATATTTTATTTTACCTTTCCCTCTCTTCTGTTAGCCTCAATCTGCCTTTCGTTTTTTATTTTTTTTAATCATCAAAAGACTTTTTTCGAGAAAGGGTCGAGCCCTCCTTGGATGCTAATGCCATGGTAAACGGATCAGGAAGTGCATGAATATCGTTCACAGAAGCTGCTGTTACTTTGTCTTTGGGCTTAACCTAGGGGGTGAGGATGAGAGATGGTAGACAGCCTAGTATCTCAAAAAAAAAAAAAAAAAAAAAAAAAAACTGCACGACATTCCTCCTTCAAGAAACTTCGTTGTGCGTTACTGAAAATCCCAGTCATTTGAGATGGGTTACATACACCGTGAGCTGATTCATACGGGGTTAGTAACATGCCGCGGGTTAATAAGAGTAAATTTTCGTCTCTCTGAGAGATTGTGGATTATAGTCTGGGTTCTTTCCCTTTGAGCCTGCGGATAAGGAACATTGAAACTAATATAGTCCATAGAGCATAAAATTAGGAGTATTCATAGAGCAATGGGAGAATGTATTGATGGTTATTACGTGGAAGGATAAGAAAAGATCTTGCACACCGGGTCTTTCCTGGAGGAGATAGTGTGCAACAGACAGAGATGCAGGAGAAACTGTAAAGCCAAGACACTGGAGGAATAAAATGTCCAGATACGCTGGACTAACTAAGATATAGTCGTATAGAACATTATAATAGCCAGTGGAACAAGGTGAAGACAACAAAAAAATCTCTGTCCTATCTCATACTGTCGTTGTTGCTGTTACCGCCACCACCGCTGATGTTACTGTTGCTTCTGCTGTAGATGATGATGATGGTGATGATTATGATGATGTCGCATTTAACCCCTTCACTACCAGGGATTTCTCCAAAGTTAAATGGTCGCTAGTAGGACGCTACTATTAGTAAAGAAACTACCAACCTGAATCAGATGACATAATATATCGATTTATTCACAGATATTTCCAGAATATTTTATGCAACATAGAAAAGTCCTCTCTTAGAGAAAGGGTTGATGAAGCCCATATAATCAATCCAATTCGATAAGTCACTGCATATCTGAATATAAACATCTGTGAATATCATTAATAAAATAAAAATACGTCGTCGGTTATGTGAGTACAAAGCGATAACTCACAATACAGAAGGGCAGTAAAGGGCAAGACTGTGGAGAAAGGCCCGTAGGAGGAAGACGACTGGGCTGGATATTGTAATTTGCAGTGCCTGGACCTGACAGACCTGGCCAGATAATGTCAGATATTGTGTTGGGTGCCGGTTTGTTGGGGCGTGGAATGATGGTTGGCGGGGAAAGCAGAGACGGATATGTACATGTGTGTGTGTGTGTGATGACTGGCATGATGGCTGTGTGTGTGTGTGTGTGTGTGTGTGTGTGTGTGTGTGTTTGTGTATGTGTGTGTGTGTGTGTGTGTGAGTGTGTGTGTGGATGGGTGTATGTGGATGGGTGGATATGGATGTGTGTAGATATATGTGTGTGTGCGTGTGTGTAGAGGAGGTTGACGGTTGGGAGGGGCGGCGTCGTGTCCAACTGGTGTCAGCTGGCCAGGAGGGATCAGTAATTGGCTAAGTTTGGAGCGTGTCTGACGGCTGGGCCACAACAGCACACCAAGCCACCTCTCAGTGTACTTCATGGTTGGCTGAATGAAAGCCATATACGTCACTTTCCATGCTTTTTCTCTCTCAGCATGTCATTTTCCATGCACTTCCCCACTCACACTATGTACTTCATGTGTGGACGAAACTGAAAGTTGTATATGCTACTCTCCTGTTAAGGTAGAATGATATATACAAGTACCAAGCCACTGAAAAATAGACATGTCACTTTCCACTAAAGGATGATTATGTTACGTTCCACTCAAGACTGAATACTACATATGTCATTCTCCACTTAACCCGATCAGTACTAATGACACTTTATTCCTACTTGCACTGGGCTTCAGTCAATTTACGGATTGGTACCTAGCAGTGAAGTGGTTAATGAGGGATATAACCAAATTTTCCAGATCGGTAAGTTATCCTTAGTCTTAATGAAAGTCAGGTGGTTGTGTGGTTAAAATATGAATTACCTCACATACTGAAAGGACTGAGTCTGAACACTATATGCAATGTATGATTATGACGTATTTCCTGTTAACTAATTTTCCTGGCGATATTTAGACTTTTATTTAGATCTCAAAGCACTGAATGGGCAAGATATAAATTTCAAGAACTCTATTGCTGCAAGAAGCCTATCAGGGTCATCTTGAAAATGGCTTTGGAGATTTCGTAATACCTCTTCCTTACGAGGGACTCAATATCCACTTACGAGGGACTGATCCAAAGCAAGTCGCTCTTACGATACAACTAACATGCGAGATAATCCAAAGATATAATGTGTATAATAAATTGCAAAAGGAAGAGGTGCTATGAAGCCTACTATATCACTCGGAAGAAGGGTTTCAGTCTCAAGCTGAAGATGCGTAGCAAAGTTCTGGGGAGGAATCTTCAAGGAAATATATCACTGCCTATTTGGTGTCGTAGCTAGACAGTTCTCACAAATATTATGAGAAAAGTCTTATCGTATTAGTGAGAGAGAGAGAGAGAGAGAGAGAGAGAGAGAGAGAGAGAGAGTATGTGTGTATGTCCATAAGTATTACTTAAAGGAGATACACGTTTATCTGTGATACAGGGAAAGTTAATAAATTTTGTAGCATTTAAATATCCATCCTTCCAACTGTCTACCTGTCTAAGTATAGCCAGATGCCTCCATCCCTTTAAAGGGTGTCAACAAACAAATCGCCTCCACGTTCTCTGCCACTTGACTGCCCTCCCACCAATTCTTGCACCCCTCTCGTGTATCCCAACATTCCATCATCCCCGTCTTATCCTCGGTCTTCCCTTCCCCCTTTCCCGTCCACCTCCATCTTACACACGTACACTTTTCTAGTAAGTCTTTCATTCATCAGTTTCCTTACATGGCCAAACCATCTCAGAGTAGGCTATCTCTCTTCACACTTTCAATCACATCAACATCGACACCCCAACGTTCCTTCACTTTCTCATTTATCTGTCTGCACATGTCCCTTCACATGCTCCTCTCAAATACTCGTAACTCATTTCCACTGCTCTTTATCTCGATTTGTGTTCTTCTAACAGGCAGCGACTTTTTTATTTTTATACCCAGTTCCCTGTTTCTTATCAATACTTTCAGTTTGCCAGAAATCTCTCTTCCCTGCTGCACCCTTCAATGCACTTTATCCTTTAAACTTCCATCCTTAGTTATCACACTGACTGAATACTTGAATACACCCACGCACTCCATTTTCTGTCCATCCATCCTCACTGTTCATTCTGTGACTTCATTTCTTTCAAATGCCATTCACTTTCAGATTCCGTTTCTTACATGCACTCCCAGACCCATTCATCAAACCTTGCAACTTTAATTAACAACAGAGTATCATCAGCAAAGAATAATACAGGGAAATACTAAACATAAACTTCTCTCACCACAGCTGCATCATACAGTGCCCTATCTTGTATATCTCTTATGACACCATCCACATTCATAATGAACAACCACAGAGACATGACACAAGTCTCCCTTAGTCCAACAGTCAGGTCAAAGAACTCGCTCATTTCACCCTTCACACGTACTGCAGCCGTAGCATTTTCTTATACACTTCATGTATACACTCACACACACACACACACACACACACACATATATATATATATATATATATATATATATATATATATATATATATATATATATATATATATATATATATATATAATGTTTAATACTCGTACCTTACACATCCCTTGTCTCTCTGCTCCGTCATACAAAGCTACTTAATCTTGTTTCATGGTTTGCGCATTTACCTTATCATTTGTAGTAAGATTTCGCAGAAAGTATAAATAATAATCAATATCCATATCTATCTTTGCGATGTGAGGTAACTTAGTAGCATGCTAAGATATAATTCCATAGCTATGCTATTTTGTATGAAAGATAATTTGTTGACAATCACTGTGAACGGAAAAGTGTAAGGTTATTACAGAGCTGATGATGTACTTCTGCCATACTGGAAATATCACTTGCATCAAAGTAATAGGCCAGATGCGTTGGTAAGGTGCAGACTTACGTTTAGGAAAAAAAAAATGAAGTTCTGGTAATATCAAGTCCTATATTACGCTACCTCGTCCGAAGTGTAGGTAAGCCAACAGTGCTGAAATAAATTTGAGGATAAGTGACAAGCATACTTTGGTGGCAACACACGATCGAAAAGTCTATAGCTACATATTGAGGTTGAAGCCACATTCAAATGTCGCGCAATCCTTACTCAGAGTAGTGCAACCTGACTGCGCTACAGCGCCTAACTATCCATTATTCAGAATGTCTTAAAATAGTCTACATTTGTTAATATTTTTATTACAGGATTCTTATACTTGCCAAACGTAAAATAGGTATCCATGTACAGTGGATGGATAGAGATACAACAGAGTAAAAATCTGAAAGTATAGGCGAAATAAAGGTCGATATACTCGTTGGCTTCTGGGATTTCGTAACCCGTTTTCTTTAAGATATATTTTACCTGTTGCTCCTTAATTTTCCTCTGCTGTGCCAATGACGCATACCATGTTGAAACTGGTAAGATCCATAATGTGCAATATATATCTCGAAGAGTATTTCTACGACATCATTTTATGCTAAACAATACAGCACAGACAGCGATGCGCCGTAATATATAAAAATTTCATTCATCTGTGCATAAGAAATAATGATAAGTAAGTATAGTATATCTGAGGCAAGGACAGTGCAGGATTAACCATGAATGAAATGAGAGAAGTACCTCAGAGGCTCCACAAACAGGACCTCCACAGGTTGTCCTCCATTTTTTTTAATATATATATATATATATATATATATATATATATATATATATATATATATATATATATATATATATATATATATATATATATATATATATATATATTCTGTTACAGTAAAGAGCCTGGATATAAAGCCATGTGACAATAAGATTTTAAATATTATTTTTAAACTACACTCGCAGGAAAAGCATCATAATTATGAATGAGAATTATTTATCCATCTTATACAAAATGGCTCCATTAAATTTGTTTGCCTCAGTTCCTCCACTCACCATAATTCAGCCCAGAGCTGGAATGATGAATACCTGACTATATCCCGTGTTTCTGCGAGAGGAGAAAATTGGGATGGATAAATCTGAATAAATCTACATCTGCGAATTTGTCAGCTTTAACGAAACAGAAGAGCAATATCATTAACTTACCTTGCAGAGTCCAACATTTTCCGTTAGCTTTCTCTCTTTTCATGATCGGAATTTCTGGAGAAAAAATGTTTTTGTCATTCTGTCAGTTTTATGTCGTGCGTACGTTGAGCACAGCTTTCCTATGCTTATACCTCACATCTGGCGAAAATGAGTATCGGAACATATTTTTTGCCTTGGAAAGTGAAATGGAAACTTCCTGTTGTCATTTTTTCCGAAATATTTTTTCCAGGCTCAGGTATTTTTTAACTATTAGCATCTGCTGCTTAAAAGTTTGTCTCTTTGACCAACTTCCATATATTTTCAGGACTGAATCAAGTTTTAGTGAAAGTACAGCATACGGTATGTGTTGTTCAATACCTGACAACTTGTGAGAGGCGTTTTTGTCGACCACATACCTGCGTCGTCCAATCACAGCCGCCAGAACATGATTCAGTGTATCCTATATTTTTCTGGTGTCATTTATCTTGAAACTGATCGGCTCAGGTGCTTGCAAACCATGTGAAGTTTGATCATGATCGCATTCAGTCATGTCGGTTCCCCCTCATTCAAGTTATTTCGATTCCTTCTTCCTCCAGTCGCGCCCAGACAGATCAGTTTCAGTCCGGTAAGACTACTCGAGGACCAGTTAGATCAAATGAGCTCCATTTAGTACAGTTCAGATTCATTCAAGCCATGATAGATGCTTTAGATTCTATTCACAGCCTACGTATTGCAAATTATGGTCAAATCAGAAGACGGGCACATTGCGTATGCGCACTGATATTTTTATACCTACAGTATATTTCCTTTTTAAATATCTTTTTCTTTTATTCTCCAACAAAAAAGAAAGAAAAACGAAGAGTATTGGTTTCCTGGGTGAGGGTCTGCTATTGATTCTCATTCGAGGATCCTCGACAGGAAATAAAATTCAGTTAAATGTCTTCTCTCTAACTTGTATCGCATTAGCAGCATGAACTTTTTATGCCTGCCCCACAACATACTCGTATTATATCCTCTCAGTCATCCAATATTTTAGTCAATTTTTATGCTGTTTCTTCCGGGGCGAATTACTATTTCCACAACTGCTTTTCCTTGCAGTGCATTTCCCACTGTCACCATATGATTTTCAGATACCACTAGAATCGAAGCAGCAGACAGTTACCAAATATAGATAGTGTGAGAGTATGTAGAGATGAAGGGGTAAGGAGTAAAGGGGTTAGGATGGTGGGGGAAGGGGTAATGGGACCAGAACGGAGATATTTGTTAATGTGATTTTCAGTAAGCTGTGGGATACAGTGATATTAATGATAGCTACTGTTTTTAGATGTTGTAACCCAATTTTACTCTGTTTTTAAACGCTGTAGAGAGACACCTTCACGTGATGTCACCAACATACCTGGGTGGACCCGCTGCCTTGATACACAAACGTCCCTCAACTTTTCTATCCCCGAAAAGAAGGATGGTGGAGCGCTGAGGAAGGGAAACTTAAACTGATGTTATGAATTCTAGAAATGGATTTAACAAAAATGTTAATACAGATAATGAAATGAAAGGAACAAGTGCAGCAAGGAAGCCAGGTGGCTGAGGAAGTGGGAGGAATGGCGCTAAATACTAGTGTGGGAGTTTTTAATGAGGAAAGCACGGCAGGACATATAATAAAGAACAATAGTGCAGAGTGGACGAAGCCTAAGGGACAACAAATCAAGAGGAAGAGCTGTTGATTCTAACAATCTTATGTGTGCCTGTAGATGACATGCAGGAATTGATGGGCAAATGGAATGATTCGCGAAAAGTGTAGTGTTCAGGATGATGTGGGAAAATAAACATTAAAAAAGACGAAGTAGAGTGGATCGAGAGTGAGAAACTGGCTATGAAAGTGTATGAGAGTATGGTGGTTGGGAAGGGAAGGAGAGGAAGACAGAACAAGGCAGAGTCATGAGGCAGAAGAGTTAAGGGACGACGGAGTGTTAATGGAGTAAGGATCGTTATTGATCAAGAAAAAAAATGCCTGGATGCCATAGTGAAAGCGTTAAGGAAAAAGGCGAGAATTGCGAGCGCTTATGGTACTGGAGTGTAAATGCTGACCGAAGTACGGTTTATTATCTTGCGCATTATAATTTTTTCATCATATTTCTACTATCCCCATATTGTTTTAGACAGTTCAGAAATATATATATATTGTAACAGGGAGGATTAGACATATCTCCATTAACCCCTTCAATATTACTGTGCTCTTCAAAGCTTCAATAAAACAAAAAGTAACTTCCTCGGGTTACAGAGATGCCCTCATATTAAAGGTACAATATATCAATCTCTCTCTCTCCCTCTCTCTCTCTCTATTAATACTGTAGTATATAAAAATAGAAAGAGGGCACACATACTATTTATATTGATATTAACAGATCAATAGACAGCAGTCTAGTTGTATGGATATAGACGGATAGAAAGATAGATAAAGCTGATTGCAGCTCTCCCTCCCTCTCTCTCTCTCTATCTCTCTCTCCCTCCACATTTACTCAGAAAATATTAAGCTAATTGGCTCAGTCATTGTTTATAAAGCCTGTAGTGGTGGTTCCGGGAATGAAAAAGAAGTGAATTCTATATTCAGACTTCTCATAACACTCTTGGTACTAGGACAACAACAGCTTTCTTAGACTTTTGAGTAGTTGTTCTCCAGTTAAAATTTTTTCATATATTTATATTATGATTGACTTATTATCAGGGCATGTATGAGAAAAAGTCATTATTACTTGGTGAACATTATACAGAAAAACCTATGATTTTCTTGGTCACTCCAGTTCCAGCTAAGTTTAGTCTCTTGCTCTGTGCTTGTTGGGACTATTTTGGGGCATCATTTTATTGCAAAATATGGATCCAAAAGTTGAAAATATGCAAAACTGTCCCTTTCGATAGAATGGATGTAGAAAGGAAAATAAATATCCGTATGTTTCGAAATATCTGAATAATTTGTTTTTTAAGATACTTTACGTCATAGGCAGATGAGGAGCCATACTGAGAAGGACAATGGTCACCTGGCTGGACTGAAATATAAGGAAGTTGAAAATACTGACATTTATAATTTTCGTAGTCTTTGGACAAACTGTATTTATATTACCAATATATCACGTAAAAAGAGTGTTGGAATAATATCATATACTTGCCAAACAATGCTGTGCTTACCTTTTGCCGTAAATAAGGAAAGTACTATTTCCAACACCATCCACCTTTTCACAGAGTTTGTTATTTATTCTCCTTATTTGCCGCGAAATCAAAATATGACATTGTTTAATTATTTGCGTATGTCAAGCTATCTGCACACGATTTTTATCTACATTAACTAATTTATACTGATGCTAAGAAAAATATGTTTTTGTTTATATTTTCAACTTCCTTGTAGCCCTGAACTCCCAAGTGGCAAATTCCAAAGTTACCCAGTTATATACTAGATTGACTGAGAATATCAATTACTTCTTGCGTTAGAAAAGAGGACAGAAGAGAACAGACAGTTTGCGATTAGAAGGATGGTGTGTCTACCGTAAAGGAGCAGGGATTCAGACAGAGGTCATGAAAGTAGTGACCAGTGTAACAGTGATGGCAGAGAGAGGAAGAGAAAAATGAGACATGAATGCAGAAAGAAAGGGTCTGAGGGAGTTCGGGAGAGGATGGGGAGTTGATGAAAGGAAGAGCATTCGATAGTACCATGTCAAAAAAAGCTGCATGTGACATGCGTCTTCCTCCTACCTCAACACACACACACACACACACACACACACACACACACACACACACACACACACACACACAAATGATTCAAGCTGGATATAACGAGGGCAGACTGCCAACTTTGGTAACCACCCTGTTACTGCAGTGCAAACGCTCGTAACAAGACAAAAAATCCATGAAAAGATTAAGTTGCAATATAAAACGTTGTTGCATAATCTGGCATTTTCAAGGCGTTTTATGCAGATGGAAACCTTACCCAGTAGCTTATCGAGTAAATTCATAAGCATCAGTTATACTCTCACTCTTAAACTAGCCTAAAAATGCCATGTCACTTTTCTTGAATGCTGGTCTGTAGCTATAAACTAGCACCAGCATGTGAAGAAGTGTTATGGATAGGATGTAAAGCCGTAGCATTGCCTTCTGCAATAAACCTATGAATAATAAACTGAAGTTATATGAAACCCCCTGGCAAGTTTAAGTGAACGAGATATAGTAACCATGGTAATAATGCGAGAAACTGCTGGATTCTTCACTTACCACCAGTAAAGGAATAAGACATAATTGTAGCGACTTTCATTGGTCTAAGTATAGCATGCACCAAGGACGAACTCCAGTATGCATGACAGTAACGTGAAAACTGAATAAAATGTTGTAGCCTATTCATGAAGAGCCAGCAGTACAGGTAACAGAGCAGAATGGCAGCGAGCTTCATCACTCACGCCTTGTACCGTGCGGGAAAATAATTGAAGGAAGGGGAGCGAGTGAGGGGTGTCAGGTGAACGAAGGTGGTGAAAGGTAGACCCGAGGAGAAAACAATTAGGGGCAACAAGCGTGACAGGGAAGGCAGGGGAAAACAGACGCCCTGGGTGAGGCTCTTCTGGAGGTTGAAAAGTGTAGTACTGAACAGAAAGGACGTAGCAAAAGGAAGCTACCTTGCCAGTTGGTTTCTCAATAGTTGAAAAATGACTGGACGGAAAAAATGCACGTAGTAAAACAAAACCACGTGTAACTAGGTTCTTGAAGGTTTAAAATAGCTACGAAGAACGAAAGGATAGCAAGAGGAAACTCCCTTTCTGATAGTATTTTCAAAGCTTAAATATAGGCTGGAAGGATCAAACTGACGTAGCAAGAGAAAACCCCGTTGATATGAGGTTTCTCAGAGGATGAAAAATGCTGATCGGACCCAAAGGACCTAGCAAGAAGAAGCCCTTTGGTACTAAGTCTCTGAAAGGTAAATTAATGGGCTGGACGGAACCAAAAGGATGATCAAGGGAGAACACATATATTATCAGTATTCTCAAAGGCACGAGCTAGTCGCTTCAGGGAGGAATTCTCAAAGTTCAATTGGAATAAATCCAGTAGGTTGCTGCTGTACCATATTATCATTCCCTGACTGAACATTGTGTGAATGTCGTTCTGTGGCAGACAAAAGAAAAAAAATAACAAACATACTGATGTGCTGCCTACGTTTTCCTTCACCATTATCATTCTATTTCTGTGTCTGCTCTCACCTCACACTTCTCCCCTTCCCTCCTGTCACTCTTTATTACACATCTTTCTACTGAGGGACAAGCCTACTGGTTTCCTGTATCCCAGGAAACCAATTAAAACGCTGGGTGGTCCCAATAAACCAGATTAAGGCATAATTGAAGCCTGCTATGGTGCCCCTGCTAACTGGGTGGAGACGCTAATGCGGCGCCCATACAGGAACCACACTTTCACACATTTCCCCACACCTCGCTGTAACGAGGAGCTGTCAATCGCAAGAGAACATCGGTTCACTGCACGGAACGGCCGGACAGACTGGGGTAGGTTAACAACAACCTTTGACGCAATGGCTGTCATCATTAGGCCAAAATAATATTATTGACTTTAATTATCTGTTATGCCAGCTAGCCGGAAACTCCAAACCCCCACCCTTTGTATACTCACTACCTCGATTAATCGCCCCTGCCATATATTCTTTATGCCCTCTACGGTACCCATACCAGTCCTACCATTGTTCCATATACTCCCCCTTCCGGCCACCACTACTTCGTTGCCCCATCCTAACCTCCCGCCCCTCCAAACTACCCACTTCCTCTGTCTAGGGGTTGCCTGAGTGTCTCGTTTTGTCCAGAGGTATATAAGACAAGGTTTTTGTAGCAAATATGTGATTATTGAAATCAAGTACTCCAACAAATGAGGATATAAGAGGTTACCTTTGTGTGCGTGTGTGTGTGTGTGTGTGTGTGTGTGTGTGTGTGTGTGTGTGTGTGTGTGTGTGTGTGTGTGTGTGTGTGTTAAAGCAAGCTATCATCATCATCATCATCATCATCACGCAGCCTCGTTATCCCGTCTGCAGGTGAGGCGAGGAAGTGTTCAGAAAACAAGAAAAACGGATATAATATGTTTCTGGAAAAACTAACCAGTAGAAAGCTATCGTCCGTAAAAAGTTTTAGACACCCATGCAGTAACCATTCAAGCTCAACCTCACTGGTACATCAATCCACATGTAGCCACGCAAATACCTATCAGACA
The DNA here is from genome assembly GCF_032717465.1 of Coenobita brevimanus. Lineage (NCBI taxonomy): Eukaryota > Metazoa > Arthropoda > Malacostraca > Decapoda > Coenobitidae > Coenobita > Coenobita brevimanus. The sequence goes on from NC_137029.1 coordinate 3,894,595, forward strand.
GCCAACTCGATGACTTGAAAGTTAAGGGGATACGCAGCCATTGCCATGCACTCCCCTATAAAAAATTCATCCAAACTTTTTGATCCCTTGTACGTTTCCAAACCTTCATACATGTCTATCTCATACACCGCTTTACCCCATTTCTCCACTTTCTACTTGGTCTACCACGCGCCTTTCATCATCAAAACTGACTGATAAAAACATTTTCTACCAATATCTTTGTATCTATTCTCTTTATATGGTCATCCCTTGTAAGAGTGCTTCCATCAACTCCGTTGTCAACGTACATACAATCAGCATCAAAAGTCCTGTCGCCTAGCCTGCCACTCCCTTCATGGATTAAAAAAAAAAATCAGAATGGTAGACCAGCAGCAAATGGAGGTAACGACAATGATCTTGAGTTAAATGAATTCATCAGTGTTGGTGAAACTGGCGAGGCGACAAGACTACTGATGACTGGACATCCTTCCTCTACGTGTTTTACAAATTACTGTACTATATTCCATATCCTATCCACTCTCCTTACTCCACACACGTTCTACAAGAATCCCATCTTCATTTGCTTCAAATCTTGACTTCCATGGAACACGAAATTCTCACACCCATATATTAATGTGGGTACTAAAACCCTTCGTGTAATCCTCTTACAATTGTCAAACACACACACACACACACACACACACATATATATATATATATATATATATATATATATATATATATATATATATATATATATATATATATATATATATATATATATATATGAGTAGTGTAACTGTTACTACTGCACCCAGGTACGTAAGCTCCCTCACCAATTCAGGCCTCTCTCTGTACCAGAACATCACAGAGTCACTTTCTCTCTCAACGGCGTACACTTCACTCTTATTTAGAGTACAGTAACTTTCAATGCAAGTCGCTCACAGACATAAACAAGGCCCTACCTGTCTGCAAAGTTTTTGTTCGCTGTTAGCAAGTAACACAGCTATTTTGCAAACATCAGATCTGAAATACCCTACCTTTCACCACTCATTACTATCCTCATCCCTCTTCATCACACTAGTTTTTATCTACCTCAAACCCCACTCATATTTCCATTGCAAGAATAATACTATGTCTTATTCTGGTAATATTTTTTAATATTCAACCCTTCCGGTAAGAATTTTGTTTAACTGTTTTATACGAACGCCAAAGTATTTTATTTAACTTGGGAGAGACGTCCCCGGACTGTAGAGTTAATACACAAGTTATCACATGAACATCACCTCAACTCCGTTTCCACACTTATATGTGGGGCAGGCAGTGTTCATAAACACGTCTAACATAGCTCAGTGGCAGGAAACGCGTTCACCAGTGCTCAGTGAAATGTCCATCCATCCATCCATCCAGTCACTCACCGACAACTCTTTGCTTCACCCCACAGGCAGACTCATCCTCACAAAGGTTATGGCCAAGAGCTATTTCGTTGAATGTGAACTAAACTATAGGATGCAACAGTTGGAAATGATGCCAATATATCGATATGCTTACCTGTAGTCTCACTTGCGATTGTATTGTGGTAATAGTAACAAAGACCTCATTGGCAGCCACACTCACCATGCCGCATCCACCACCCCAACATATTCCTAAAGGTGTCCTCCGTCTTAGGACATACCTTCAGATACACCCAAGATGCACACCACACATCTCAGACACACCATAGACACGCCCCTGCACATGCAGCAAAAGCACTATGGAAGTGTGATTCGCATAAAACTCTAAAGTTACAACTTGCCAGATCTCATCCAGCAAAAATATGTAGAGTGACTGTGAGTGACAAAGTTAGGGGCACAACGGATTCGACCGTCTCTGTGGTTGTGGCACATATCCTCAGCTGTGTCACACGTTTGATTTGGTTAACAGACTTGACAAGAGAGAGGTAGAAAAAAATATAGCATCGTCGAGAACAAGTTTAATTGAGATCTGACGTTGGACTGATAAGGTTAACTGACAGGTAGAGAGACATTCCTGAACACTTCAGATTCTGGGAATAGTTTAATATCTTTTTACCAACACTTATAAAAGTATTGTCTAATATTATTCTTTGTGTAGTCTTAATTTTTCAATAATGCCTAAAATGCACTTAGAAGGTACGCGAGTTTTTGAAACCATGCTAGGAACTCCAAGACGATCAGGGGATTCTGACCCGGAACCTACGCGCATGTACTGTATATCATCAGCTCCCAGTGTATTGCCGAGCCTCTTTACATAATATTTGAGCTGATACAGGATCATGTCATGTTGCAGTGGTTGCTGAGTGTCTACAGGGTTTGGGTACTGAGAAAAATGGAGACCAGAGGACTTTGGCAGTGAAGTAGTTAGGAAATATAACGGTAATTATGGAAACTGTGCACTTCCAATATGATACTTAGCAATGAAAAATAAAAATTACGGGTTGGTAAATGAGCATAGATATTCCTGTGAAGGACAAATATTTCAGTACGAAACAGAGTAAGCACAGATTAATCCTAAAGATATAATAGAAGTTAAAAATTGGGACTTAATGACTTGAAAATGGAAACTGCAAAGGTACTAAAATATTTCAATATTGCTATGAAGGAAGGTGGTAGCAAAGGGACTGAATTAAGGAATATAGGAAGGAAGGAAACAGAAAAATGCATGGAG
>NC_137029.1:3899758-3914758 GCF_032717465.1 Coenobita brevimanus
AACATCTAAAATGATCCACTTTAGTATTTAGAGCTAAAGATTTAACAATATTCAAGTCATCATAATGGGGGAGCTGACGCCCCTGACTTGCGACAATATGTTGGAAATGATGCAGCTCAGTTAGAAATCAAGTACATCCTGAGAATGTGAAGAGCCCTTGTTGTTTGTGGTGGTGTTGTTGCTTCTCTCCGGTTTGTTCAGCCGATCCGACCCGTCTGTCACAGGCAAGCAACGGCGTCTGTGAGGCCGTCCAGCAGACAACGCAACACAAACACCGTGCAAGGAACCGGTGCCTCTTGTGGTAGAAAGCACTTTAGCCGGGTCAGACTAGGGTTCTTCCACAAGGCTAGGTACAGGTACAGGGAGATACGAAGAGGTTTAGCTCACTGGTGGATGCCACAGTTGTCCATTCATGGTGCAGTAAGTTCCGCATCGGCGGTCTTGTTAATATAAGGATGCCTTTGTTAAAGAGTGACTTACCTGTGTTCAAAAATGAAACACTAGCAAGTTAGAAAATGAAGAACAACTGCTAATCAAACACCTTTGTGCTGGGAATCAGCCACTTCCTAACGTAAAAATTGTCTCACATAAAAAAAAAGAAAAAAAATCACCTGTTTATCTCAGCCACGTCTGTGCTAAGATACTAAGCATCTCTGTGCTGGAATGTTAAGCATTTCAGCTAGAAAACTAAGCACATATACCAGAGCCACTGATGTAAAGGATTCTTATCTTTCTTATAAATTAGTTTGGAAAAATAACTTTACAGCGATTTAGAATGCTTATTTTGAATTAATGTTCTCCCATCGACATAGCTGAGGAACATTATTACCGAACACATTAAGCCTGTTATGACTGGGACAACAGTAGTACTCTGCTCCAGCCATCTCCAGACTCTTTTATTAATATGGGTATGAATGAAAGTAATGCAAGTATAAATGGCTGTGGAATGGCTGGGAGACGGAGGGAGGTGAGAAGCAAGGAAGAGATCAGTAGGATGGAAGTAGTGGAAGCAGTGCAGAAAGTCAAAATGGGGAACGACCCAAGAATTGATGGAGTGTGTGGTGAAATGCTGAAGCATGGGGGGGGGGGAAACTTCCTCTACTGTTGTTTGCAGATGATACTGTGTTGTTAAGTGAAGACGAAGGGGCACTGCATGGCTTAGTGAATGAGTTTGGGAGACTACTGTATGTAAGAAACGGAATCTAAAGTTAAATGTAGGGAAGAGTAAAGTTATGATCTTCGAGAGAAATGAAGCCAATAAACATACAGTGAGGTTGCCACTATACGAAGCAAAAATAACATACAAATTTAGGGTAATCTCTCGTATCCAAAAATAAATCACTAAGGAAGAGGTGCTACGAAGCTTCCTTAACCGACAAGAATACGAACAACAGATTCCTGTGATTCATCCACAGCTGCTTAAACTACATGTCCACAGCGAATTGAGGAATATTGTTGTTGTTGCTGTTGTTGTTGTTCTACCTTAGTCTGTCTGATCGAGCACCCCCATCAACCGCATGAAAGTAACTGTCCCTTCAGGGCCGTCCCGTGCAGTGAACCGATGTATTATGCGGCTGGCAGCGCCTCGCCACAACAAGCAGGGATTAATAATTATGGAGGATTCGGTCCTGGATGGATGCAGCATTTACGTCTCTCCACCCAGCTAATAGGGGCACCATAGAAGGTTCCACGTTATGAGGAATACTGGAAACTGAATAGAAATACGGTATTAGTTTTTTATGTGAATTAGGCAATACTTTGATGAAAGGTTCGTGATGAGGCAAGAATAAAGGGAATCGGTTTTGAAAACAATTGGTAAAAAGGTCAAGGTCAAAGGGCAAGGTAAAATGATTGCGCTTACAATTCACAGTTTTCATTAAATCTGGAAGAAACTATGGAAAGTAAGGATGAATGATTCTCTTTTGAGAGCAATAGGTCAAAAGTCAGGGTCACTGGGCAAGGTCATTTCAAACTGCACTGAAACGATTTGGACCAAAGTGGATGGAAGTGTTAAAAGTCAGGCTAGGATGAAGCACTTTGACTTTGAGACAAACTGTTCAAAGGTCTAGGTCATTGGGCAATGTTAAATGTTAGGCACATAGACCAAATAACCTAATATGTAAGTGAAGAGGAGATTTACTGGCCAAAGGCAACAAGTAGCCTATTATACAGAATGAAAAATGATGTAATTACTGCCCACCTATGTTTCTAGTTGCTGACTGAGGCTCTTGTACCTGGTAACAAAACTCATGTGAGCAGAATATACTTACTTCAAAATGAGGTATAAAAAAAGACCAACTGATTGACTCGTGTTGCACTCTTTGCGTGCTCTTTCTTAATCTCTATGTTTTCTAACTACCGTCAGACGATTGTACTAAACCGACGGAAAACAGCCTATAAGTCTGACTGCTCCGCCATACCCTCCCATCCCCCCGACAGGTCACAGAATTACCCCCAGTAACACCACAACACTGCTGTATACTAATCAAGGTCTTCTGTTAGTGTTGGTGAAATTCATCATATTCCTAAACTTTCTTGATCTTGAGCCGTATTCTCATTTGCTTAAGAATTTACGTAACACCTCTTCCTAGACAATTTATTTTGCATATAGCTCCTTAATATTCTCTTGTTGTGTTATTGATGCAAAACTGTGTAGATATTATTCAGATGTAAATAACAGAGAAGAGGATATTAATGTGGAATATGCACAAGACATCTCTGAGGAAGGCAATGTTATATCTGTTATGCCAAAGAGAACGTAGCTCTGAATTTTATTTTTTTATTAGATCAGTTTTTATGCTTGTATTTTAATTCTGTGATTGACATGTAAGTACTGTACTTGGAAATTACCTTGCGATAATTAAATGATACTGGTAAATCGAGGGTACATCATGCTTCAGAAATTATTATGAAGATATAACAGTTTTATTAAAGGATCATATCGCAATGTATAGGAGATAATACTGCACCATATTAATTCAGTTAATACAATTCAATATATCATCGATAGAAGCTCATGAACTTAAGCTAATAATAACGTTCACTATTCTCCTCCTCCTTTAACTACTGGCATAATGGTATCTCCTGTAATTATATCACTTTTTCCATGTTATCTTATTCTCGTACAGCTGTCGGTAATTGGACATGGGTATTAATCTGGCATCCAACTACTGTATGTAAAGGGGCTGTCTCGTATGTTACGCTCTACTTTACAGAGCCATAACAGGGAGGGGGAAAGGGTTGCGGTTGGAGCAGGTCCCTCTCACTCCTCCCTGACGAGCAGGAAGTAAATGCTGATCAGGATTAAGTCTAATCCGAGAATGTCGTGAATTTTTGAAGGTGTATTTTGAACTTTTAATGATTTTTTCTCTCAGTAGAACTGGTTTGGAAATCAAGGACTGTTAAGCTATAACCCCTGTATCATGATTATATTAATATAGGATGTGAGGAAGAGATGCTTTCACGTGGTGGCACCGATACAACCCGGCGTTGGACATACCGGTCATAAAATCATCCATCAACCCCCTCCCTGTCCTCTAAAATGGCCCATTGTGGAATGCAGAATGGGGTACCGTTCGCCAGCAGACCACAGGGTTCACATTTTGATGACCGTGAGGCTGAAACTACTCCTACTGTAACCAGAGGACAAATTCACGATAAAAGATACAATCAAACCCCACTAGTAACTATGCTTTCTTTTTTTGCAAGAAGGACAAGGAAAGAATAATGCAGAGTCTTGCTATGTTTCTTGTTCCTCCTGCAAAAAATATTAATAATAAATATGTTATTATTTAATTTACCTACGAAACGGAAAATATTTTAGGCTATAATCTTTTTTCTGTATGAAGAGCAAAGGAAACCAGTGTACAGATTCTTCCCATGCAGTTAGTTTTTCTCGCAGAGAGAAATTTAAGTTACAACAGAAAATCGATCAGAGTAATAGTTGTTATAACCCAGGCTCATCTGGGTGTGAACCTGGTGGATTGCACGCTGAGGAAGCCATTTTCCCACAGTCCACCATCCTCCTTTCGAGTGACCGAGGGGGAGCTGAGGGATGTTTATATACGCTGGCAAGGAAAGTCGCCAAGCCATATCGGTGCCATCAAATAAGGGAGTTCCTCACAAGCATATACTGTAAATATGTTCGAGAATCCCATCCCGGCTTATTCATTCTTGCCCATATACCCTCCCCTGGTGCTGGAGTTGGACGCCTTCCAGTGGTAGCGCTGATATAGACTGGCAGCTCAAAGGTATGGTTATACAAAAAGCCCCTCAGCTAATCTCCTGTACCTTGAATGGAGGATTTTGGACTGCATGGGAAGGGCAATACAAAGGGTACTACACAGGAATGCAAATTGCAGCAAATCTATTGGTCCTTTCGACGCTGTTGGTTAAAGAATAGGTTATGACAATATGACTGTTCTATTACTCAGTGACTGTAAGAGCAGAGAAGGAAGGCTCTAAATTAAATCGTCTGACGGTAAGAAGAATTGGTGAAGGGGTTAAGGGGAAGCCTAACGAGTTGGAGTGGTTAGATGTAGCCTTCGTTAACCCCTTCACTGCTAGAGATCTTCCCTAAGCTACACTGTGTCGTTTCTTTGGCCGCATGAACATATGAATTATAACGCTATCGCAGTATCCGTTATGCCCCCACCTATCCGTCGCCAATTCAGTTTTTGCATAACATATATATATATATATTTAATACTGTATTAAACAAACGAACTCTTCATAATGACTGCACTTGGCCATCAGCTGAGTTGAAAAAGGCTGGGAAACTTTTCTGGGTTAGAAGCGAACTATATGACCGTATGCTTAAAGTCATTATCATGATATTGAAAGTCATATCTAACTCCCACAGTTTAGAAAATTCACTCTTACGCTGTATCTGATCATCTGAACACAGTAAAAATAAAGAATTGATGAAATGCAGAACAGGGGCCCAGTTTATTCAACGTTTCACCAAAGGCGATTTCTCATATTACTAAGGTCAGGAAAATTTTGAGTGAAGAAGTGTAGTACATACGAGTACGGGTCAATTTTTCATGGTAGATTTGTTTATTTGTTATTATACTTTTTTATTTCTCCCTTTGAACTGTTTGGATCCTATGGCTTAACTTGTACTACCGTTCTTTAGTGGACCCTGTTTCACAGACAAACTTACGATTACAACTATCTCTCTCATAGTCAAGTCTGTTATTGTATTCAAGCAATCGATAAACGATTTATTCAACTGTGAGTGAGCAAGAGGACCCTGGCGTTAATAATGTTACCGATAACCCTCTCGTGGTCGGGACAGCTCTAGTATACTGTTCTCGCCATCGCTAGACGATTCTGTTCAACAGAGAATAAGTCAGAATAGTCTGAGTGTTAGTAATGTTATAATTAGCATGAACGGGATGGATTTAATATTTTGGTCGAGTTAACGACAGACGATTTCACTTACCTGAGTAACTCACTGGAACATGAGAATACGTTTAAGCGACAGGAAAACAAAATAATTGCAGTGTATTTCCCCAGCCTCCAGTTTTCCACATTCCTACCTCCCAGCGCTCTCACTCTCTCATTAGTGTGTGTACACATTATGAAATTCTTTCTTTGGAGTGCATTTCCTTGGTTGCTGAGGCACCTGTGTGTGTTTTTGTTCTTCATCGAGCAGCTAGGTGCTCTTTATGTTCAGGCAACAGTTATATCTACAAACTGAATATCCCGTGCTTTAACATATGTAGCGAGCAAAATGAGATGCACTTTCGTTACAACTGCAGTCCTCTTTTTGCTACACTACACTATTCGTCACATTCATATATACCAATGACGAAAAATCAGACTAGAAAGTTTTGATTATTATATTTCAGGTTTGTCCGCAACGAAGTATAAAATGCAATCGTTTACACATCAACTATGATCTGTAGAGGGTTTTATCGTCGTGCTGTGAGATAGCAGGTTGCCATAATATGCACACTATATGGCTGCCCCAAATAAAGTATTTTTCTGTCTCCAGCAAAATGTTCTTAATTTGTCTATATATACTTTATATTGGAGAATGTTCCTTCAGATTTGCATTCCTGTTGTCTTCTGTTTTAGGTCTAAGCGAGCCTGCTTTGTAATATTTATTTTATTCCTCTCTTCTTTCATGTTGTCTGATTCCCATTTTCATCTTTAATTTCAGGATCAGTCATGTGTGGGCAACAGGACAAATGTAGTTTTCGTCATTTTTATGGTCTCATGTAGAATAAATATTCTTAATCAGACTATTTATAGTACTACTTTTGACACAATTCATTTCAAGTTTGTTTTTGGTTTTGAAAGTTAATTTATTCGAATTCTTTAAATTATGGTTATACCTGTACTTAGTTTTTCATGTAGACCATGCCGTCTCGCGTGACCTTCAGAAACATCTTATGTCTAAAAAAAAAAAAAAAAAAAAAATGCTTTCATCGACCTCCTACCTACCTTGCTGTGTGTAATCACGACAACAGCAATCCATTTGTTCCATTAACTTTGCGATTAACCAAATATTAATATATTAGCCCACTGAACAGTCTGTGAATCATGAGTTGAAAGAGCTTCATACCAGGCCACATTAGGTCTAGTCATTTTTTTTTAGGTAAATTGATATCATTAATTTTAAAAAGTGGTAATTGCAGAGAAGAGTTAAGTAAGAAATTGTCACGGCAAAGGAACCACTGCAAGTCTAATTAGTCCAGACTCTCACAAATATTAGAAAAGAGAAGAGGATCGCTTTGCCCCCATTTGGACGTGAGCTTATTTCACCTATTTCTTTTGAATGTTATTAATTACTGAGGTTTGATGACTGCTTCATAAATTACATCTTTCTTACCTCTTAACGATTTTATTAAGCTTAGAGACGACCTCTCTCTGTGTATGCCTACGGTTAAACAATAGGAGCTTTATCGTGAATATACAGTAGCTGAAAAACATGAAACCTGGTAACGTCTGAAACTGGGCATTATTGGAAGTATTTTGATGCCATCATATGCTATAGAATGTGAGGGACTTTCATGTTACATTAATACATATAAATAAACTAGTCTGTTTTCATAGTTTTCTCGAATGTTATTCCATTCTCAGAGAAGAAAATAGGACAACTCCCATAAGAATAATCCTCGTTCAGGATTAACTTGGTTTAGTCCATGACAGGTGGTCAAAGCCAGTGAGATAAAGTGAAGCAGGAATGGTACAGGAGGACTAAAAACATGGATTACAAGAATATATGGCTCCATTACAAAACGGGACACAACGGCAGCAAGAGACACCACTTAAGGAAAGTAGGTCAATGGACAATGAACTCACCCTGCAATGACCAAGGGATATATTTAAAAACTCGCTCAAGTTTATTTTCTATGTAAAATTATTGTATATACGTTTGTTTTCACTTGGAGAACTCCAAACGCGTTACAACCAAATTAAAGTGAGTTTTTTTAATGAACCAATATGAAAACGGAAAATGAAACTATCTTTAATAATAGTTAACCGTATACAGAAACTTCTGTTATTTGTTAATTGGTAAGGATTCTTTATAAATGAGGCCTCAAGTCCACGACGACACCACCACTGACACACAAAAGCTCTAATCCAACAAGGGGTTAAAACTAAGGCATGGAATTGCTCTGCTTAATAACATTTCCTTGACATGCACCCTTTCTGTGGGAGCCACTGTTTCGGGGATATTAACCCCATACACTCCTATGAACTATACAGGGTGGCCCATACATAACGCTCCTCATCCACTCTGCCCGGTGATGTCTCCTGTTTTGCGGGGACGGATCAGTCAGCGTCATCAATGTCTACTCTACGTCATTTACTTACTACTTACTCCCATTGCAACATCCACACCCACACAAGCAGACTGAGCCGTCCCTGCAACACTGATGATACTGTCAAATGAGGTTCTAGTGGAGTGCTGTTTACGAACCACCCTCTATTATATTTTGTTGTTGTTACACCTGGACAACTTGATACGACCCAAGAGGGTTTGGACACAGTCTTAGATCTTAGTTAGGGGGGACCTTTGTAAATGGATAGGTTAGATGAAGCCATTATTTTTGCTTAATTTGGTATTTGTAACTGCAGGGGTTAGATATTGCCTATATTGCTAATTAGGTGGAACTTTTATAACTAAAGGGGTTAGATACAGTCTTTATTGTTACATGGGAGGGACTTGTGTAACTGGAGGTGTTAGATACTGTCTTTATTACTACGTCAGAATTATATACAGCCTTAACTGTTACTTAAAAGGAGCTTTTGAGACTGGAAGGGTTAGATACAGCCCTTCTTGTTGCTTAAGAGACTTTTGGTACTGGATGGGTTGAGTACGGGCTTTGTTAATCCCCATAAATCTCCTACACTGAAGAAAGTCGTTTGAAGGGAATAAGAATAAATAAATACATAGGCAACACTAAGCTGTTGCAACCCTCCATCTGACCAAGCACATACCGCCCACCATCCTGCACACCTGATTAAGCGCATAACGACCCTCACCCTCTCTCCCCTGTATAACAGACATACATTAAAACTTGAAAATTTCAGCAGTTTATCCATGGTAAACATAACCTGATCCCTTCAGATTCCTTGCACAAGGCGCATTGAAAGCCCTGCTATTTTTTTTTTCTACTTTTCCATTATCAAAAAAAAAAAAAAAAAAAAAAAAACTTAAGGCACAGCATGCCACCTATTAAAAGGCACCAGTTCATTATAAAACACAAAACTGTGTGAAAATTTCATAACTCAGTAGTTAGTACTTTCTGAGTTTTGCTCTGGAAACTAAATTTCTACGCCTTTTAATTTTTTCATTGTTTTCAAAAACACTGACAACTCTGCGCTGTTGCAATCCTCCATCTGACCAAGTACAAACCCCCCCACCTCTGATCGCTCTGGTTGCGTGATCACATGGACGGACCTCCCCTGGGTGGGATGAGAGGGTAATAGCATAGTTTTCCCTGGGTGTATTGTCCCATGCTTGTCCTCTCTTTCTTCTCATTTCCTCAGTGAGGGAGAGGTGGTTACAATGGTGGATGCCCTTGCCGCCTCTTCCCCTTTCAGGGATGGAAGTTGTCCTGACATTTCTATGACTGCTGAACGGACTGACTACCCCCAGACTAACTAGCCATAGACCCCAACTCCTTCGATTATTTCTGTAAGTAATGCTTCATTTGTTCTCAGTGATGTGAATTATGGAGACCATTTTCGTTCATCAGGTCCTCAGTAACTATAGCTCCGTAACGGTTGAGATTTGGACACATGTTCATATAACTGTTCTTTACTTAGAAGTCACCCATCTATCATTTTCCATACTTATGCCCCTTCCTCCCAGGACAACACACACACACACACACACACACACACACACACACACACACACACATATATATATATATATATATATATATATATATATATATATATATATATATATATATTAGATAGATAGATAGTAGATAGATAGATTGATAATTAGATAGATAGATAGACAGAGAGATAGAGATATCATACTACGATTTTTTAGCCCTAGCATGCATCTTGACGCTTTTCATGACATATATCGATGCTACATTAAAGATGAAATTCTGAATGCTTCCAGTGTGGTATATATTGTCGCGTTATGAAGCTCTAAGCTGTCTCGAACCTCGTGTGTAATGAAAAAAACCTGTGTTAATTAAGGAAATTCAAACAGTATTTGCTGTAGGTGTAGGCCTCGATTCCCTGTATCTCTATATTTGAATACCATAAAATATTTGTCCTTATGAAAGCAATGAGAGAGAGCAGATGTCCTCTTGAAGGATGTTTCTGTCAGTTTTGTGCCCATCTTCAACATCGCCATTCACATCATAGTCATTCTTTCGCCGCGGAACAAAACGGTTCTTCCAGCGTATCTGTTCTGGCTAAAAGTTAGTCCGTTCCGTCCCTGCCTAATGGCTTATTCATGAATTTCATTTCTGTTTTGTTACCTTTGCCAACGAAACTGAAGGAGGTTATGTATTCATCCTTGTTGCTTGCCAGAATCGAAAGATCCGGCAAACATGTTGGTTATTTTTGTCTGTTGGTCTGTTTGTCTGTTTATCTATTTGTTTGTCTGCTCTATACAGTTCACAATTTTGCGTCAATTGTTCTGAAAAAGAAATCAGAAGGTAGATATCCGTAGACCCTGAAAGCCTATTGTTTTTCATCAAAATCGGTCAAAAGGTCTGAGCTGGGTCGGGTGTTGAAACCCCTCTGTGGTAGAATTTCTGCTGCGAGACCTGTAGAGTGATTTTGACGGGACAGTAAGTAATAATCCTGGACAGAGAGAGAGAGAGAGAGAGAGAGAGAGAGAGAGATTAACCCTTCTCTCTTCATACCTTAACGAACGTACCTACGAACACATCCCAGCTACCAGTAGTTATGAAAGAAAATGAGTCAGTTATTGTACAATGCCGGAATGTCAAGAGAGAGAGAGAGAGAGAGAGAGAGAGAGAGAGAGAGAGAGAGAGAGAGAGAGCAGAATCAGTCATGTCTCATCCTTCTAACAAAAAATAATCTTAGAGGAAAAATTTATCCCATTGTTACCAGAAAAAAAAGAAAAAAAAAAGAGAGGGGGGGCGGGGAAGAATAGGGCGCAGGCTCTTTTCGTCTTTTATTCATCCTCAAAAAACAACCTTGTGTTACGACAAGGAATTGATCCAACTTTTTTTTTGTGTGTGTGTGAATCCCAGCCCTGTAATTTGGTGTCTTCAGCTTAATTTACTGGCGGGGTTAATAGTGAGGGGAGAAGATACTTGACCACACCCTTTGCTCCCTCAGCTGAGTCGTAAAGTCGGTGAATTCTTGGCCATCTTCCCCCTGATTACCCAAACCATATATTAGTATCATAGGGTTCGGAGCCAGTCTTAGGCTTGTCATTTTGTGAATCATATTAATTTAATGGGATACTGTAATATTGTCTGATGCAACCTGGCTTAACATCACTTATAAACATTTTGGGTTAATGATCTTTAACACCTTTCCTTTTTTTATGACTCACTTGGCTGAGTAAAACCTGATGTTACCTGTCTGATGCAACCTGGCTAAAGTTTACCCATAGATATTTTTAGTCCATAATCTTCTAACGCTAGCCCATTTTTATAATACACTCGGTTAAACAATACCTGGTGTTACCTGGAATAAGATACAACTAAAGGTTATCCCCCTTTACCCTAAGGGAAAATTACTAACTTTTACACCGAAGATGCAAGTGCCCACCGATAACACAATAGGTAACCATGAGAAAATTGATGAATACTGTACTGTATTAACACTCTAAAGATCCTTATACATCACTCTAGGTGGAAAGTATTAGTCTGACACTAGATGGAAATGCAAAATTGAGATGTCCCGACTGTGAAATGTTTAATATTGATTGACAGATTGGTATGTGAAACATTCGCCATGGAGGAGCACCAGCCAAGGTCATACGGTATGCCGTCGGACAGTTCGAATATTCTATACTTCCCCCCAAAACTATAATAATGAAAATTCAGTGAGCAAAAATAAAACTTCACACAAAACTATCGTTAAACTAGTTTTCAAGACTATGAAGGAACAGCGCAAAAATAAAACAAAATAATTCTGGTAGTAGCATAGCAGCTGTAGCCCAAGGTTCATCTAACATGCGATCCCGGTGGAGTGCAGGCTGAAACTCCCCTTTTCTAGCAGTTCACCAACCTCTTTTGGGGTGAAAATAAGGAGGCTGTGGGACGTGTATACAGTCGGAAGGCTGAGCCATCCGGCTATATCGGTGCCAGTTAAATCCTAAAATCACAAAACGACAAAGACTCCATCACACAGATATTTTCTCCTTTCACAGCACAGGCCTCCTCTTAGAGCAAGAATAAGAAGTGAAAACACTCATCCCTCATCCAGTGACCAGAGAGGAATCAAGACTGAATGTCGTGAATAAATTAATATACAGGTCTTTTGATCACACATTGACATAAATATTACCACGATTATTGTTTCAGACACAGCAGAAGGGGAACAGGAAAATAATTAAAACAACATCGAAATCAGTTAACTTAAAATAACAGAAGTTTTGTGTGGAAAATGAATAAAAGGGTAAATATAAATACACAGAGTGATCCATGAAAATCCCTCCACTTCCACTACATCGGTAGATTTCTCGCAAGTTGCGGGGACGGTTCATTCAACATTATCAGTGTCTTCTGGATCATTAATTCATTTTCTTCTCCCACTACCACAGCTGCAGCCATACCAGGAGAGTGGGTTGTCCTCACAACACACAAGATACCGCCAGGTGAGTTTCTAATGGAGGACTATTTACGGACAACACTGTACAGGGAGAGGTGGGAGGGTTGTGTGTGTGGATGTGATGGATGGCATTGTCTAGTGGGCAAGGTGGGTGGAATTCGTGGGTGGGGAGGGTGTTTGGTAGGGGTCGATCGGAAAAATGGGTAGTCCGATTGTTTGGACAGAGTGGGTCGCCAGCGAGAGTGGGCACGGTGGGTCGCCAGGGTGGCTGAGATGATTGCGTGGCCGGGTTGCGCTGGGTGGGTGGTTGGGTTGTGGGTTGGGTGGCTGGATTGGTTTTGGGTGGATAGATGAGTGGGTGGATGTATTGAGCGGCACTGTTGGGTAAGCTTCGTGGGTGGCATTCGTGAGTTAACAGGGTGGATGGCCGGGATCGGTGGGCTGGATGGGTCGACCAGGTGTCTGGTCAGTGTGAGTGGCCGGGGCTAGGTTGGTGGGTTTTGTTGGATGGGTTGGGTGGGTAGGTGGATGAGTGGGTGGGTGGATATGTGGCTCCCTAGATGACGGGGCAGGAGAAGGAATTATGTTGCTACTAATCATATAACTTGTCGCAGTTATCTGGATTGTAAGATATCGCCTGGAAATGTTATATAAATATTTGGAAATCAGATTATACATTGGGGTCACTCTACTGTAGCTTTTCATCTCCGATCCATCCGCCTAACTAATCAGTGCATTGGTTAGAGTAAGGAGCTAGAGTTGGTGGGGGGGGGGGTAGACGTGTGTGGTTAACCTGACCTCTAGTGGAAGATTACCCTGTCCCCTGGTTGATGAAAGGAACTTTTGTGCACGATAGTACAATCCATGTAAGTGTTCAGATCGTGTTTATGTTTACACGGAATGTTTTGTCATTTTATGCAATACATGTTTTATTAAATGGTTTTGGATTAAAGCATACAAATGTGGCTTTTCACAGCATGTTAAAGTGTTTCAGATTGAGCCACTTTTGTGGCGCCTTTATATATATATATATATATATATATATATATATATATATATATATATATATATATATATATATATATATATATATAATCATACCCCCTGTTACTGGACCACATTTCTAGCATTTATGGAAGATAAGAAATGGAATGAACTTTAATCAACCTTATTCTCTTTTTTTTCTTCTTTTTTTTATGGATGACTTCCTCAGCATGATGACCGTGAGAGACGTAAAACAAACTTGCTGCCGAGCAGAATGAAGAAGAAGGAAGTGCCAGTATCCATGTATTCCGATGATGCTGGTTTTTCTAGTGTAAAATAAAGAAGCTACTGAAGCTAGTAAATGAACATTGCCAAGTTTTGAAGTCATCGCCATTTTTCAAGCGGTTACAGTATTCCACATGGAAATACTACGAAAGTTTGCACATGCTTTCTATCACCATTAGGTGACCGGAGATTTTTCAATTACTTGATATCACCAAGAGTTGGCAGTCCATCTAAGGATAATGGACAACAGTAGCCTTGCCCCGGCGTCGATAATTCTGAAGGAGTGACAAGTGAAGTGGCTGTTATCGATTTTACATTATCAGTTTCGAAGCTAATCCGTCTTAGAGACATGATGGTGGCTTTTTATGTAGATGAAACAAAGGCTGTGCAACATCAGAATAACAAATGTAATAGAAACGTTTGATAAGGCAATAATTTAAGTTTGCAGACAATGGAATAATATCCTTTGTACGATGGCGTATGTTTTTCCTCCTATGCATGCTACACCAGCAAATCAGCTCGACACTTCTTTTGCAGCGAATGTGTTTCAAGTCTCCAGTAATCCCTTCATTATGCTGACATCTTTGATATTCTTGCCACAAGATCATTTTACTTAGCTTAAGGAAGAACAGGAATAATGAACCTGAAATATATGTCAGACAGAGCACATAAATTTAAGCAGCAAATTAGGCAGTGACTAGTGGAGGACGTGGTAGTACGGTAACAAAGTAACCACTACTGTAATGTCTTGCCGTCAACTGTTATAATATGATAGGCAAACGTGAGCAATGTTAGTGAAGGAATATTCCGAATGTTGTGCAGTATGGTTGACTTATTTTCACCGGAATGTGGACGTACAGGGAGAAATGGGTGCGAAAACATGTGGACTTGTACGTTGCGTTGTATGAAAGTTAATGACATCAACAAAGGATCCTTAGAGTACCGTCAAGTAATATGGTTTGTTACGTCAAGGACACTGAACTTTGAAATACGAGCAACAGAATAATGGAATGGATCTCTAAAAAAATATATTAGAAAAGTAAAAATAAGAAAAATATTAGTTTTTTTTTTTTTTTTAATAGAAATAAATGTAAGTAGAAGAGTGTGACAGAGTGGAGGGGTGCAGCCGAGGAAGCCGAATGTCTGCTCTTTCAGTCATCTGCAGCAGCCACACCCCTCCACCATCAGACTACACTCCGTCTATCACGTACTTCCTACGTTCATATCTGATGAGATGTGGGAAATGAAAATGGAAATTGAATAAATGTAAAAAAAAAATGGATACACTAAATACTTTAGCAGATAGTTTTATTACGGCACAAAATGCAAACTTCCGGAGTGCAAATTCAAACTCATGTTACATCAAAACATTCTGAGGTTTAATAAAAGAAATCTAGCACTCCAGGTCTGCGCGAAAAGCACTTGTTCTCTTCCAAAACCCGTGCCAAGAATGAAACCACCGCACTTTGCATAATTTGCCTAGACATA